>NC_084653.1:26367500-26685000 GCF_019802595.1 Syngnathoides biaculeatus | reverse complement strand
ACCCGACACCCCGTATCGACGCGGTCGCCGAACGATCGTCCGCCTGTTTTATCTGGAGCGGTGTCGGAATTCTCCGCAGCTTCATCGCTCCGCAAACGTTTTGGCCAGACTTGCGGCCGTTCCGTAACCGATCCCGGCTGACTTCGGGCGAGAGGCGGAGACGCCCCCCCCCCCACGTTCGCCTAAATGCTTCGTTCCGTAACGTTCCCCGAGCCGCCGCAGACGGGGCAGGTGGTTTCTTCTCCCGCATAAAACGAGACTGGTTTGAAAGCGGCGCTTGAATCGACCGACGGCTCAGCGTGGGGAAACCCCGATGACCTCAGCGGAGATCTAAGATGGGGAACTTTAGATCGAGTCTTTTGTCGCCGTTTCTGAAGGAGCGCAGACAAGAGCGAGTCATTTGAATCTCTCGCTATTTCGCCGCAGTTTCGGAAAAAAAAGACCCAAACTGTCACCCGCAGATGAGAGGAAATTGGTTCGGGGGATCAAGAACAACCCGGGAACCACCCAAGCTTCAAAAATGAAGCAAAAGTTTGATTCGGTTTATCGGCGGTCGCAGTCTCAGTCGAATGCAGTGCTGTTCAAACTCGGGGGGGGGGGGGGGGCGTCAAGCGCGGGGCTACCATAAACACTTTTCGCGATTAAGTTACACGCAGCTGTTGTCCGTGTTTTTGTTTATTCCCAAGGGATAACGTTTCCAAAAAAGGGGGAGGGATGGGGGGGGGGGCTACAAAAAAAGCGCCGGTCTAGCGAGGACGATGTCACGTTGCACGTTAACAAACACCTCATTGTAACATTTGAGGATGGAAGGGAACAAAAATGTCTCCTTGTTAACAAATATACGGGCAAAAAAAAAAAACATAATTTTTTTATTGCGGCACTTTTTATGCCTGTTTGAGTCTTTAGCCCCCAGGTTCAAAACTGTGAGGGTGACGTTGGCTTGTGTCGTCCTTTGCGACCCAGATCGTAGCCTGCTAACGAACACAACAAAAAAAAAACTCTCCGAATAGTTTGAGGTTGGTCCACATGGAGCGTCCACCCCCCCCCCCCCCCCACCACCACCCATTAAAGCCTGGCACAAATGATCATTCTCTGGATGCTGTCGTATGACGCGTACAGTCCAACCTCGGTTATCGACCACAATCCGTGGGCGAAGGTGGTTCGAGAAGCGATTTGTTCAAAAACCGAAGCGATAGTTCCCATTACAAATGTAGCCACCGGGACACGTCTGCGTTATACACAAGAACAAAGCCCGTCGTGGATCAGCTGACTGGGCTGACTGTTTATTTGCGGGTTTTCTCCGGGGACGTTCGAGTACCGATTTGCGAGTATTCACTGTATTCCAAAGTCGTGACTTTGCTGCGGCGGCCTCCGGACGGAATCCTGGTGCTGATGCTCGGTTTTTAGCGTGTCTCGCAAGCACGCTTGCGTTGGACGCGGCGTGAGAGAGGAGCCCCCCCCCCCCCCCCCCACCTTTTGAAAGCGACCTATGGCAGCAATTTCGTCTGTCGACATGACAACCACGCGGCGTTTTTCCCCTCACTTTCCCAATCAATGCAAATTTCAAATGTCGTACGTGACAAGTTTGCAACGCGGGTCACTCCGCGGATCCCCGAATATTCCTCTGGGTCTGTTGCGCCAACGGTGCTCGGCGCTTCCCTTTTGTTCTGGTCGGCACAAACGAGGACACGCGAGCCATTTCGGATTGCGCCAACCCCTTTTTGGGTCATTTTGCGGATGACTAACGGCATTGCAAAAGTCAGCAGGGTTAACCGTCAGCCACGCGCGGCCGTCTCGCCCCCGTCATCGCCTCCCAAATATCGGCCGCGTGTTTGCGGTCGCGCGGGCCGTGACGCTTCTCGGAAGGGAATAAAATGCCCCCTTTGTTGTCTCCGGTCGCGTAGCAGCGATTATCAACATTAGCTGCTGATATTCCCAAGATAAAAGGCTTATTTTGTAATTGGGCCCTTTTCGGACGGCCTAAATGTCAGCCGACCGACGCGCGACGAAACGTGTAGTGTTCAAAACGCAGTAAAAGAGCAGAAACGGTCGGACCTTCGCTGCGCTTTATTGCTTCCTGCAGTGCACTTCGGGAGCTTGGAAGTTTTTCCTACGGCGCACGTATTCGTCTTTGGGTTTTTTCGGTAAAGTGCAGATGTGTGCCGAATTCCCACATGGAACAAATTAGCTCAGGCTCCTCAGGAAGTGGAATTTGACGTTGTACAAAAAGTGCAGCAGCGCAGCTCAGCATCTGGCCAGCGGAAGATAGCGCCAACCAGATCCTTTTGGCAGGGCGTCAAGTTTATTGTTTCAGTTGAAATGGCATCGAGTCGTACAGTACGGGAAGAAAAAATAAAATAAAATAAAAAATGATTACGGCGCCCGCCTCACTTCCAGTGGCATTTAAAGATCCTCTCCCGGGCTGACAAATGCCATTTTTGTTTTGATTGCGTCATAATTCAAAGTGTTACCGTTGCAATTTTCTGCATTTCCTAAATGGAAGACCAGTTCACGACGTTGCGCTTTTTGTAAAGACAAAATCTTTCCGCTGTCGTGAATTATTATGGTTATTAACATTATTGTGCATAGTTATCAACATTTTTGGGGGGGAATTTTTAACTGATGACGACTTTTTTTTTTTCACAGTTCATTCAACCGTGTTGCTGTTTTCACAAAAGATAACCAGTTGTAATGTTTTTGATTTCGGTCCCTCGCTGTCCCCAACGTGAACCGAACCGGGACCACAAAACCAAGATACCGGACGTTCTCGTTGCTTCTTTTGATGGTCTCTTTTCCGCTAATCTGCCGAAGGAGTCCGAAGAGCCATTTCTGTCTGCAACTTTTTGTTTCGTGAGAAGTGACTTTGTCACAAAGTTCAGTTTTTCCCCATTTGTGACTTAGTTTCGTTAATGCAGCGGTCGTCTAAACAGGAAGTGCCGCGACGATAAAGCAAGAAGTGAGGATGTGGTTGGACGACGTTAAGACTCTTTGAATACTTTGTCTCAACTGCGGAATGACAACGTAGAGTCAATGAATATCTCACAAAGTCATTTTTGTGTCGATAGCTCTAAATATTATAACGTAACATTATGTTTTTCGGCAAAATTCCCAACACTTCAACATAAAATGGCCGACTTTGATTGCATTTGACGGCATTGATGCTGTTTCGTGTGCCCTCTATTAAAAATCTGCTGAATTTTTGATTACTCGCTTGGGCGCTTCCGGTTCGCTTCACGCAGTGCGCGGTCCCAAAATTTTGGTGTGTTTTTGAGACTCGGAAAAGCCTCAACAAGGTGATTTCTTTTGCGGTGTGATCGCAAAGGAGTCATTTGAAGAGGGTTGCCACTGCTCGCTCGGGCTCTAATAATAGGACGCCACTCCAGGAGTCCCCGAAATAAGATGAAGGAACAAAACAAAATGATGCCGTGCTTTATAACGTAGCCCCTCAGTGAGGAACTAGAATTAAAAAAAAAGTTGGGGAGCGCCCCAATTGTTTGTTAGCTTGCTCTGTCCTAGCTAACGAAAGACCCCGAAAGTTAGGAATTGGACGTGTGTTACAATCTGGAGGTGGACTGAGGTTGAATGTTGGTTCCATTTTGTCAGCGGGGCGCCAGAAAGTCGCAGGGGATTACAAGCCGCAATTTTATTTGGATCTGCATCAAAAGTGAACAAAACGACCAAAACATGAACTCTTACTCTAACAATAAAAAAACAAAACAGACCTGTTGTCTGTGTGAAGTTCACAAAGGTGTTCAAAGCACATTTTCCATTTAGTCACACAACACAGATTGATTAAAACGTGGCCGCTCATCAGCGGACTTTGTAAATTGGGCCTGGAAAGCCTGGAAAGCCTGGAAAGCGTCTGTCCCTCCAACTGTCTGCAAAACTTTAGGACGGTGTCGCGTTTCATTCGTGGCAAAGAGATCCCGACCGTCCTCTCCTCTCACCTGGATGTATATGTACGATAGCGCCATACTTGGTGATACAACAAAATGTAATTGATCTAGGAAGCGAAGCTAGTTTGGGCTTGGTTAGTACTTGGATGGGAGACCGCCTGGGAAGACCAGATGCTGTAAGCTTCTCTCCCCGGCTAACATGCAGAGGCGTTGCGTCAGGAAGGGCATCCGGCGTAAAACTGTGCCAAACAAATGTCCGTTCATCTGAGATGACACGCTGTGGCGACCCCTAACAGGACAAGCCCAAAGGAAAAGAAGAAGAAGAAGAAGATGTCTGTTCATAAGGGACATTTCATTGGCACTGAGGCAAGACCAGTTGAAAAGGAGCCGGACCTGTTTTAGAGAAGAACGCATCAGGGACAAAAATCCAATTTATCAACATTCATCACAAAGAGAGGAATTCTGAGAAAATGCTAAGGACTGAGAAACGCAGCCACCATTGTGGAGAAACTCCGCGTTTAGCATATACTTCTCGTAAAGAACCAGGAAAGTCTCCAAAATCCACCTTTGAATTCATCGGAGAGACTGTTGTCGTGCCTCGGTAGGACCTGCCCTCGCGGTTAGCGACAGAGTCGAAATGGGCTCGGCGGGTCACTCTTGAATGTCGACGTGTTAACAGTCGGGGTAATTACCTTTGTTGGCCGTTTGAGGGGGGCGTTTAGTGGATGAGTCCCCCGGCGAGCAACTGGCGCGTGCCACCAATTGGTCGGTCCGTGCGTGCAAAGAAGAGCGTCGGAGAGGCTTTTTACTGCTGATGGGAACATTCAAAAGAAGTCGGTCCCATCCTGCCGTTTTAAAGAAGAACGTTTCGTTTCGGATGACCGTGCAATCTCCTCATCACTACGAACGCCGCGTGTGCATCCGTCCAAATATTGATCTTGTGGCCGCCGACGGCTGGGGAAAACGTTCAAGTGGATCTTTCCGGACCGTTTAGAAGTCAAGAGCCCTTTTCACCCCGCTTTCCCAAAGGCTGCCGTCGCACAGCGGTTGCAGCTTGCGCATTTAAGATAATTAGACCCGCTGCGCTAATTCTGGAGAGTCGAACGCCGCGCTCTGGTCGCCAGCGTCATTACATCCGATACGACATCGGAAGGCATCGATTTCTGGGCTCGACTCCCAACGTGCAGCCCGCGTCGGTTCCTTGCAGATTGTTTTCTAGACTAAGATCCAAATAGTAAATAACAGATTTTACTAAAGGTTTGAGCGTCCAAACTGGATTGCGCAAATCGATGCGGAAGCTGATCGGCTAACGACATCCCAGCGTCGTCCATTTTGTGTGTTTTGGGAGGGCGAAATGCAAAAGTACTATTTAGCACAGACAATTTGACGGATTAAACCTGAGATTTATCTCAACGGCTGCGTGATTCCGACTGATTCTGTTGTTCGCCAGCCACAAGAAGGAGTCATGCCACAACAGCTTTGACAAGACTCCCACGAAGCGCTTCGGTTTCCTCCATTTGAGTCGTTTCAAAGTGCACGTAACGCACGGGCAGAAGCAGAAAACGTACAAAGCACAGCAAACGCGGATGAAAATGTCACCGTAAAACAAGTGGCAATAATCCTGTTCTCGATCAAATCGGATGACGCCAAGGCAGGAATAACAAAGAAAGGGATTCTAACCCGCACCACATTAGGAGTGGCTCATGTCTTGGGTCAGACACGAGAGGTACTACAACAGATACTGGAGTACCCGAGCCAATGGCAAAATACACACGTGACGAGGGCCAACGCAATCCAATAATCCGGCGCCCTCGTTCCGTCTGCCGCAGGAAGCCCCGCCCACCTGACGCCGTATTGCCCTTTTTCTTCTCTTAATTGTCGGACACGCCTTCGGGTCACTGCAGCCGTTTTTGTTTTTCCGACAAGATTGAGGCGCCGCAGTCTCCCCTTTTTCCTCGTGGCCCTGAGTCTCCTTTTAAAGGAAAAGTTCCGTCAGTACTGTCGAGAGGTCGATTGAAGAGCCCCTCCCCCTCCGGCTCGGGACCGACGTGGTCTCCCTCCTGCCTCGCTGTGCACTTTTGCAGCGGAAACCCGAGCGGCCCGAGGGGACCGTTCGCTTGTCGGCTGAGTCGGCCTCCGGTGACTGTGAACCCTTTGTGTGTCTCAGCTGGCTCTGCAGTCGCGGCTGTGTGACAGGACGCGGATCGGCGAGTACCACGCCGGGACCGCGCGCTACACCCGAGCCGACTTGGCCGACCCGAGCGACGACGACGACGACGACGACGCGCTCTTCTACGCTCCAACTATGGCGACCCCGAAAGAGCGGGGGGGGCCCTGAGGGAGGCGAGGACGGGCGGGAGGACGACCACGCGGCTTCCTGACAAAGAGAAATGCGTTGGATTAGAAAGCCACGGGGAGGCGGAGAGTGGAAGGCGAGATTGGGGGGGAAAGTCGGGCAGATAGAAGCCGGAGATGAGCTGTCAGGTTCCATTATTAATCCCCATCCTTTACTATTTAATATCCTAAAGACGCGCGCACGCGCACATACCGAGCAGGCCCGCCCGCAAAACCGCAAGCCGGCGACAGGGGGGGAAAAAAAAAAAAAAAAGCGGCGTTAAAAAGGCTCCGGCTGGATCCCCGAGGTCTTAAAACATTCCTCACCGCTGCCCCCAGGACTCCCTCAAGCCGCACTTTTGGCACAGCACCAAGACGGAAAGAGCGAGGGGGGGGGGGGGGGGGACGCTGAAAGGCAATCATAACAAGTCGCAATTACCTTTTCACCTCTCTGCAGGAGACGAGGTGGAAAAGCGGGGATTTTTTTTTTTTTTTTTTTCAAACGCCGGCGCGTGCCGCTCGCCGGGCGCGCGCTCGCATAATTGGCGGATTCTGGAGCACGACGGCTTCCCTCGCTTATTTATACATGAGCCCCGCCGCGCAGCGCAAATCCAGCGTTCGCCTTCGCTGCCTCGGTCGGACAGGATTTGTTTCCGCCGTTTGACACGCGTGTCCATTTATCCGTGCGGTTTTTGTTTTTTGTTTCTTGCTTTTTCGTAACTGCAGCATTTGACAAAAATTCTCATTTCTCCTGACGGAACAGTCGCTCGATTTTGGGGCGCATCCGCGAATGTGCCGAACTCCCCTCGAGAGGGAAGGAACGGCGCCTCTGCTGGTTTCAGCCGAGTAGCGCACGGATCCATTTTTAACGTTTGGTTAATATTTCTGTCAAAATCCCAAGTTTTCCCAAAAAACCGTCACCTCGTCACAGCGTAGTTTTGCGGATTATTGCGCCCAACTCAGGGAGTCCGCTGCCGGCTAGCTCGGGTTAAGTCACGTGACCTCCGCAACGGAAGCGCGTGAAACGGCCATCCGTCCATTTTCCAAACCGCTTATCCTCACAAGGGTCGCGGGAGCGCCGGAGCCTATTCCAGCCACCTTTGGGCGAAAGGCGAACCAGTTGTCAGTCGGTCGCGGGGCAACAATCGGGTGGTGTCGCCGCGTTAATTTCTGTCATCAGCAGAGGGCGATATTGCCCAACACGGCCGCCCCCTGAGATGGATGAAAAAGCGATTACAACACCAAAACAAGAAGAAGAAATAGAAGCGACTTTCAATTATGCTAATGAAGTTTTGGTAGTCACGGCTATCGTGAGAGTCGGCCCACAAAAATAACGGGAAATGAATTAAAAAGCATTTTGGCGTTTTTGAGATTTTTTGGGGGGCACATTTGGACAACGACCAAAGATTATTTTCCCAAAAAGTTGTCCACATTTTTTTGTTGAACTGTATTCAAAACGTCAGACGTTTTATTTTTAGCTGTGCCTCCTCGTGCTGCTGAGCCTCATAAACAACAACAACAAAAAACCCACAAAACGCTCATTTTTCTTTTTTTTTTTTTCCGTGCGTCCGCGTGTCCCTTGGCCGGCGTCCAAAGGAAAAAGGTAAATGGCGGCACGCGGCGAGCGCTGCCTAGCAACAGCCTCCGCTATTCCGGCGACGCGTTGCCGTGATTGGCGGCGTAATCATTTAAATGCGGCCTCCATTTTGTTGTTGTTGCTTTGAAGGCGTAAAGTGAGCGCTGTCACTCGCCTCTTCCTGACCGGTTGAACTCTTGACCCGACACTTGACCCCTTTGCACCCCCTCGAGCCGTTGAACTTTCCCAGCGGGTCTCGGTGACACCGCCGCGCGTCTGACTTTGCACTTTAACGCGGCTTCGCCACCATCTTGGGCCAACGCAAACGACGCACGGCGACTCTCCTCCTTTTTTCTTTTTTCGGGTGGCGCCGTCGCCGACTTGACTCGACTCGCACGAGCAGCCGAGACGTTTCGTAACAAAGCTGCGCCGAGGAGTGCGCCGTCCCTCAATGCCATCAGTCGTGCAAAGTGTGCCGACAAAAATGGGAAGAGATTTGATATCGCGGACATATTGCAACCTTGACTTAAGAATTTGAGTCCTCCTTTCAATTTTCCCAAATTGAAATGCCAATAACCTGTTCCGGTGGACCCCCCCCCCCACCCCCACCCACACACACACACACGCACACATTTTTTTGTTTTTGTCGGGGGGGTGGATTGCGTGGATCAGCTGGTAAAGCGTTGGCCTCACAGCTCTGAGGACCCGGCCGGGTTCGATCCCGGTCCCGCCTATGTGAAGTTTGCATGTTCTCCCCGTGCCTGCGTGGCTTTTCTCCGGGTGGGCTTTTCGGTTTCCTCCCGCATCCCACAAACATGCAACATTAATTGGACGCTCTAAAAATTGTCTGTAGGTGTGTTTGTCTCCTTGTGCCCTGCGATTGCCTGGCGACCAGTCAAGGGTGTGCCCCGCCTCCTGCCCGTTGACGGCTGGGATAGGCTAACGCGTTCCCCGCGACCCTTGTGAGGATAAGCAGCAAAAGAAAATGGATGAATGAAAGTAGAAATGAGCCGAAAGTTACATGCGCGCACACACGCACTGAAGTATTTGTTTGTTGATGTGTGCCTTTAAGGGGTGTGGCCTAGTGTGTGATGTCGTGATCTCTTGACTCCACCTCCGGTTGGCTATTGGCCACGTTGTTAATTGTGTGTTAGCATCTTTTCTGTACTCTTTCTCAATAAAATGCTAAAAGCGACTTTTGTGGGGTTTTGTTTTGCTTTTGTTTCCACTTCATTCGAGCAGTGGCACATATGAAGCTTAATTTCATACGGAGGGAAACGTGTGCCACCAGGATTCGAATTTGAAACGTAAAGTGACCACATTTTCAATAGTCGTATTTCAGTGTAACTTTTCAATGTTAACAATTCAAGTGGATACAATTCGCTGTCTAAAATTGACCGTCTGTGCCACCAGGCAGGGTTACTTGAGGTCAGAACCAATCGCACTTACGCTTTCCTCGTATGTGACGTCACGTGACTAAGAAAGTGTCACTGCGATTGGCTGGCACATATCTACTTCCATACTTTCAGCACTAAACAAATAAACCAACGTGAGTGGCACACGCCTGAAAAGAACAAAGTTATGTATCATGCTACAACGTGATAAAGTTGACGTGATATTGTAATAAATGTTGTCGAAACAAGTTTCTTCGACACGTCAGTGACAGTTTTAGCATGTGGAATGTTTGCATTTTTACCCATTCAACGTGAGTTACTAAGATTGTAAAATCACCAAAACTTGATTGCTAATGTCTCACATTCATGCAACAGAAAGAGGACGGAAAACGGTCTTCAGTCGCGACCGATAATTGGGGGTCGCCAGCCTCGTTCTTGTCCGCACGCCTGCTTAACTGGATTTTGATGAAACAAAATTGCGCTCAAGAAATTCGCACTTGCCTTCGGTCGCGGCCCCTCCTTCAAAAAAGAGAGAAAAAAAAGGGAGGGAGCGAGGGAGGGCGTACAGATGCTCCAACATTTCTGGGCTCGCGCCGCCGAAGCCGCCGAAATAGGCAAATCTCTCCCGTCATGCGAGAAGAATTATTATTGGCGCCCCCCCCCCCCACCAACTGTGGCATGCTTCGTAATTGGATACAATTTAACAGCCGCGGCCCACGGGCATGTCGGCAGGCGCGAGGCGAGGCCCGCTATTAGCTCGCCTCGCCTCGCCTCGCCGCCCTATCATTCGTCAACATCTGTGTGTGCGCACGCGCGTGACACCAGAAACCCGAGCCATTGTTGAGGTCCGGCCATGACGCACAGCGGTGGGGGGGGAGGGGGGGGGGTCTGGCAGAAGAGCAGCAGCAGCAGAATCTCCAAAGCAAGGAGCTTTGTCACCTCAGCAAAGGCCCGACGGCGGCTCACGGCGCCGCCGCCTGTTTGTTGGCGCGCAGCCGTCAAACTGACCCCCCCCCCCCCCCCCCCTCCGCGGACGCTTTCGCTTAATGGCGAGATCACAGCCCGCACGCAAGCGGGGCGCAGCGCCTCACATCAAATACTTCAATTAGCCGCTTTGACTGGGGGCCGTTTGCCCTTTGCCTCGTCCAATCGGCAGCCGGCTCGTTAAGACGCCGGCCGCCACAACGACCGGGAGAAGAATGGCGGCGTGCACGCCGAGCGTCTGAAGTCTTTTCAGTCCCCCACACAAAAATCGGGACGCAGTCGTAAGCTACAAGAACGTTACAAATATAATACAGGAAAAATGCTAGCCCAGTAAAAATCATCTTTTCGTGTTTGAGGGAGGCGGGGGGGGGGGTTAAATTCTAATAATAATGCCACGGAACCATTAGAACATTACGAGGGAAAAGCGTTCATCAATAAAAGGTTACAAGATGTAAGGTTCCATTTATAAAATGAAAAAAAAAAATCAATCTGACTTAGACAAAATGTGTAATGTTACGAGAAAAATGATAACGTGACAAGTCATAATGATACCAAAAGGTTACGATAGAAAAAGGATTATAACCCCCCAAAAAATGGTTTGGAGTTTGATTTTTTTTTTTTTTCTTAAGAAGTCTACGTTCAGGGGTAAAAAAATTCTACGTTATTACAAAGAAAGTCAGTTTTACAAAAAAAGAGGGAAAAAATTGTAATGTTACGATAAAAGTCAGGCACTAAATTCGATGTTGAAACATCGGAATGTTTGGGGTCGGCGTTGTAGTGTTGGGAAAACAAAATGTTATAATTTTATTGTGTGAAAAATGGTGCGTGGAAAAAGGTTATGAAAGAAAAAGGATTATCACCCTCCCAAAAAATGGTTTGGAGCATGATTTTTTTTTTCTTAATTAGTCTACGTTCAGGGGGGAAAAAAATCTACGTTATTACAAAGAAAGTCAGTTTTACAAAAAAAAGACGAAAAAAATTGTAGTTACGATAAAAGCCAGGTGGTAACTTCGATGTCAGAAACATCGGAATGTTTGGGGTCGGCGTTGTAATGTTATAAAAACAAAATGTCGTAATCTTACGACGTGAAAAATGTTGCAAGGAAAAATGTTATAAAGTTACGAGAAAAGACGCCTACGCTAGCGAGTAGGTACGTTAATCGTGTCAGGAGAGAATAGTCACGATGTCACGAAAAATGTAACGTGATGAAGAAAATTGAAGACAAAAAGTAAAAACTAAAAAAAGTCACGTTCCAAGAAAAAACAAGATAAAAATGACATTTTCCCTGAGAGAAAAATGCCAAACGTTACAATGTCAGCGTGACAAGTTGGAAGGGAAGAAAGAAAATTACTTTCCGAGAAAAGGTCGCTGAGTTGGGACAAAAAAAGATCAAAATTTTTCAAAAGACATGAAAAAAAAAATGTTGGTTGCTGTTATGAGAAATGCCGAAGCGTCGTGGGGGAAGGGGGGGGGGGCGTTCTATGAGGAATAACGTCATTTTCCAAAAGCAAAGCAAGCGTAAAAGTTGTTATTTGACAAGCCAAAGCGCTTAATGTTCAAGGTTATAAGAATATGGGAATGTTTTATCATGACAAGAAAAAGATCAAATCCTCCAAAATGTTGAAAAAGAACCACACGGCTAAGCTTGTTGTTGGATTTATGAAGAAATTCTAAAACTTATTGAAAACAAACATTCAGTATCGTCAAGTATTCATTGAAATGATGATAATATTCCAAAATAAACAACAAAACCAAAAAGCGTTGGAAGGATTTGAAAAAGCTGCCAGCTTGTCGTTCCCCGAACAAAATGGCGGCCGGCCAGGCAACAGGTTGGGAAGCGGTGACGTCACGGCGCGCGCCGAAGCCAACCAATCGGCGACGAGCGCCGACGGCGTCCTAATGAGGGCCGCCGTGCGCGCGCGCCGGCGTGCTGCTTCCTGTGCGATAACGGCAGCCTCGCGCCCGCCCTGGAAAGGGTTAAAATTCATCCCCGGCTCAGCCTGCCGCCGCCCCAGATAACGGTGAGGGGGGGGCGCCTTCCCCCAGCCAGCCAGCCAGCCTGCCTGCCTGCCTGCCTGCCTGCCTGCGTCCGCTAATCGCGGAGTGGGGAGGAGGAGGAGGAGGCGAGGGGGGAGGAAAGGGGGAGGCGAGGGGGGGGGGAGAAGCCAAGCGAAGCCAAGCGAAGCGCCGGCGGCCTCCTCACATCGCCGGCATTTTTTTTTTTTTTTTTTTTATTGACGCCGCCTGCCCGCCTCGGAGTCTGTGCGCGCGCGTGCCTGCGTGCGTGCGTGAGAGGATCGCTAAAGAGCCGCGCGCGATTTTGCGTGTGCGCTCGAGGCAGCCGGAAAGCGTGCACAAGCGCGCGCGCGCGCGCGGCGGAAAAAAAAAAAAAAAGCGGCCGAGCTGCGAGGGTGGCTGGCGAGGTTACGAGCGGAAGGAACTCCGCAGAGGCCGACAGACGGGAGGCGGCGACGAAAACGACGACGACGACGACGACGGCGGCGGGGAAGGGAGAAGGGAGGGAGGCAAGGCGAGGGAAGGGAAGGGAAGGGGAAGCCACGCTCTTTCTTGGTCTTCGCCGCCTTCCTTCGCTTCTCCCCGGCGTTTCGCCTGGCCAGTCGCGCGGGAGCCTGGACGGAAGAGGGGAGGGAAATTGCACTTTGGAGGGCAAAATGGCGTCGCCGGGGTTGCTGCGTTCACGGGGAAATTAAAAGAAAAAGCACAAAAAGTCACGAAGGTTGCGAGGAAATTAAAAAAAAAAAAAACGTCACGTTTCGTAAGAACAAATTCCAAACAAGTTAGTCGGACAATAAATATAGTGAACAAAAAAAACATTGTAAGTCGGGAAGTTGCAATCATACAAGGAAAAAAAAAAGAGAACGTAACAAGTAATGCTAAGCTCGTTTTGTGGCCTTTTCATCGCATAGAAAGTTAGCACACTTTGCGCAAATTCGTGCGGGGCGGAACCAGTGACGCGGAAATTTGCAAAATTCCACCGCTTTGCCCTAAGCTGGAATAGCTGAAATCGTCGGGAAGTGACGTTGTCACCTCCTCGCGAATCCCTGCCCCTTTCCCATTTCCGATGACGCCCGTTCGCTTCCGAGACTGAAGTCTCGAGAAAATCCTCGATTGGAATGTTAACGAGAACGTCAAAACGTACAACGTAAACAAACAATTCTGCTTGTTCTGCTGTTTTTCTTTGTTTCTTTGATTAGTTTGTCATGTCGCGACCGCGGCACTCCTGCACGTTTTGTCTTGCTTTTCCTCGCGTCAGCGAGCCCTAACCGTGACAGTTACCGACATTTAATCGTATATGGCATTTCCCAAAGAATCAAAATGATTTGCTGAACATTTTAAGATGGAAAAATTAGGTTCAGGAGTAAAGTTTAATGTCGCACGATCAATTTCTATGGTTCGAAGAATCATTTATCTACGGATTTTCCCTTTTCGCTGTCCGCTGCAAAGTGAAAAAAACATAAGGTTACAAGAAGATGGAGTCGTAACATTACACGCAAATTTTTCTTCGTGAATGCCCGGCGAAAAATTACATTTTTAACGTGCGATTCACGTTGTCTCTTTCCAGAAAGTAAAGAGCGAAATGAACGATGACAAAAGGTGTGACAAAAGTGGTTCCCAGCGTCAGTCCGAACGGTGGCCGCGCGCCTCTGATTGATCGCTCGCCGGCCGCCTCCGATTGATCGCATCGATCGGATGCTAATCTATAGGCCCGTTTCTGCGGCTCGCTCTCTTCCCTCTCGTTTGGTCGCCGGCTTCGCTCGCCCCGCCGAGCCTGCCTGTAATCATCCTTGGCGAGGCGGCGCGAACTCAGCGTGGTGCGAACGGTTAGGAGGAATGGAGGGGGCGGGATGGCCGGGGGGGGGGGGGGGGCGGGCGTGCTGATGCGTGCATGCGGAGCGCTGCGAGGGGAGGGGGGGCGGGGAGCGGTCGCTGTTGTTGTTTTTCTTTGGCATCCTTTCACAAACCCGCGAGATGAGCCTTCGCGGTGCGAATTGGAAAGACAAGAAAAAGCGTTTGCGGCGGGCGATATGAAAACGAGTCGATTCGAGAATTCGATTGGTGTCGACCACCTGAAGGTCGACGCGAGGTCACGGTTCAGAGTCGGAAACAATCGTTTTTGAAATGTTTGGACGGTATTCAGCGGACCTCCACGTACTCGCTGTTGGGTATTCACGCAATCTTTTTACCTTTTTTCGGTCGGAACCAACCCTGAAAACCGGGGGGGGGGGGTGAGTTTATCCCTGCTTATTTTCGAATTTTGGACGAGGTTAAGCGTTGGTATTATCTTTTAAAGTTATGTGTTCCTTCAGCAATCCTGAAAACGGGCGAGGTTCTCGTATTCGGAGCGAGTCGCCATGCGGGGGGATCGCGCGAGAAAAAACAAAAGTGGTCCCCGCGGCGGGGAGACAGCTGCGATGAATTAAAACAAACGAGCCTCGTGACGGCGCAACGTCGACGCGGCCGGCGTCACGCGCCGAGGCGGGTCGGGGCGGGGGGGCCGTCGGTGCGTCGGCTCGCGCCCGTGTGACTTGCACTAAGCGATCCATAACAATCTGCAGGTGGATGGCGCTGATTAGTCCCGGCTGCTGCGGCCCGACCTGCGTGCAAAGAGCTTCCTGCAATCCGAGCCCGCGTGTGTGTGTGTCATGTTGGCGGGCGGCCCTTCCTGAATGTGTGCGAGGACAGCCTGCGTCTATTTACCGAAGGGCTGTTTTTTTGGGCGAATGTGCAGCCAGTCCAGCGCTCCAGTCTGATTGCGGCAGCAGATGGCGGGATCACCGCGACCTCCCAGGGCGCCGCGCCTCCGCCGGGTTGCGTCCCGTCTAGATCCTCCCTCCCTCCCCCCCCACCCCCCGCCACCAACTCCCGCCCCGCCGCGTTGCTCTTATTTTTCCTTCTTACGAGGCGCGCACCTGAATCCGCGCACGGAGGACGCATGTGGAGGGACGGCGGACTTTCTAGCAAATTCCTGCGCACTTGCGGGCTTTTTCAGAACCGCCGACGTCGCCCGAGCTCGTAAAAAGCGCAGCTGTTGACGCGTGTCTGTCCGGCTCTCGGCAAAGGTGTTTTTTTTTTTTTTCCCCCGTTTTGCAGACGCAAGCCACAGTTTTCCAGCGATTATTCCCTTCGTGCTCGAACCAGGACCAGGAGGGCAAAACATGAAACGATTCTTAAATACGTTGGAATCACCTTGGACTTTTCTTTTTTTCTTGGATGTTTTCATCTTTTGACTTCTACCGTGGGAGTTCTTGGTTTTGAACGCTGTAAAGAGCTTCTGACTTGGGAGAGAGATTCTGGGATCCAGGGGTTCATCTTTGGAAAGGTCGCTCCCACCTCCCGACTTGTAACATTTGTTGCTTGTGACCTGGACTTGGAGTTCAAACAGAATTAAAGTGTCCCCAATGTCCAAAAGGGTGAGGATCGCGGCTTCGTGGCCAAGAACTCCTAAGAGGCAGATTTGTTGGCTCCTCTTTGCGATCCATGGCGCAGACCCACCTTTCTAAGTGTTTTTCCTTTTGGACTCCTTCCAAGTGAAGGTCAACAGGTCTACCAGTTGGCAAATGTCGACACCGACCGCAACTGACTTCAACTCTGACTTTAAACTGAATCAAAATGTCTGCAACGGCTCAGGATCATTGGCTCGGTGGCCAAAAATTTCAAAGATCCAGACTTGTTGGCTTGTCTCCGTCCTCGCAGAAAGAGACCACTTACTTATCCACCCACGGCGTCCTCACAACTGAAGGTCAAGCGGACTCCCGGCTCGCAACATTTGAAACCGTGGCAAGGGGGGGGGGTAGTGTGGGTCGGTGGGTTAAAGCCCCCCAAACAGACAGACGAGCTGGCACGGGACTGAAACCCACCACACAGGAGTCCTGTATCCGATGCGCCCTCGCAAATTGACCTCTTCCAACTGAAGGTCAACTTGCCTCCCGTAGAAGGCGAACGAATTAAACTGGCACGGCACGAGGATCACTGAAATAGTAACCAAGAGCTCCAAAACAGACTTGTTGCATGTGTCAGGAGACTCTCGCACAAGGGTCACCTATCTATGGGTTTCTACCAAGTGAAGGTCAACGGACTTGCAAATGATTAAAGATCCCACAATCCCACAGGAATTAGATCATTGGCTTGCTGGTAAAGAAATCCAAAGATCCAGACTTGTTGGATCATTTCTGTCGTCACCTCCCTAACGGGTCTTTGCAACTGGACCCAATTGAACTCGGTGTCGATTGGTCACCCAACGTGGAATCCAAAGAAAGTCTCTTGCCGGAACACCGGTCACAAGACACGGGTTGTCTCAGCAATGCGACCGACCGTGGTTAAACTGTCGCACAGCAGGCAGGGTTCTGGAACTGGTTTTCTTGAGTGGCTGACTTTCAGTTTCTGGTTTTGTTGCCTTTTGAAATGTTCCATCGTCAGGTGTTTGGGTCTGAGTTACCAGCTGCGGCCCGCCCCCTGCGATGTTCACTCGTGTTGCTCAGTGCGTAGCGGGCCTAGGATCCAAAGGGGTCCTGGATCCAGAACCCAACTTTTGACCTGTAACCCGTTTTGTGGCTTCACAAGAGTTGAGCTTCACGGACAACCGAGACCCGGACTGTGATTACGACCCAGGCGAGCCAGGATTGTCGCCGTCGCTCCAACATTAATGACAGCACGCTCGTCTAAAGTGACAGCGGACGTCCGTGACATATTAAAACTCAGGGCAGGGCGGGGTTGCGTTTAAAAAAAAAAAAAAAATCGTCATCAAAATAAATCATTTCCATGGAAGCAGGGACGAGGTCCAACATGGCAGAGTCCGAAGACACCTTGCCAAGGGGTGAAGACGGTGCCAAACTTGAAACTGCTGCCACAAGCACGTCAAGAGCGAGCTGCTTTGCCTTCCGTTCAAATGAAAATAAAAATAGTGAGAAAAAAAATAGCTTTACCAAGACAATAATAAAATCGTACTTCCACCATCGGTAAGCATGAACGGGAAAAAAAAAGAAGAATGAACAACACTCGGTCTGCACTAAATTAGCATTTTACAACCCCAAATGGAGCCGTTTTTTTAAAGTAGCCTTCAAGGGTTTGTGAATTTCAAAATCCCGACCTCGCGTTTCGCAGCGGACCTGCAACGGCGGCCTCGTCGATGACTCGTTTTCGCGCGGACGCCGCTCGCCAGCCCAGCCCGTGACTGCAAATGTCAAAACCGCGTGACGATTGGGCCTGCCCGTGACGGCGATTAATGAGCAAACGCGAGGAAAAGGAAAAAGGAGACGCTAAGTGTTTCGAGGCGGATTGAGATCCCCGCCCCCACCCCCTCCCTGCAAGGAGGGGGAGGGGGAGGGGAAAAAAAGCCATTTTCACACGTGAGCTGCATTTTCAGGCTCGGGTCTCGTGAGCGCAAAAACGGACGCGCCTGTCTCTAAATTTGTTTTTTTTTTAATGGGAAAAACGAACATCGTTGTCGAAGGCTGTTTGAAATATGATTTTGATGGCGCCGTGATGCTCGCTGGCTACGCGTGAATTAACATTACGTGACATTTCTCATCAGGATCAGTACGGCCTGTCATTTTTGAAATGATGAAAAAACATACGTGAAATCGAGTCCTCTCCGCTTCCCACCGACGAATATTTTGCAGCCTCGGAATACGGCTCGCCGCGAGGCAGCAGGATGGGCTGGAGATTAGCATGTCTGAGTCACAGTCAGGAGTTTTTTTACGTTCTGCGTGTGCTTGCGGGGTTGGGGGTGCGGTTCCGGGGGTCTCCGGCTTCCCGCCACGTTCCAAAAATCATCCACGTTAGATTCGCTGAAGACTCTTTCGGTCAGGTCCCGGCGCTTGTTTGGCTACACGCGCCCTTGGATTGGAGCCCCCTCACCTAAAATCAGCTTGGATAGGCCCCAGCGCACCCACGACCCTGATGAGGACAAGCGCTATTAAAAAAAACGGAAAAGACAAAACAACAGAAAAGAAACCCGCGATCCGATTAGCAAGCAGTAACGTGTTTCATTTTCTTTAGGGCTCTTTTCTGGCCGGTGAAGCGTCGGCCTCAATTTGCACCCGTCGCCAACTACTGGTGCGGCATGCGCATTTCGGCCTTTTCATTGACGTCGTCTGCCTGCGAAAGCTCCGTCGGACGTAACCGCGTCGTTGCGCTGGCGTTTCGTCTGAGTTGCGCCATCGCCTGCGCGTTAACTAACCTTCTGGATCTCAAAGACCTTCCTCCCGTTCCCCCCCCCCCCCCCCGCCATGCTCACATAAAACGGCAAAACTCCCGACGGTGGAGTTGAGCTCTGCTGCTGCTGCTGTTTTTTCTTTCTTCTTCTTCTCTTTCCCTTTTTTTTTGTTCTCGCACACGTGAGCTCGCCGCCCGCCGCAACTCCCGCTTTCAACATCTGCGGTCGAAAAGCGGCCAGCAGCCTCCGTTTGCCAAGGCTTCCTCCTTCCTTCCCGACGGTCTTTTCCTGTCTCGCCGCCCGCCCGGCCGCCTGTCTGTCCGCTCCGCCGACGCGCCGGCGCATCGTGCGCACGCACCTCAGGCTTCGGCCTCCTCCCCTGCCTTCACTTGACATGGGAGCCTTAACAGATGTGCCCCAGCCTTGAGCGCCCCCCCCCCCCCCCAACAACACACACACACCTCTCTCTTCCTCCACCCCCACTTCCATCTCTGCTGCCTCATGCTTCACAGATCCGGCGGCGTCGGAAAAAAAAAAAACAACCCGTACGCGAAAATGCAAAGTTGCTAATGTGACGGACGCGTTGTTATGAATTTGACGCGTGCCGTGCATTAAATTTGTGAAAACAAACACACCAGACGTTATCCAAATTGGGCCTTTTGACCCCGAATTCAGAACGTTACCGTCAAAGTAATGAACACCCAGCAGCCTTGCTCAAGGGCACCTCATTTGGAATGCAGCGGCGTACAAATACGACAAAATAATGCCCTGTGCAATAAAACCGCAAAGAACCTTTGTAGATAACAAATAAAAACCAGTGCAGTCATGATTGTCAATTTAGGTAATCAAGAGGTCAGAGGTCATATTCTTAAACTCAAGGCCACCGTCGCCCCAATGAGTCTGATGAGCAACACAAAAACACACGCACACAAACAAAAGCCCACTTGAGTAACTTCAACTCGTGCTTCGATACACGTCAACCTTGAAGGCCTTCAATGTCAGTCAGGGGGAATCGAACCCTCTCGTGTTTCAGCCCCCCCCACATCTAATTATGCCCCCGTTCAACCGCGGCGCAGCTCGCAGACGCTTTCTCCCGCCGGGCGAAAGCGGGTGCTATTCGTAGCGTCGGGCGAACCGGGGTTCCGAGCGCGGGGGCTCGTCG
The DNA here is from genome assembly GCF_019802595.1 of Syngnathoides biaculeatus. Classification (NCBI taxonomy): domain Eukaryota; kingdom Metazoa; phylum Chordata; class Actinopteri; order Syngnathiformes; family Syngnathidae; genus Syngnathoides; species Syngnathoides biaculeatus. The sequence goes on along the minus strand of NC_084653.1, from coordinate 26,665,478 downwards.
GCCCACCGGTGACATTTGAGGATGGCGGACTTGGGAGGACGAAAATAAACCGCGCGGCGAGATTATCCCGAGTGATTATCTCGCGCTCTCGTGCGTGTTAACGGTTATATTTGCTCCCGGATCTGCTCGGGAAACGATAGAACGGAATTTATTTTCACTGTCACAGGAACGATGAAAATAAGTTGGGCATCTGGCAATTTGCAGCACTGAGGTAAAAAAGAAGAACGGTAAGCGCGCGGTTCTAAAATGAAATTGAAAACATTCTCACATTTGCGAAGAAAACAAAATTATTGTGCGTGCAACCCACAAAAAGTATGATGACTTCACCGATGAATGTAACTGTGACGGTATTCTCGCATTCCGCCGCTACCGTAATTTCTCGAGTATAATGCGTCCTGAAGTATAACGCGCACCAAAATTGACCTAAAAAAAAAAAAAAAAAAAAAATCAGGAAAAGCCTTCTACCAATGTACAATGCGCATCAGCAATTTGCTGCTACCCCTATGCTCAAAATGATAGGAATTATCTGTATTAATATTTTGTTAGGTTTGTACTCGTGTTGTTTTTCAGAAACGGTCCGTACAACAATCCTTCCTGCGGCGTCTGCCTGCCACGAGGCTCCACCCCGAAGCTATCGTGCCGATTTTGTGCCTGGGTTAACATCCATCAAACTGTATCTTGGTAGAGAATTTTCACAAAACCACTCGAGGTAACGCGCGCGTCGAGTAGCACCGCTGTGGTATGTTGTGTCAATGTGTATCGTGTTGAATTGAGTGGACGGCGTTGCGAAATAGTGATTAGTACGATGCTAATACAAATGGCGAGTGGCTAATCGCTACGCTAGCAGCTACAATGTGGGCGTAGGTGTGATTGTGAGTGGGGCTGTCGTCTGTCTCTATGTGCCCTGCGATTGGCTGGCAACCAGTTCAGGGTGTCCCCCGCCTCCTGCCCGTTGACAGCTGGGATTGGCTCTCAGCACTCCCCGCGACCCTCGTGAGGATAAGCGGCTAAGAAAATGGATGGATCGATATTCAGCACTGCGCCTCTGTGACTACGCCAGCTTAGCAAACGTTTTAAACCAACATATATTCACATTTTACAACAAAACAATGAAAATATGCAAGAGGAAGTAGTGTCCCGCCGCCACACAATAAGTGTGTCTTCAAAATAAAATATCCAGCCTACTTCCTGTATTTCTCAGCTCTTCCATTATTAGGATCTAATGGCATTTTCAAGCGGACAGTGAACATTTTTAACACACAATTCCTTCTAACATGAATAACATTCAAAAGAACGAAAAAGAATCAAGTGCTGCCTTTCAGAATAAAAGTGCGCTTCCACATCCTGTTCGTATTATAGCGCAACAACATCACAGCGTTACACTTAGGTGAGTTTCTAATAAATAAAGTCGAAAGGAATTGAAAAGGCGTATAAAAATATAATCCGTTGTAAGAGTTATTTTCAATGAATGTGGAATGTGAATTTACAAGAAATACAATATTTAAAGAACAACAATTATGCGTAGCAAACCATTTCATAATGAATTACATATTTATATCTTGTATGTGCTAAAATAATTTGAGGAATGGAGTAAAACGCTATGCAGTTATTGCATATCGTGACTATTTTTTTCTACACTTTGTGTGTACATTTTTTTTTTTTCCCTCGGGTTCCAACTGGATTTGTATTCCGAACCCTGAGGCGAGCCAAACCCAGGAAACCACAGCGGACAGGGCAGGACCGAAGTGCGGCCAGCCGCGGTATCTGCCTCGACGGCGTCGGACTTCTTGCTCTCGCATTCGAACTGAAGACGAACGCAAAAGTACTCGGACACATCAGCACGCGTGAGCGTCAAATAAGAAACTCGAAACTTGAATCATTTTGATTTCTTTTATCAAAAGATTCATCGAATCATGGCGGCACGGTGGATCAGGTGGAAAAGCGTTGGCCTCACAGTTCTGAGGACGCGGGTTCAATCCCGGCCCTGGGTGGGTTTTCTCTGGGTGGGCGCTTTGGTTTCCTCCTGCATCCCAAAAACACGCAACATGAATTGAAGACTCTAAATTGCCCCTAGGTGTGATTGTGAGTGCGGCTGTTTGTCGCCATGTGCCTTGCGATTGGCTGGCGACCGGTTCAGGGTGTACCCCGCCTCCTGCCCGTTGACCGCTGGGATAGGCTCCGGCATGCCCCGCCACCTTTGTGAGGATAAGCGCCATAGAAAATGGATGGATGGATTCTCTTTTGTCACTCTAAATTGCCCCTAGGTGTGATTGTGAGTGCGGCTGTTTGTCGCGATGTGCCCTGCGATTGGCTGGCGACCGGTTCAGGGTGTAGCCCGCCTCCTGCCCGTTGACAGCTGGGAGAGGCTCCGGCACTCCCCGCCACCCTTGTGAGGATAAGCGGCAAAGAAAATGGATGGATGGATTGAAATAAAAACGAAAGCACTCTACCATGGGTCCTGATATGCCACTGTATGTTGCGTGCAGTTTCCTATTTTTATATGTATGTTTTTATTAGTGCCCTGTGATTGGCCGGCAACCGGTTGGGGGTGTGCCCCGCCTCCTGCCCGTTGGCAGCTGGGATGGCCTCCGGCACTCCCTGTGACCCTCATGAGGATAGGTGGCAAAGAAAATGGATGTATGGATGCTTGTATTATTAACCCTTTTTTGATATATATATATATTTACTGCATGTATTATTGAAACTCCATCATATTGATGTGTTTGAGTGGGTGAAATATCAAAATTCAACATTTTAACCAATTTTTAAAACGACGAGGGGGAAAAGAAAAAAATGAAGCGCGGGCGTCTTTGCGACAGCATCGGGAATTAAACCCGCCACATGCATGTCGTCCGTCGTACACGTGGTGGACAGACAGTCTGGGATCGCCTTCCACAAACTTCAAACATCTGCAAAAAGATAGCTGCGGATGTCGGAGCGGTCTGCGGTGACGGGGGCGTATGGGGGCTTTTGGGGGGGGGGGGGGTCAGCGTCGAGAAAAGGGAGGCTTCTGGCCTCGATGGCGGACTGTGTTGTGGGCACGGAGTCGGCGGCAGGGAGGAGGAAACACCAAACAAGATTCTGTCCATCACGCCCAATCCGAGCGAGCGAGCGGCCGCACTGACAGGCACGCTGTCGCTGCCTTGCTTCACGCTGACGGTCGGAGGAAATCCCCCCCCCCCCCCGCTCCCCCCTTCCCCCGTTCCATGCCGTGCGGCTTCTTAATTCCACCCCGGGAGGGAAACGCTAAGATCACATTACCTCAAATCTGTACTGTCAACATCCTGCACACTAATTACCTGATTCCAGGCCTTCGGACTGCTCCGGAACGGTGACTTTTATTCCTATATTTCAAACAGATAATTTTGTCGGTAATAGCCCGTCGCTTATTTATTGATCTAATTTGCGTTGCAGGCCAAAATTTGGCTTACGAGCAAATGAATAAACAGAGACCAAAAGTCGTTCCCTTTTAGCCATTTATTGAACACTTAAAGCGCATCGAAACGTAAAGTGAGAACGGGAGCAAAGAGCAACGTTTAGCTAAATCCTAACATCCGTACGCTCGCTCGAAGACTTACCAGCCATGTTCCTGACATCACTTACTCGGCCATGGAACAAAAAAGGTGACCGTAGAAGAAAGAAATATGTAGATTTGGTGGTGTGTGTATAAATTGGACTGTTTCTAGCACCTTTTAACAGTGTGAAATAAAGTAGCGGCATCCAAACCGTTCACCCCTCTCCCCTGGTGATTTTTTTTTTTTTTTTTTTACAGGAGAAAATATAATATCAGTCTAATGTTTGATCTCTTTTGACGATAGGAAAATCTTTACCACCCTTAAGAATATTAACGTGCACCGCCACTGCTAAGATATAACCTTGCTTTCCTAATTCAATTTGCATTCCACAAATCATAAGTTGACTTCATATTCTTGCTAGCGTTTGACACGGAATCCGCTCGTAGGGGGACGCTGTCGAATGTTGACATGCCATTTTGTCGTTTGCGGGTTTCCAACTTGTGCCTCTTTTTGGGGGCCCCCTCTGGCTCAAGGGCCCCTGGGAAAAAAAAAAACAACAACAACTTGAGACAACGTGAGTTATATTTATTCTGTGACTAAACATGTAAACTTTTCATATTTCAAATCACGCCACGACTCCGTTCCAGCAGGAAAAGGCCACAATTTTGAAACAAGATTTTCTTTTATGGGTAGTTTTTTTTTTTTGGAGGCACGTCATTTTAAAGGAAGAGAATGCAAAAACTAAACAGGTTTCAGCCGCGTGTACGCCAAGGTGCGAATTTTCCGCGAGCTTCTAACTTGGCCCGCCGCCTCGCCGACACCAACTCGATCGTTGCGCTTCGCCTCTCGCCGTTTTTTCCACTTTTGGCGGAGCTCGCGCGCTCCGAGCGGAGGCTTATGCTAATTGCGGTCTCCCGACTGGCCTTCTGGGTAGAGTCTGCGCGAGTGGGAGTGGAGCGAGTCGCTCGGTCTCGGCACCATTCACCCCGCGCTCCCGGAACGCACGCACGGCTCCGTCCGACCGGGCTGCTCGTGTTTCACGCCGCACGCTTCTTCCCCCCCCCCTTCTCTCTCTCTCTTTCTCTTTAGTCCCCCCCCCCCCTCACTTCGCCGTTTTTTTGTCGGCTGCTTCCTCTTCTTCTTCGGCGGCGTGCTGAAGAGTGGAACCGGGCGAACGTGAGGCGGAACTACCCCCCGGACCCGGACGCGGGCGCAGCGGAGCCAGCGCCTCCTCCTCCTCCTCGAGCCCAGCCGGCCCTGTCGGGCAGACGACGCGACGGACGGCCGGCCGGCCGCTCGCCATGGAGTGACGGAGACGAGAGCCGAGTAGGACGGCGTGCTCCGCTCGAAGCTAACATGGCGCCACCGCCGCCGCCGCCGCCGCCGCTGCCGCTGCCGCCGCGAGTTTGGTCCGAGCTGAGTTAATTTTCCTCGGACGTCGCCACCTGTATGTCCTCGGTGGAGCCGCCGGTGCTTTCGCGGACGCTTCAAGCAACCTCGACGGGGATTTTAAACGGAACCAAATCGCCGCTCGCAGCGAACTAAAAAAAAAACAAAAAAAAACTGCACTTTCCTCAAAGGATGACTTTCCTCTAGTTTTCTTTGATTTCAAACGGATACGCGGATCGGCACTTTCATTTTTTTTTTTTGGTTTGTTCCCCCCCCCACCAAAAACTTGGCAAAAAGAGGACACAAAAACGGTACAAGTTGGCTGGAAGTGACGCCGAATTACCCAGGTCAGACGAACTCCAAATTTCTACTTTTTACTAGCTTTTTGTTGTGGAATATTGTACGTGTTTTTTGTTTGTTTGTTTTGTTTTTTGGAAAACAAGTTTCACAGAAGGGAGCTCGTGATAGCTTCGGAAAGCGCAAGAAGTGTGCCTCTGTCGGTCGGTCGGTCGGTCGGTCGGATCGGTCGGCGGCGGTGCGCGCACACATTGCGAGCGGAACGGGCCACTTCTAAGAATAGCGCATAGGGTGGTCTTTGTGTGTTTTCGGCGGGGCAGTGGCATGTGCTCGATAAATAACACGCGCGCGCACACGCACACGAGCGAGTTGCTCCGGCCGTGAGCTTGGCCCCCTCCGACACCCCCCCGCCGCGCCTGCCTGTCAAGCGGACCCCGGGCGCGAGTGCCAGGCGGTCCGCCACTGCGAATAAATTCAGCGTCTTCACACTTTTGTGTCGTATGACCGAGTGCCTATGTGTGTGTGTGTTGGTGGGGAGGGGGGGGGGGTCGTGCACGCGCACGGAGCCCCCTTTTCGCCCCCCCCCCCCAAAAAAAAACAAGGTTACGGAAGCCAGCCTCGCCCTGCCGAAAAGGTTCAGTTGGAGGGCATCCCCGCAGTCTGTGCGCGCGCGTGCGTGGGTTGCGCGGCTGCGTCACCTGCGCGCGCGCCCGATCGCGCGTGTGCTTGCGTGCGTGTTTTGTTTGGACACGAGTGGACGTTGATCGGCGGCTTTCGTCAGCCTCCAAGCTGTTCGGGAAATGCGCGTGTGCGCGTGGCATTGTGTACACCACACACACACGCGCGCATGCACGCGTGGATCAAGGTCTCGCAGGTGTGTTCTTTGTGACTTTGGGCCCCCAACCCCACGTCCCCCTTTCTACCGCCGCCCCCTGCGGACTTTACGAACCCCCCCCCCCCCAAATAAACACCTCACCTCTATTTTTGTCGCTTAATCTCCGCTTGAGCTCTCAGCCACTTTCATCCCCCGGCTTCCATTGTTGTATTATTAATCGCAGTTTTTTTTATTTTGGCTTTGCACGCGAGGCGGGCACCGCAGAACTCGTTCTTCTATCCCAGAGTTGAACTCCAATCAACGCCCCCCCCCCCCGCCCCCAATCCCCCACGTCATGTCGTCGCCCCACGCCTTCTGTCCTGGAGCCACCCGGGCACTAATTAGGGGGACGCTCCCCTTTGGACGATCGATGCGCCTCGTATTGGCTGGCTTCAGCTCATTAACGAGCTTAGTGAGGGAGGCGGCGTGAGGGGCTCGAGCTACAGTTGCGCCCCCCCTTTACGTCGGGAGCCGATCCACGTCGGTCGGTCGGACGGGGGGGGCGAGGGCTGTAAATGCACGCGTCGTCTGCTGCGGGCAACCGGGGCAGGTTTGAGAGCGCCGGGGGCCTCGTGTTGGGACCTCTGCTTTTTACGAGGGGGAGGATTAAGTGATCGAGGCACGGAAGGGGGTAGGAGGTGGAGGAGGCGTCAGGGGGGCTTTGACACATGAATAAAAGGTTAAATGTGCTTAAAGCAAACCTTGACATCGCGAGGGGAAGATCGTAAAAAGCGTTTTGAACGCGACAGTCCGAGAAAGATTCGGGAGGCGATGACAGAAACTGCCGGGACGTTACGGTTTCTTCCAGAAGTGCTTTTGCTCCGCGCAACGTGGTAGGCGCCGAAGATAGGAAAATGGTCAATAGTTCATCAGTTCTGCGCGATAACACTTTGAGTCATGACTTGTGTCGTCGTAACCGGTTTTAGTCCGACGCGGAATATGTTTTTACCCAACTAAAGAACAAACGGAAGAAGAAACGAGCCCAACGGAGAGACAGTCGGTCGCGTCTGCGTTACGGTTCTTTGGCTTTTGTTTCACGGCACGAGCCGTACTAAACGTTTGAGACAAACTTGACTTTAGGCTCGCGGTACGGGACTGCGGAGTAAGCTCATTTCTTTACAAATTAATACGAACAAACGCACGGCGTACAATTTGGCAGTTTCCTAAATTTTCCTCAAGTTCCATGTAAGATTTCATTGTGTTCACTTTTTCAAAAAGCCACTCGAGAAAGCGATGCTAGGAAATATCTGGAAACGCTTCGGAATGGCAACAACGGGATAATTCGATCTGACGCGGTAGCTGCGCACTTTCGCCAAACAAAACAAAAAGGCCCGGCTGACATTTGACCTGTGGCGCGTCATCGTAGTTGGGAGCCTTCTAATGGAGCAATTTAACTAAAATGAAAGATGTATTTTTCTGGATTACGTACACTTTTTTTTTTTTCCTCGTAGTGCAGTACAATCTCAAACGGTGTAGTTTGCTTTCACCTGAAAGTTTTTCCGCGTTTGAAATCGGCGCTTTCACAAAATTTGTTAAAAATTCACTCGGCTTATGATAAAAAAATTTTGGGAGCTCTGCTGAGGTTTTTTTTTTTTCTTTTATGCCATCTTTTCTATAAAATTACCGTTATTCTAATTACCGTATTTTCTACACTATAAGGCGCACCTTCAATGAATAGCCCACTTTAAGACTTATTTCCCCGTGTATAAGGCGCACCGAGCAGAGACTCAATTCTCTGACGCCTCTAAAATATTATCCCGAGCAATAGTTCTGTTGTGAGGGGTGTGCTAAAAGCGATTCTACCTTTATCTGCTCGTCAGGCGAAAAACGGTAAATATGATACCACATTTTCCGCACCGCATTATAAGGCGCACCTCCAATGAATGGCCTATTTTAAAACTTATCCCATGTATAAGGCGCACCGGATAATAAGGCGCATAGAATAGACGCTACAGTAGAGGCTGGGGTTACGTTATACGTGCATTCAATGGAGTTGCGCTAAAGGCTCAATATTGATCCATATATAAGGCGCACCGGATTGTAAGGCGCACCGTCGGCTTTTGAGAAAATGAAAGGCTTTTGGGTGCGCCTAATAGTGCGGAAAATACGGTAGCTTATAACCTTAATGTGGGTTAGCCTCCTTCATATCCTTCAGTCTAAACTCTACTAGCTCATAATTTATCTATTATTTTACTCTGGTTAGGCAAAAATTGTATGTCCAAATGTTCTTTTTTTTTGGAACCTCCCAAAGTTAATAATAAGAATGGTGCCCCCTCTCGCCCCCCCCCCCACCTCACTCACCCAATAAAGGGTTAACTGCACTTTAACGGCGGTTGTCGTTTGGCGAGGTTAACGTTGGCTGTTACCCCGCTGAATTCTGGCGCAGGCGGGAAATCGATATTGTGAAATAGCGTGTGCGCTGATCTCTCTCGGGTCGGGTCGGGGAAGCACGCCATTGTCTAAGATTGCGCCGGCTTCCTGCTTGCGCCACAAAGAAACCGCGCGCGGCACGTAGCGCCTAGATGAACGCGCGAGATTACGCACCTGCCTGCTCGGAATCCGGCCGCGTTTATTTTCACGCGCGGCGGCGCGATCCCCCTCAAAGTTTTCGCCGCCGCCGATGACTCAAACGCGAGGCTTCCATCTCGCTCAGCGTTCTTGGTTTGGGCTCGCGGTGTTGCTAGCCAAAATACATACACGCATAGGTCATCTGCAGCTACCAAAATAATCCGCTGTCAAATGTCATCCCGTCTGTTCTCTCCAATAACCCGACAGACTCTCAAGCCGAGCGTGCTGGCCGGGAATGTTTTCTTGGTCGTCGGATCGAGCGGCGAGTCGCAGACCCGAATACTTGGCATTTTGCGCGCCGCTTATTTATAGTGCGACTGTCACTTTCCACTGCGCGGCCAGTTGTGGGGGCTGATGTGTTTTCCAGGTGTCGGGGGTGGGGTGGGGGGGGGGGAGTAATTGACTCGCCGTCATGTCACGTGACCTCGCATTTCCTCCGAAACGGTGCGTCGCGGCGTGTTTGGCCTTGTACAGACAATGAGATTTTGTCAACTCCTCAAAGATTTACGTGACAGGCCCCATTCATGACGATAAAAAAATGAAAAAAAAAAAAAAATCAGGCATTTAAGAGTTTTGGTGGTATATAGTGTGCGTGGCGCGCTTTGATACACTCAAGACGGAACATCGCACACAAAAAGATTTTTGCCGCCGGTGTCGAAATCTCGAACGATCTCACAAAAGCGAAGACGAGCAGATACTTGCGGGTCGGCGCCGATGGTAGCGAGCTTTTCCTAACGTCGCTGGAAGTGGCGCCGACGCAAAACGGGGTGGGGGGGGGGACGACACGCACATTGGCTAAGTAGTTTGTTTCTTTTTGGCTTTCTAATTCCTCGCTAAAGTCACTTCTTTAATTGGCCGCACTCCGTACGACATCCTAATTCACACGAAGAGTCTTGAAACGCATCAAACCCGATTATGGGGATAAATCCTCCCTTGACAGACCTCAGACCTACGGATAATCTAATTGGAAAATTGTGCGAAACGCACGACGGTCCCGCCGTATGATGTTCTTTGTCAGGGAGGGGCAAAATTGTCCCGGTCTGTATCGAGTCCGGCTCGCCGTGTGTACTTTCCAGGTGAAACGGGCCCTCCCCCCTCGCAGCTAAAGTAGCTTCATTATGTACTAATTCAATTAGCGCAACTGACTTCTATTAATTATAAAAATGCAATCACACGTCTGAGCCTTATCTTTCCACATTAATTCAAATGAGCATATTTTCACTCGGCTGAGGGGGGGGGCACACACTGGCAATGTTTGTATTTTTTTTTTATGTAAATCTGACAGTAGTTGGTGTTTTTTTTTTTTTTAAAGAGATGTGTCAAGTCAATGTGCGGATTCATCGCGCCGCCGTTTAGCGACAACCGCCCCCCCCCCCCCCCATTCCCAGCCCCCCCCCTGCCCCCCCTCCAACCCCTTTAAAGCAATTAACCTTCTGTTTGTCCGCTTTTCTAATCTGGAATCAATAAGGGCCACGCACGGAATAGCTCTCCCTGATTGAGCACATCAATAAAAAGCACGCGGAGCGCTTTGGCAGCGCTCCGCAAGGAACGCAGGGGGAGGGGATTGGCGAAGGGGGGGGCGAAATTAATAAAATCCGAAAAGGACGGTGTCGTGTTTCATGTTTCCAGTCGGAGACGCGGGCTCTCTCTCTCTCTTTTTTTTTTTTTTTTTTTTCCGTTGTCACGCCTGGATGGAAGACAACAGGCTCGCCGCTGCCGAGGCGGCCTGCGTGTGAACAAAAGCCGAGGAGAGATCGGTTTTCCAGGCGCCGCTGCGCAGCTCCCGGAGGAGACGTCACGGTTTGATTGAAGCTATGCTCCGTGCCGGCCTCCCGGGACCTCGCCATGAAACGGGAGAGCGGACGCCCCCCCCCCCTACTCCCCCCGCCCTCGCCCGCTCTTTTCTCGCCTCGCTCCACAAAGCTTTTTGTTTCGACGCGGTCTGGAGCGCTCGGAGCGCTTCCCCGCAGAGATGTGACGGACGCCGCTGATCCGACCCACTCCCCCCCCCCCCCTTCCTCCGAGAGGCCGAGCGAGACCGGCGCCCCCCCCCCTCCCCCCCCAGATCCAGACGGGCCTCTCACGTGATGTCACGTGTTTTGCGGTCGGTGCTTGCACGCACTTGGTTCCGAGACGTTTTCTCTCGGGCTTTACGAGATCACATACCGCGATCACGCTCGCTAATCTTAAGCGTCCTCGCCGTGGATGGGCGGAGCACTGATTGGACGCGGCGGCGAGCCTCGCGGTCCCTCAGCGGGCTCGTCCCGGTTGGGCCCAGTTTTAATTTTAGCAGCAGGAGCCTCGGGGTACATCCATATTCCTGACGTAATCCTGCCTGCGCACGACGGAGGGTTGGCCACCAGCCCGCAGTCTGCGCACAGCAGGAATGTGTATCGCCTCGTTGAATATTTCCACCTGACTTGGCTGGCGTGCAAAGCTCCCACCGACTTAACAGCGTGAGCTTTCTTTCCACCACGCAGTACGGTTCGATTCGGTTCGACACTTTTGTTTTTAGAAATACCGAGCCAACTTTGATCTGAACTGTGCAAATTCCAACTCGCCACCGCATGAGCGTAGCTGCGATGGGAAAGAAAATAGTTTCGTGCCCGTTACGTCGAAAGCATTATTTTAGGCCATATGCGCGCGGATTGCTGTACTACGCAAGATTTTCTTTTTGTGGTGTAAAACGCCCAGTACCGCATGAAGTTATAGTTTGTAAATGTTACAAATGTTTGAACGTTTCATATTGGATCTAAATTTACCACGTCCATCTAGTTGATGTATGTTGCTCATCATAGACGAATCGCTTTCATGCACCGGAGGGAATTAGTGTACTTCCTAGTTCCAAATCTAGTGCCAAAGGTCAATGGCTTGACAAAAACAAAAACATGTCGTTACCGGATTGGCAGGTTCCAGACTCCAGACTTTTGTGTTACTCAGTGTACGTCGCAGCCATTTTTCTCTCTTTTCAAACCCCCCCCCCCCACGCCTATGCCAGCACCCTCCACACAATAGACAGAACCGTCACGACATGGCCGCAACATCAATGGCCCATATTCAACATGTCCGCCCCCCAGGCACATTTTTTGGAATCGGATGTCGTCGTCGCGTACGTCTGTGACCCGGAAACGTTATCGGTCCCGTTCTCGGCCTCCGTGAGGTCACAACGCCACTCGGCAACAGCGAGCAATTCCGCCATTTTAAACAATTTTTGGACAGAATACCGAGTGCAGACGGTCCGACTTATTCGTTATGCTGTACCGGGCTCGATTCGAGGTTTTGTGACTTGTTTGGAGTGCTCTGCGATTTTCGGAATATGAAATGCGTCGGCTCTGAAACTTGCCTCTTATATCCTGATCCGCCACATGCCAGCCACCGTCCCGGCTGACGTCATCGCTATCAGTCTTTCGCTAAAATTCATTGTGCTTAATTTACCTTTATAGACGAGTAATAATTAGAGCATTCACGCGAAAGCATTCATCGTGTAGGGGGCGGAGTAATCTCTAGATGTGGGGGGGGGGGGGGGGCGCTTTAATTAAGACCATCCGGCACGAAAGCAGCGCCAGCGTATTCGAATCAAAGTCAAGAAAGCTCCGGTAAAATGCCGGCCGACTCTCGCCTAGCGCATCCCCATTACAATCGGGCCCTTTGGTGACATAAAGAGCCATTTATTTCCCATTTGGCCCGCGATGAATAGAGCCGGTTCAGCGGCCGCCGCCCAGGCCCCAGTGTCAGCACGGGGAGCGAAGGGGGGGGGGGATCACAATGTCGCCGTTGTTGACGGCAGAGAAGAGCCGAGGGTGAGGGGGGGGGGGGGGCGTGTGGCGGTGCTGAACCGTGCAGCGACTTGAATGCGTCTGTGCAGCAGGCCTGGAGGACGCAGGGGCCCCTTGTTTACAGCGTGCTCGCTAATAATGTGACAGCTGAGGAGGCGCCGCCGGCTCCCTTTCGGCTCTGCGCGGATCTGTCTCGCTTCCAGACTCGTGGTTTTTTTTTTTTCTCTCTCTTTCCCCCTGTCTTTTAATATATACACACAGCGGAGGCTCCAATGTGGGGAAAAAAAGCCCAAAAGTGGTACAATTTCTCGAAAAAAAAAAAAAAGGGCCTCAGAAGTCAAACATAGCGTCGGCTAATAAAACGACATTCGGCTCAGTGAGCGTGTCGAACTGGACTTAGCCTTTTTCCTTTTTCTTGGACTTTTTTTCCTCACCTGGTGATGACGACGAGAACCGTGGAATTATCTGATTGACAACAAAATGAAATACATTTGCTAACTATATTTATCCGAAAATGCCTAGTAAATGGAGGAGCTTGCCAGTTAACGTCTTCAGCAGGTTAAGAACTTTTACTTGATTCCGTCCGTTTTGGTCCAATTGAGAATCAGAACAATTTGGTAAAGCGTTGGCCTCACAGTTCTGAGAACCCGGGTTCGATCCCGTCCCCGCCTGCGTGGGTTTCCCCCCACATCCCCAAAATATGCCACATTCAATTGGACGCTCTAAATTGCCTCTAGGTGTGTGCTTATCCTCACAAAGGTTGCGGGAAAGCTGGAGCCCATCCCAGCTAGCTTCAGGCGAAAGGAGGCCTACGCCCTGAACTGAGCGGGAATCAATCACACGCTGCCCCGCACCAAAGGCAGGTGTGGGTATCACTACACCATCAGTGGCTCCTCCTCCCACATTCCCAAATTATGCAACATTAATTGGGCACTCCAAAATTGCCCCGAGGTGTGATTGCGAGTGCGACTGTTTGTCTCTGTGTGCCTTGCGATTGGCTGGCAACCAGTTCAGGACGTACCCCGCCTCCTGCCTGTTGACAGCTGGGATAGGTCCCCAGCACGCCCCGTGACCCTTGTGAGGATAAGCGGCCAAAAATTCGATGTATGGATGGAATTCAATTGCTGTCTGGCAACTTTGACTCTGGTGGGCGGCGGGGCAGTCATTTTAGAGAAAATTTGCGATTTTCGGACGTTTGAAATAAATCTGCCCACCCCTCATTCAGAGCAAAATTTTGGAACGTCTGAATTATATTCAAGCCGCCGAGGCAAAAGTTCTTTTTGCGTTCGGCTTTTGCAAGTCGCCGAGCGTTGCAAATCAGACACAATTAGTCACGCTTCGTCATGCTAATTGCTAAGCTATTGTTGCGAGCGTTGAAGGAAGCGATTTTGTGAGGCGCGTTTTCAGGGAGCGTGACCGACTTACTGAACAACGGCGTAAAAGGCCACTTAAAGAAATTCAAACGCTGGAACAGATGGAGTAGCACCTCATACGAGTTGACAAAAATACTCGCAGGCATGTTTTCTCGCTACTCATTTTGCGTCCTTTACTGCTTTGTCTCCTCGCTCGTATTTTACTTTGCTTTTCTTCCAGCGGACCTCGCTTCTGCTCGGCACGTCGAGGCACTTCTAAATTTAGAGCGACCCACTGCAAAAATCACAAACGATCGCTTGGAAATTGCCGCTAAATCGCAGGGGAATGAGCGACGGAGTGCGACGTGGTGGGGCAGCGCTTAAATGGCGAGGCTGGATGTGCACTTTTCCCGCAGGATAGACACGGTCGGAGGGGGGGGGGGGGGGTGATCAATCGGACCATTTGGCACACGTCGGCTTGATGATCAATAACAATTAAAGGCCGCCACGCGTCCTTTTATGGCGCCGAGGTGTTAATGTTGTCGACAGGAGCGCCGCACGCTAAGTGTGCCTTTCTCCTCCTTGCGCTCATTTGAGCGTTTTAGTGTAATGTGTGTGTGTGTGTGTGTGTGTGTGTGCGCAGAAAATCCTGTCACACACATGGCGGCAGCGAGACGAGGCCTCTGATTTGTGTGTGCGTGTGTGCGCGCAGCGTTTAATCCCTGTTTATCCCCCCCCCACCCCACATACCCACCTCCCCTCTCACCCCCGTCGCTGTGGAGATTATCCTGCGTCACACTGCGCTCCCCCACCCCCCACCCCCCCAGAGCTGATCGCGGCTCTGCGCTCCAGCGCGCCTGGCGGGGCTCCAGGGACCAAAAAAAAAAAAAAAAAATGGTGGCTTGGAAACGTGGTAGGGCGCCATCACCGTCTCGGCGTTCCTCCTCCCCCACCTGCACTTTAGCAGATACATCAAATGTGTCGCTGACGTTTTGTGCATAATTTCCCCCGAACGACCGTAAAAAGCACTCGGCCAACTTGTTTTGCACGCTGGCGCTGACCCGCCCCCGCCCGCGCGCCCCAGCGCCCGCATCGTAGGGAATTAGGAGGCCTCCGCCCAGGAGGAAATGATGAGCGGCGCCGTTGTTTGTTCCGGCGATGGAGGTCACCGCAAGTTCAAGTCGCTGCTGTCACAAGCAGGAAATCAGCGGGATGAGGCAGGCGTAAGCGTCCGTCCGCTCTGCCCCCCCCCCACCACCCCCACTTTTATTTTTTATTTTTTATATATATATATATATGACCCATTCTTTTCAAAAAGCGGTCAATACAGAACTCAAGAGCGACTTGGCTAAAAAACACCGGCGGTTTTTCTGTTTAATGGTGCGCGTCGAGGCTCCGCTGCTGCGGTCTGCTTTATAAACGCAGCACGACCACTGTGCTCCCCCCCACCCCCCCCAGCCCCCGCTACCGCCCCCCCCCACCCAGCCCCCCTCCCCTTCCAGCCCGCCTGTCTGCCTGCCTGCTGCCGGCCAGCCTGCATGATGAATTGGACGGCCGTCGGGAGTTGTTTGTTGCCAGGGACGTGCGTCGACACTCTGCCCCCCCCCCCCCCCCCCCCCCCCCCCCGCCTCACACTTCCCCCCCAATCCAGATTCATTCCACATGCAGTATGTCAAAATGGCGTTGGAAGGGGAAAAAATATTGGTTTAGTCAGGCTAAAATTGGAAGTTTTTAAATGGTGTAGCATACATGCCAGACCACTAGTTGGCGATGTCACTTTCTAACTTTTGCAGTTTATGGATGACTCCTGGTGCACTATTGAGTGTAGCGGTTTAAGAACTTGACGTCACTTAATGCCGTACTTTAATTTTTTTTAGCTTTATAAATGGTGGCGAAATATTTTTCATACAAATATTTTCGACAATTTTGATTTGATTATTACGCCGTGTTACGGCGAGTTATGCTGCCGCACCGAGCGCTACGCTGCAATGTGAGCTCCGTCATCAATAGAAACGCTACGACAAATAGCCAAATAAATGACTAAAACATTGCGGTATTTCTTTACAAGGATAGCTTTATAAATGGTGGCGAAATATTTTTATACAAATATTTACGCTAATTTTGATTTGTTACGGCGAGTTATGTTGCCGCACTGAGCGCTACGCTGCAATGTGAGCTCCGTCATCAATAAAAAAAAACGCTACGATAAATCGCCTAATAAATGACAAAAACATGACGGTATTTTAATTTGCCTCAGCGATAACATTTAAAAAGAAGAAAAAATTTTTATCACGGTGAGAAAAGTCAGAAATGATCGTTGTGGTTCAGTCCAGTCCAGCTGAGGGCGATAACGAGCACTACAAAGTGTTGCACATCTGAGCAACTCAAGTAGTTTTTGAGTTATGCGAGTAAATGAATGAAGATGCGACAATAAATAGTCGTTCATTCTCAAACATATTTAAGACCAGATTTATCTTCCAAGCATTGTCGAAGCGTCAAGCTGTGCGAACGTTAGACGGACATTTAGCTTGGTATAAACGGCGACTAATTATTCTAATGTTAGCAAAGTATGATGCGCCCATTTTCCCGAGCTGTCGGCTCAGCCGTAATGACGCCGGATAATGGAGCCGCGCTTCATCCCACCGCGCGCCATGACGGATCCGCGGAAGCGGGTGTGGTCGGCACATTTGGTCTTCGGGAGAATGTTATTTTTTTTAATGACCTTTTTCCCTCCCCGGCGACTGGCCACGTGTGGCGTTTTAAACGTAAACGCCGGTCGACGCGCAAGATCGCAGTCGTGTCTGTTGCGGGTCAAAGTCACACCTGCATTTGCCAGTCAATTAATAAAGATGCACCGCCGCGCTTGCTCCTCATTAGACGCAACGTGTCACGCCGTTAGACGTGTTGTTGTTGCGTGTGCAGCTGCTTACTCAATCGGGATGCACGCGAGCGGCGGGGGAGAGTCTGTACGGCGCAGCCTTGAAGCTGAGATGTCGAAATCGTTTTCCCGGAGGAGAACGCCTGGTTTAGGCTCTGCCTTTTATACTGATTAGAATCTGGTTACAAGACCGAAGCGCAGGGGTGCGATATTCCTTTTCCCAGATGGGACCGGTCACGTAAACGCTCGGTCGGAGTAGTCGGGTCGTGTTTCTGCCTTGAGGTTAGCGCGCGATGACGTTGTCGTCGATGCACTTGAAAGTACGGCTGCTTCCAAGCAGGGACGGGGATCTTGTTCTAAACTACTTGGCCATCCATCCATCCATCCATCCATCCATCCATCATCCATCCATCCATCCATCCATCCTTTATCTACCGCTTTTCTGGGTCGGGTCGCGTTGGAAAGTAGCTTCAGCAGAGATACCCAGACTTCCCTTTCCCCAGCCACTTCTTCCAGCTCTAACTATCCTGAGGCGTTCCCAAGCTAGCTGAGAGACATAGTCTCTCCAGCGTGTCCTGGGTCGTCCCCGGGGTCTCTTTCCAGTGGGACGTGCCCGGAACACCTCACCTGGGAGGCGTCCGGATCACATGCCCCAGCCGCCTCATCCGGCTCCTCTCAATGCGGAGGAGCAGCGGCCAGACACTGATCCCCTCCCTGATGACCGAGCTTCTCACCCGTTCTCTGAGGGAGAGCCCAGTCTCAGGAAACTCATTTCGGAGGCTTGTATCCAGGATTTTGTCCTTTCGGTCACGACCCACAGCTCATGCCCATAGGTGAGGGGAGGAACGTTGATCGACTGGTAAATTGAGAGCTTCCCCTTTGGACTTAGCTCCCTCTTTACCGCAACGGACGGATACAAAGTCCGCATCACTGCAGACGCTGCACCGATCCGTCTGTCGTTCTACTACTACTACTTGTAACTTGCTTTAATCAGCCTGTTGCTTTAACAATTGCAACTTCTGGATATGAGAATTTGACCTCCATTTCGATACATCATGTGATTTTTTTTTTTTTTTTTTTTTTTCAATCTCCAGTATTACGACTGTTAAGCGGCTCTTCCGATGGTCACGTACAGCCGGCCGGAGATTTTCAATCGGAATGAGAAAAATACTCGGCATGAATCAAGCGATGATAAAGTAAAGCTGCAGTGTTGTCACACTTGAACAACCTCAGCTGCCGTAGCAGTATATAAAATATGTATAAATACAGTGTGCACCCAGGACTACGAAGCGCATAACCGTAGCCATTATTTTATCATTAATTGCAGCGGTGATTGAAGCAAAATTGTACAGCCTTCCGTTTGAATCGCCGCGCGTTCCCTCGTTCTTTCCGTCTGAAATGTGCCTCATTTTTGCTTCGAGTCGAAGGCGCGTGCTCGCACAATAGCCCAAACCCGTTCGTGCCCCCGTCCCCCACGTTTCACCGCGCTGTCGTCTTAAGTTGCGCGTTTGTCTGTCAAGGCAGCGTGCCGTCAAATGTCTACATTCCTATAAGAGGCTTATTTTTTGTTATCTTGTTCAGTCTCATTGAGCGCAGATTGCTTTTTCAATGCCAGATGAGCTGCTGTGGCGGCGGCGGCGGCGGCGGCGCGGGCGGCGGTATGTGTGTTTGCGAGACAGGAAGCGGGAGTGACGCACGTGCATGTGCTCGCTGCGCCTCTGCACGCACGCACGCCGTTTCAGTTTTGTCATACGCGGATGTTGTCGAGGCAGGCCTGCTTTCCTCGGTTGGGGGTTGGGACAGGGAGGAACCGTGATGAGGGGCCCGCAGCAGCCTGATTAATGGGCCTCGGGTCACGGCAATAAAAGTGGCGTGCCAGCGAGGCTCGGCGTCGTTCCTCTGGGATGATAGAGGAGAGCGCTTTCTCTGCTGCTCTCAGCACTGCTGAGCGCGGCAAGGCTTCGTTCTTTACTATTTAAAGGCGCTTCCCTCCTCCACGCCTCGGCCTCCCACCTTCTTCCTGCGCCGGCTCCCCTTATTAGGGCCGCCTCGCGAAAAAATGTCCTCATAAGGAGACGTCGCGTTCGTAAACGCGGACTCGCGATTGGAAGTCGCCATTTCCCCCGTAATGCAGTCGTACGTGGTGTCGGTTTGGAGTATTCCACCGCGACGAAAGAAAAATTGTTGCCGGGCGTTGTTCTCGTCATGTAGAAGACAATTGGAGTCATTTTGCGACTGAAATCGGTCTTGCTTTTTGTTTTCTTTAAAAAGCGTCCGTCTTTCGCAGCTGCGTTTTCCAAGGCGTCGCTAGCCGACTAAATCTTGCTAAGACTTCATTGTTTTAAGTGGCAGGGTGAGCCAGAGTTTCCGGTTGCGTTTTGTACTAAGCGGCCAGGGCGTAGACCTGTGTACTACGTTTATTGTAATAAATTCTGGTTCTGTGGTGATCAGTGAAACTTTAATAAGGGGAAACATCGCTCGCGAACGATCGCTAAAAATCTTTTGTCCATCATATCCCACCGGGGACGGAAGTCCCGGATTTCATGTGAAAAGGGAAATTAGAATTTCCTTAAAGGTTCAAATGAAGAATTTATCAATTTAACAGACCAATTAATAATGGATTAAAAGGTCATTTCACAAACCAATCAAATTAGCTTTTTTTTTTTTACATCTTTATTCAAGTTTAAAGAATCTGTCCCCCCCCCCCCCTTTCCATCTCTTTTTTTTTTTTTTTGCTGTGGCTTTAGCGCAGAGTTGTTTTCACGCTCTGCTTTTACACGTGCGCGTTGGCCCGATCTGCGTTTCGGTGTCGACGGGCGGTAAATGGTCCCCTACTGAAGCGGTCTCTGATGTATAATCTGGCCTCGCTCGGCGGGCTGAAGCAGCCCAGAGCGTAGGTCAGAGAGGCCAGGGAAAACCAGTGTGTGGGGAACGTGACTGAATGGCGGCAGCTCCGCAATGTGCCTCTAGCCTACAGGGGTGGTCAGGATGGGGGTCAGCGGGGAGGGGGGGGGGGGGGGGGTGGTTGTGTGGTGCTGAGCGTTTCTGACTGATGGGAGAGGAGCTTAACTCGTGGCTTTCAACCGTTCTGAGCTTGTTTCCAAAAGACAAAGCTGGTTCCAACTGCCATTGTTGCAAAGGGTAAAACGCTCAAATGTGTGATTTCAAGAAATATGAAGTGATTGTGGTCACTGATTGGCTCTCGTTCCCCACTGATTGAAGTATATTGGTGCTTTGACATTGGGAATTCCATAATCAGATGTGCGTCCAGAACATGGGCAGTTTGCGGCCGAGTCAAGACACTTAGTGCTGAATGCTACTTGCTTGTCTCCCCAGGGTTACTTCTGTTCGTGATGTCGATGCTGAGACGCAAACCAATCTGGAACTAAGACAAAGGAACCACATCACGCAAAATATGGTGCGTCTCTGAGATCAACCTTTCCACTCATTTCTTCCATTTAGTTACTTGGGGAAAAAAAACAAAGGCATTTTTTGTCTTTCTGGTCACCGTTTTTTTTTTTTTTTTTTTCCCTGGCTGTAGGTGGATGCAAGGTTGACGCCTCTGGCGGCGATGGGGCTGGACCGAGGCACCCTCATCCACGATGGTCTTCGCCTCCATGGTGGCGTTGTGTATCCGGGGATCAGAACGCTGCAGACAGAGAAGAATAGAGAAGCAGCTGTCCTGCCATTGGGTTACAACAGGGATGGTCTACCTGAGCTCGTATACAAGCCGGACGGCCCCTTGGACAGCCGTAAACCCTCTAATGGATACATGGGCCTCTATAAGGGCATCCCTCCTAATCTCCACAAGCCGGTGCTGATTCCCGGACCGGAGGGGTTAAGCTTGGAACGACGTCTGACAGCTGGGGAAAAAGCACCTGAAATGAGCTTGGCGAACACCGGCGGAAGCTACCTCCGTCTGCCGTGGCTCAACCCTTACCCAGAAGCGAGCATGTACCCCTTCATGGACTCATCCAAATACGCCGCTCTGAACATGTATAAAGCTTCGTTGCTCAGCCAACCCAACCCCTTTCTTCCCCAGCATCTGGCCTACCCTTCCCTTTGTGCACCCCAAGGTGGAAATGTCAACCCCGTTGCAGTCACCTCTGCGGCTGAAAGGCTCTACTATATGCCCACTTACCCACCTCCTACCATGTCCTCTCCCCTGGTGGCGCCCCAGATGAGGATTCCTCCGGTCTCAGTGGCCCCCACCTCACTTGTGCATTGCCAGGACAAGGGCCTGGGTGTAGCTCCTCCCTTTGTACAGCAGCTTCACCAACCTTCCCCACATCCGCAGCATCATCCGTCTGTTATCGACAGGGAGCGATCACCCAACAGGAGCGCTCGACCAAGCAGACCTCCCTCTAGGACTGGCACCAGTGCAAACAACAACACCGGTAGCACAAGCACAAGTGCTGCCGGCGGTGCAAAGAATAGCCTACCCTCTGACCCCTCGCCTCACGCGTCCTCTCGCCTCTCCCAAACTCTGATTGACAATTCACTGGATTTACAAAGGCCCGTCGCGAGGATGGGACAACCGCCCGTCTCTTCAGCTCCGATATCCTCATCGTCTGCCACGCAGTCCATTTCTCATCTGTTGTCTGTCAGCAGCATGGCATCAGAGCAATCCTCCCCTGCCCGGCCACGCCCAAAGGACGGGGCGCCAGGTGCCGAGAGGAGACATAGCAGGTCGCCCTCAAAGTCCAGTTTTGAGAGGACCGCTCACCAACCCCAAGCAACCAAAGAATCGGCAGAGAAGCCGTTGGATTTGTCTGGAAGAATACTGGAGTTTGGACTTCATAACGGGTTCCCGATTAAGATGGACACTATTGCTCCGGGCGCACGTTATGGTCTTCCCCCAAGTGGAGAACTCCTAAAAGAGAACCTAGCTCTCTCCCCCTCCTCACACCCTCACTCTGTGGTAAACAGCACTTCTTCAAAGGTCTCAGAGAGACCAGAGATGATCAGCACTTTACACTCCTCCTGGGTCGTACCCAGCCGGTCTCCTTCTCAAACTCAGCACGCCCCAGGCTTATCACCGTCTCCCAGAACTAATGCAGATCTGGGATCTTCACAGGTCAAAGGCTCCTCCCCCTCCGTCATCAAAAACAAAAATCTGGAAAGAGTGCTCCCTCAACCACGCATCTCATCTTGTCCGAGGATAAGTGAGCCCAACACTGTACCGTCAGAGTCCTCTCTCACTACATCCAGGGGTCTATCTCCCAAATCAAATGGCGATTGGGTCAAACAAAGCCCTCTTCAATCGGAACACGTGCCAGTCATGGGCCACCACAGAGAGGGAGCTGAGAAGTCCTCCCACAATGCGAAGAGAGCAGAAGCGATTCCAGAGGTGCCATCGTACAAAAGGCCCTTGTTGGAGAATGGCCACCCGGCTGGCCCCCTTTACCTTCCTCAAAGTGACGCTTACCTAACCCACAGTTTGGCCTACGCCAATAGATACCTGCACTACCCCATTCCTGACAGCATGGCACTTCACTCTCTGCCACTTGCAGCAAAAGGTCCCGTCTACCCACACCCAGTGTTGCTGGGAAGCAATAGCCTTTACCCAACCCACCTGGCAGCAAAACCCCCTTTACCGTACCACAATCTACCGCCTGCTTCAGGAGGGGAATACCTTTCTTATAACTCACAGGAGATGTCCCACCCACTCATGCAGCCTCCCTCTGATAACAAGCTCGCGGAAAGGGGGGATGGGAGCCTGAAACTACGGGGACATGAGAAATCCAGGAGTTCTTTTGAAGAAAGAGAAAAGAACACGAGCAAGGAGATGAGAGAAGGCAGCCAAACAAAGTCGGATAAAGAAGTCTTAGCACAAGGACAAAGTGGCAGTCAAAGTAAAACATCGTCTCCGTCTGTAACGTACCGAGAAAAGATTGAATGCATTGACCTCGTCCACTCGGACACCGATGCAGACTCGACGCCGGCAGTCCAGAAACAACCCCCCGGTGAATCCTCAGCTTTTGACCAAAACGAACGTTACTATAGCAACCAAAACACAACGAGGGCGGAGTTTGAGCCAAAATTTCACCTTTCCCATCCTTATCCTATTCTCTCCGGACACAGCCCAACACGGAAACCCCTACCCGCGGACAGACAGCAGGAAACGCCCTATGGAAAGCCAAAGGTTGTTCAGGACGCGGGCTGTCCCGGGCCAACATCCAGCACATCCCCAAATGATCCAGAGAAGCTCTGCCAAGAACAAGAGCAAGACTCCTCGGAGGAACAGTGCCCCAGCCCCGACCCTGCTGACGACGACCAGAGCACCTTGCGGTGCGCCCGGACGTCCGGTGAGCGCAGCTCTGGTAAGGACAAGGGGCAAAGAGACAGCAGGGTTCCTCGCTTTACTCCAAATTGCACCGTTATGGCCCAAGAGGGGAACCGGGACGCGTCGACGTGCAGAGGCCTTGAAAATGAGGACAGTGTCGTGGACCTCGGAGAGTCTCAAGGAGAGGGCGACGACGACGACGAGGACGATTGCCAGAATTCCAAAGGCTCCCGTGGTTCCAGTCTGGCCAAGAGAATCGCCAACTCCTCGGGCTATGTCGGAGACCGCTTTAAGTGCGTCACCACGGAGCTGTATGCCGACTCCAGCAAGCTCAGCCGCGAGCAGAGAGCTCTGCAGGTAAGCCCGACTGACACTCGTCTTTGTATATGTCGTACGAGCAGCGCGGCACACGTTGGCCAAACCGGTGTGTGCAGTTCTCAAACGTTTCCGTCACACAATGGAGCCCCTAAGGTTGAACGCTGCCCTCAGAAGTCATCGAATTCATGCGTTCCACCGTCAAACTCTCCTCGTAAGAAAAATGATATTGTCCAAATGTACCGAGCGTTACACAGATGGGGCGAGCATATCTCCCTTGTTAATATTTTGACACTGCATCTTAGAATTGAGAAGTTGGAGTCCGACCGGCGTGAAGTTCGCTTACTTGACCTCACGGCCGATGCATATTTTGCTTCCTCTCCTGTCACTCCAAACCTTTGCGCAACTCTCCCGGCGTATTTATCCACAATTGGAGGTTGGACTTTAGAGGTTCCGCTGTACTTCAAAACGCCGGCATAAGACCGTCAAGCTCTTTATTCCCATGCCAAAATTCCCAGAACTCCCTCTGGATCACATCTTTCTGGCATGTGACTGGCATACTGCTTTTCCAGCACAGCACAAGACTAATCCCCTTGCTGTCATGCTACTGTCCTGGCAACAGACTTGACCTTCCCCCTCCTTTTGAGTTTATCACCATCTTAGTCAGCGCGCGCAAGGCCAGCCGACGCCCTCTATCTGGGATGGCGGTTCAAAGGTTAACCAGGCCCGCCGCGACCGTGTGTTGATTAGCAAGCAGGCGCTCGCTAAAGGTTATTCTCGGCGCGTCCGCACACGCTTGTCCTTGTGCGAGTGCCCCGGGGCGAAAACGCATGTTTGACGCCGCGATAGCGCCGCGTCTGTTTTCCCGAGCACGACCGCGGTCGGCCCTCGCCGCGCGCGACTGCCGGCGGCTATGCTTAACCCCGAGGTTGAGGGGCGGCGGCGGCGGCGGCGTTGTCGTCCGTGCTTCAGAACGAGCAGCTGCCCTCGCTGGGCTTTCCTGTTTGGCAATGGACCCCCCCCCATTCCCAGCCAACCCGCTGTGCTGTCCTTCCTGCCTTGTTGCTCTCCAAGGTCATAATTCTCCTGTGCCCTTTTTGGCTAAAAAAGAAACCCCACCCCCCCACCCCCTCCGCTCCCCTTCCCTCCCTTCCCTCAGCCCTTCTTTCACTCACTCGGCACACCATCAAATTACATCCACATAAATTACACCAGGGGTGGGGAAACCTTTCCCCCCGATCATGTTTAAAGTCTATGGAGGGTCCGTTAATGACCCTTTCGCGCAGTTTTCCCAGCCTCAAATTTTTTCAGCCGGCGTGTCCGTCGTGAGTGGAACAACAAAAACACAAATTGCGTGAAAAGACGCCGGAAGCCATTTTGGCTCGAAGCAGCCATTTTAGGGTCGTTTTGGCTGTTTTCGAAGGGTCCTTTAAAAACAAACTAGCCCGGGAGACTTTGTTTGATCGCTACAGTTTCTGAAGCACGCATACCAAACAGATGATATGCTAATGTGGAATTTGCAAAGAATTTTCGGCAGCGTTCGCGGGCGCCGCGCTCGAGCAACCTTTCTCGCCGTAAAGCCGCGCGTTTAAAAAGTCAACTCCTCGAGGTCAGCGCACGAGCAACCTTGCGGTGTGCGGTGAAGGTCACATCCCGAAGAGATTAATTGTTGCCCGACCGGCAGAAACGTACAGCGGCAATCGCGCCGCTCCCGGCGTTGTGATTTTCTTCCGTCTGGCGCTTGCAAATTGCAAAGCGGCTCCTTCCTCCCGTTCATTTGTTTTTAGAATTGCGCGACAGGCCGGATTGAACGGCCCCCGCCCCCAATTGGAGGGCTCCGCACCCCGGATTTTAGTACACTTGACATTTGTCGCTCACGGACGAGCGTTTGAGCTACCGTTTTGTTTTTTGTTTTGTTTCTTCCTTCACTTTGTCATGCGGTTCGCATCCATCCGCCAACAATCTGCATAATAAAAAGCCAACGAAAAAGCCCCTATGCTTTGTTATCCACTGGCGCAGAGGCAGATTTGTTAATGTGTCCCAAATGTCTGCGCGTGTTGTCGAAGGCATCCTCGCGAACTGTGGTTTTTATCTGTGTCATGCTTGTCAATGCGTAGCTTCAGCACAAAGCTGTCAAAACGCTTCATTTCTGGACGTGCGATGATTGAATTTGTTTAGCGGAAACAAAAGGATAATAATGACTAATTACGATCAATTTTTTTTTTTCCCCCATTACGCCTCGTTTTTGCTCTCGGGAAACGTTCAGAAATGATTTGGTGGTTTTGTGCTGACCTGTTGAGTCGTTTTTTGTTTTTTTGTTTTTTTTATGGGGGGGTTTGTTTGTTGCTTCATTCATCTTCGAAATTGTCATTTTTGTGGGACTGCCTTGTGAGTGTGTGTCAAGCAACACCGGAGAAACCTTCACATTTAAACACGAGAATGAAATGATGGACGGTTATATTGAGCCCACCCCCCCCCATTCTAATTGCTTAGATGGAAGTCATATCACGAGAGGGGAGTAATATAAGTCAACCTGCAGCTAACTGGGAGGTCAGTTCTTTACATTTCTTATCACATCTGCCTCTGATGGCCTCTGTCTCCTTGTTGTATTCTCTGCATCGCTGCACACTCCTCCTTTTTCGCACTCCCTTCTCCCCCCCCCCCCTACCCTCACCCCTTCCCGGCCGCCTCGGGGGCTTAGATGTATGTTTCCTAGCCGTGGTTGTATTCCAGGAAGGGAAGATGTGCCCAGGACTTTAAGTCCCAGCGCGCATGGACTTACAGTGGCTGCAGTAGTCTAACCTGTGTCTTGATGCTTGCCCCCCCCCCTTCCCCATTTCCCCTCACCTTCTTACCCACCCACCCACCAACCTCTTTTTGTCTTGTCGGTTTAATTTCTTGGCGTTTTCTTTTAATTAAAAAAAAATCAGTTTCTAAAAAATAATAATAATAATAATAATCTATATCGTTCTTGGATGCACATTTACTGAATTGTCTTTTGCTTTTCTAGCTGTTTAGGCCAGATTGAGGCTTAAGAGAGGAGTGCCCGTGTGTGTGTGCGCGTGTGTGGCTGGGCCAGACGACGAGTGGTTTTCATGGGATTTTTCTGCGTTTTTTTCTCTCTCTTCTTTGTGTGTATGTGCGTGCTCAGCGGGCGATGATACGGTTCTCGGAGCTGGAGCTGAAGGAGAAGGAGGGCGGCGGCGGCTGCGTCGGCGGCGCGTGCGTGTCTGCTCCGACGGCGGGACGGGAGCTGGCGGACGGCCAGCGCAGAGAGCGAGCGCTGGAACTCGGCCAATATGCCACCCGGCAGGGCGAGAGGGAGGGTGAGCGTTCGCACACGTATATCACGTATGCACGCGCACACACACGCATAAGCGCGCTCTAAATGAGGACGCACAAATGGCGAGCGCGCCGGCGTGCACGCGCGACAAACGCCGCGGCGAGCGGGACCGGGTCACGCTAAAAAAAGACGCTCTGCCTCCGTCGACGCGGACGCTCTTGCGCAAGCGAGCGAGCCGCGGGGACGCGGGGAGGGAGTTTTATTTTCAAGAAGCCTTTTGTGCTTATCTGCCGCGCGGGGAGATGATCGAGAGGGAGGGAGCCAGCGAGCGAGCGAGCGATTGTGCGAGAGTGAAAGCGGTGTGACGGGGGGGAGGAGTGGGGGGGGGGGCGAAAACGGATGGGAGAGCGCAACAGCGAGGGTTGGGGCGCACGAGGGGGTTGTGGGGGGGGGGGTTAGTTGGGTTGGCCAGGAGCCCAGCTGCGTGTCGGAGCGAGGCCGCGGCTGACGTGTGAGCCTAATTATGGCATGGAGAGGGATGAGGGGGGGGGGGGGTTGAGGTTAGAGTCACGCTTTATGTGAGAAGGGTGTGGTGCGGTCATGCCGTGGGGGAGGACAGAGGACACAGCGGTGAAAAAGGGGGACTGAGCGAGCGTGGGGGGGGGGGCAAGAGGCGTAAGTACGCAGGATGTTGCCTCGCCGCCGCCAAAGTATCGACGTCGGCAGTGAACCATCAAGCCGCTGGCTCGGCTGACATCAGATTAAAAAGTCTTTACCCCATCAAAGTTTTACTGCCCGTCTTTAAAGCGGAATAAAAGATGCCTGCTTCTTAACTAGCGTTTTCCCGCTGACGCCGCCGCCCCGCCACCCCCACACACCGCCCGTTGTTTCTCGACTTTCATCTTTACCCCCCCCCGCTCACGCCCCCGCCGCCCGTTTTCCGCTCACGCTCAGGTGTTCTGCTGACGTACCCCAACAACCGCGTCCCAGTCCTTCAGAGGTGCGGCGCCCAGAGGGAGTCCGGCGGCCTCGGCGACGGAGCGCACCGGCCGGGGCCGGACTCCGAAGGGGGTCCCCCCGCCTTGGCGGCGGCGGCGGCGGAGGGCGAGTCTCCGGAGGAGGCGCTCTCCCATGACTTTGGCGCCGGCAGGAAGCGCCTGCGTGTCCTCAAGGTGGAGCAGGACTCGGAGCAGGAGGAAGAAGCGAGGATGTTCCACTCCCAGAAAAGAGCCAGGATGTCTGCCGGTGAGAATTTGTCTTTTTTTTTTTTTTTTGTCACAGCGCCCGCACACGCCGCGCTCCTTTTTCTTCAAATCTTTGCCGCACGACTGCTGGCGTCTCCCCTTGTCGCTTTACCAACAGAAGTTCCCAAAAATCAATTCCGCTGTAAAATAAAACGAGGTTCCTCGGAAATAGCCCGACCCCCTCCCCCCGCCCCGCCGTCCCCCGTCCCCCGCTGTTCGCTCGCTCTGTGAAGCAGCCTGCAACGCCAAGTGTTTAATCCCGTCTTTGAGGCCGAGCCTGAGCGCCGAGCCAAGAAGAGGGGACGGCCATTCTCTCTTCTTTCGGCGCCGCTTACCCACCGGCACCTCCCTTTTCAAAGCTGCTCTTTTCTTCTCTTTTCATCTCCCCTCATCTGTTTGGGTCTCCTCCGTTTTTGTCTCCCCCTCCGGCATGTGGTACCGCACTCTCCCCCCGGCAAAAAGCTGACGAGTAAAAAACGTGCCTCCCGTGTGATTTTTGGCTTTTGTCATTTTTTTTTTTTTTTTTTTTTTTTGCTGCTAAATTCGTCAACAGATCTTTTTAATTTTTTTTCTGGAACGTCCACTGGTCCAGATAAAATGGTATGAAAATGGAATATAGTAAAGCCTCGGTTCGAGATTTTTTTTGCTTCCGTTTTCGAACGAAAATCAGGACTCGAACGCTACGACAAAACCCGGAAATAACATTGCGCGCGCCCAGACCATCTCAGCCACGACGCGCTTTGTTGTGAATTCCCACATCACCGAAAACCCCCGAAACAACATTATGCGTGCGGCGCAAGCAGCTGACCCACCCACGACGCGTTTTGTTATTGTCTATTCGAACGCCCCCTGAAAAAACACGGAAATAAAATATTATATATATATATATATATATATATATATATATATATATATGTATTTTATATGAACTAAACTATACATGTATTTATAGTATGCAGTTTATTATCAGGAAAAGCTATAAAAAATTGCTTTTAAAAAAAAAACACATTTTTAGGCTTGGAACGCATTATTACTTTTTCCATTCATTGTAATGGGAAACATCGATTCGGTTTTCAAACATATCACTTCTTGAAACTATATATGTATTTCTAGTATGCAGTTTATAATCAGGAAAAGCTAAAAAAAAACATTGTTTAAAAACAAATTTCTAAGCTTGGAACACATTATTTCTTTTTCCATTCATTGTAATGGGAAACATAGATTCGGTTTTCGAACAACAAATCACTTCTCGAACCGTTTTCTGGAACCGATTTTGTTCCAGAACCGAGGCATCACTGTATCTTCGTTGTGACCAAAATAATCACCATTGTCAGTGTTATCGATCTTTTGCTAAAATATATCGGAATATATCCAGAAAATACAAATTTAGCGATACATGCAGTGAGAACATGGCAACACTGCCCCCTCTTGAGGGTTACGGTTCCTGCCGTCATATTGTCTGTCCAGCGATGCTGAATTTTCCAGTAATGATGAATTATATTTTTAAACTGAAATAGTTTTCCCTCGCCGTATCCTGGTCACCTATTGTGGATTCGGTGCGATACATTTTGCAGTAATTTCTTTTATTCTAAAGCAGTACAACAACAACGAAAAAAGAAAAATTCACGAGAACACATTGCAAGGAATAAAATGTCCATAGCGTTCATTTACTACTGTATGTTTAAAAGTAGAGAAAGTGTTTATAAGAGTATGGTTAGGTTAATTGGTGTGTGTGGAAGATGAATAAGAATCTGGGGAGGTTCGTATAGCTCTAAAATATGTGGTCGCTACTGTGGGGATTTCACCTATTGCAGGGTGGTCCCGAACATTTTGAACCGCAAACGGTTTCATCCTTACTCGGTACTTGACGGGACATTTTGTCGGCAGACGAGCAGAACGGCGCCGACGGCGACGAGGACGACGACGAGGTGCGGAAGCTCAAAGTCTGCATCGAGCTGAAGGGGCTGCGGCTGAGCAAGCCCGCCCAGGGGGGCGGCTCGCCCGAGCGCCCGCAGATCAAACAGGAGCAGCCGTGGCCCCACTTTCTGGGCCCGCCGCAGACCCAGCGAGAGCGCGACGAGCGAGCGCTGGCGCAGAGAGCCGACGTCAACAGGAAGTGGGGCTGCGAAAGGCTGCTGAACGGTGAGTGGCGGCGCCGCGCCGCGTCCCGCGAGTTCAGCCGGGGTAACGGAAATCTATCTTTGGCTTTTGCTTTTGCTTTCTCGTTGAGCCGCCTGTCTGGAGGGGGCGGGGGGGGGGGGGGGGATTTCCCAGGAGCCTTTTTGGAAGCAGGCATAGGGAATGAGGTAGCAGATACTTCCTTCTGCCAAGGGGGAAAGGCTGCGAATCAGATGGGAGCTGGGGGCCACAAATCTAAAATGCCGCCCTCCCCCCTTGTGATTTTTTTTTTTTTTTTTTTTTTTTGAACTGCCGGCACTACAGCGAGCTCGGTGACGGCGATGAAAGCGCGCACGAGGGAAGTGGCTGCTGGAGATATGCGTGGGCAGGTGTAGCGTGACTAATGTGTGATAATTTTTTTTTTCCACCCGTCGTCTCCCCCCCCCCCCCTAAAGACCGTTTGCGGGGAGAAAGGCGAGCGAGCGCGCGTTTGCGTGCGCCTGTGTCGAGGGGGGCTGAAGCAGGGGGCTAACTTATTAAAACCATGCGCTCCCTTCTTCGCGTGCCCAGACTGAAGCGGAGGGACAAGCACGGCGAAGAGGAAAATAAAAGAGCAGGCGGGAGATGAAAGAAAGTGAATAAATCAGAGAAGATTTGCGTTTTATGTTCCCTGCAGAAACCACAGGCCTTGATTGGCCGCTGATTTCTTTTCATTCTTTTTTTTTCCCCCCGTCTTCCCGCTTTCACCTTTGCAGATAACGTCACCTTGGCAACAGCCGCGTAACGATTTTTTTTTTTTTTTTTACCTCCAGTCAGTTGGTTTGCGCTTGTCACGGCTGCGGTTTGTCCTTTATTCTGAAATATGCCTGGCGTGGACAAAAGTGTTGGAACGCCGCTCCTATCAACGCGCTCATCAGTGGCAGTCTAGGACTCGGTGAATGTCAGTTGTAAATCGTCTGACATTTTTGGCGGGATTGTACGCTTCCAACCATCGCAGGAACGCTTTGGGGAAAGGCCGTTTGCAGTTCATTTTGACACCGCAAAGTCCGTGAAGACCTGATCAGGTCCATTTGGTGTGCTAGAACCCGACAACCTTTCGGGAGGGACGATAACGACCCTCCAGAGCCAGATGGACGAAAAAGAAAAACAAACAACCCACTTTCAGAAGCCTCTCATAGGGAAGTCCTGCAAAGATTTCCGGGTCGGCGCACAGACGGTAGGTTTTTGCCGCAAACGTGTGCGTTTCCACACAGCGAAAATGAAATACGTCAGGGACCGCGACGGGGGTGCCGTTAAACTTCACACCCGCGTGATTGCGCCATTGCACATTGGGATACGCCCCCTTTATACCCGACACAGGCGCTGTCCCGGCAGTTCTGGTCTGTGGCATTTTTCAAACCAGATGTTTACTGGCGCGGCTGGTAAATTGTTGGCCTCACAGTTCTGAGGCCCCGCCTGTGTGGAGTTTGCCTGTTCTCCTCGTGCCTGTGTGGGTTTTCTCCGGGTGGGCACTCCGGTTTCCTCCCACATCCCAAAAACTCGCAACATGAATTGGACACTCTAAATTGCCCCAAGGTGTGATTGTGGGTGCGGCCGATTGTCCCGAAGTGCCCTTCGATTGCCTGGCAACCAGTTCAGGGCGTGCCCCGCCTCCTGCCCGTTGACAGCCGGGAGAGGCTCCGGCACTCCCCGCGACCCTCGTGAGGATAAGCGGCAAAGAAAATGGGTGGCTGTTTACTGGCGGCGCGAAAGGGGCGATCGTTTCCAAGGAAAAACCCAAGTGGATATTCATTTTCTGAATCGGTTGCGGGGGGGGGGGGGGGAGGCACGTTCCCTATTTTTGGCTCCAAATAATCACTTTCAAATGTTTGATTGCATCACAGTTCTTTGACTTCTAGTTCTGTTTAAGGCTTGGTCGTCACTAAAATTGAAATAAGTAGGTTATCTCTCCAAATTGCTTTTTTTTTTTTTTTTTTTTTGTTACCACCAAATGTAGTCCGGCTTCAGGATAGCCGAGCCATCCGATCCCAGCAACGTCTCCACCGACAAAATTGGATCCCAACGGCATTAAAAGATGACGCCAAGCGACGTCGCGCGACAACGGCTGCCGCGGACCCGCCGGGTCGACTCTCGAGCGGCTCCGTCGGCGCGCGGGGGAGGCTCGGTCCTAATGCGGGAGCGCGGCGCAGAGCCGTAGAATTTCACATTCCTCCTCACCCACGCCGAGCCGCACGCTTTAATGGCGTCTTTATTCTGGAAATTGCAACGCGGCGCGCCTTGCGCGGAACGCTCCGCGGCGATCCTCCCGAGCGGACGCGTTTCCATTAAGCTCTTAAATACCGTTTTGACCTTGCGGTTTTCGAGGACCCTGCGTTTTTCTTGCCGAGAAAGCGGCGCATTTGCGCAATTCGAAGCCGGAGAAGATCCTCGCTGCCGCATGCGCCTCGCTGTATGGGAAGGGGGGGGGGAGGGGGGGCAGTATTTTCTTCCTGATCGAGCAGGCGTGCGGCGCTCGCAGACAGCTCTCCGCGCTCATTAATAAACCAACAGAGGGTGAGAGATGGCCTTGCAATACCTTCCCGCCTGCCCGTATACTCACGCCGCCTCCCCCTCCCTCCCCCTCTTCCTCTTCGTCTCCCACAGGAGTCGCCGCGCCTCCCCTTCACCCCGGCAGCCAGCTGAAGGACAGAGCGCACCCGGCGGGCCCCTTCTCGGGCGACCGTGGCCTCAGGGAGCCTCGGCGCGGCCCCCCCTCCCCGGACGCCGAGGCCTCGCCGGGAGGCGCCCCTCCCCTCAAGCTGCGTCGTCATAGCGACACGGACAAGCCCAAGGGCAAGCGGCCGTGCAAGACCAAACACACCGGCCAGCGGGAGCGCGAGAGGAGGAAAGAGGCCGCGCCGGGCAGCCCCGGCCGGCGTTTCCCCGTCGACGCGGGAGCGGCCGAGGACGGCAAGGTGAGTCAGTCGGCGGCGCGAGGTTTCTCCTTTTCGCACGCAAATCAGGTTTTGACTTTTTCCCCCCAGCGCGACAGGGCGGTTCGGTTTATGGGATGTCGTCAGTCATTGAAGAATGACTCACGGGAGCCCGTTTGGACTCGTTTGCGACGCAGGGACAGCTTGTCGCTTTTTGCAGATGCCCGTCGAAAACCAAAACTTGGGTGCTCGGTGAACTTTTTTTTTTTCCCCTTTCCGTTGACAGGATGGTGGGTGGGATTTTGAAAAAACTGCGTCGATCTGAGCCGTTCTCTGGAGGAGGTAAATGGACGGACTTCTCTCGCAGAATCGTCGGCTTCCGACCCAAGCTCGACTCGTCACGGACGTCTTAAACGTCAGCGGGAGCCCACCGGGAGGCTCGTGACGGGACTTTTTTTTTTTTTTTCCTTCCGTCGACAGGTGGGTGGGCGGGATTTGGGTCGCTTGGATGCCCGCCATCCCGGGGGCGACTCCCTCCCCGAGGTGAGTGATCCCGTTTGGAACGCCCGAGCGAGCCTGCACTGGGGAGGGAGAGAGGAAGGAAACGTGTTGAAAATGTTTAGAAGGTGACTGGCGGGTGGCCCGACCCCCCCCACCCCCACCCCACACCTCCTTCCGGAGCGCCTACGCGCTCGCCGACTCGTCTCGCCGCTTAATTGTCAAGCGCACCTCGTCCAGCCCGTTGCGGCGCATCGATGTGTACAAAGGGTGCGTGTCGGTGAGCATTCCTGACATAACAACAAAACCCCGGAGCAATTATACGGCGGCGCAGAACACGAGGCCCGCTCGCTCGCGTTCCCTCTTTCTCGCTCGCAAGCGCGGCGAGGAATGTGGCAGCCACGGTCGAGCGCGTGAACTTCAAAAGCGGTGGGGAGGAAGGGGAAAAAAAAAAAAAAAAAAACGAGCACGGGGAAAATTGCGAGGGGGGAGGAAGAAAAAAAAAAAAGGCGAGTTGTTTTCCGCCCGCGCCGTTCCCTTCCCGGCTCCTCCTCAGCCTGACAGCTGCTCCGACACGGAATTCCACGGAGAGGACAGACGCGCACTCGCGCGGAGGCAGGCAACTGCCTCTCGCCTGGCGCTCGCAGGCCTGTTGGTTTAGTGGTTCAAGGAAAAGTGGCGTGCCAGCCTGCAGCGTCGGTTCAGAGGCGCCTCGTGCACGTGTGACACATTGCGTGTCTTCCTGACATAAAAACAACACAGATGTTGCACATTAAGGCCCCGCTGCACACGCACGCACACAACAGCGCCATTGTGCGCGGCCAGATACGTAATGAACGGCGCACTTTGGGGAATAAAATGTGTGTGTACCCTTCGGTTTCGGTGCGCGTCTGCGTGTCAACGGCTTTAACACTCTTCCCCCCGCTCTCTCTCTCTCTCTCTCTCTCTCTTCTCTCTCTCTCTCTCTCTCTCCACAGCCGAGTGAGCAGCGAGAGGCTCCAAGGAAGCAAGCTGCCTCTCCTAATCATTATCCCTGCTCTCCAGTCAAGCCCTGCTCCCCCGCCGCGCTCTGTCCGCCCCCGCCGCAGCAGCCCCAGGCCAACGGCAGAGCGGGCGCCGTCCCGCCAGAGGTCACGGGGGCGCACCGGATGCCCGTCGCCGCCGCCGACGTCCCTCCGGTGCGGCCCATCCCGCCCGAAGCGCGCCGCCTGATCGTGAACAAGAACGCCGGCGAGACGCTTCTCCAGAGAGCGGCGCGTCTGGGCTACGAGGTAATTGTGGGTGGGGGGGGGGGGGGGGGGGGGGGGGGGGGGTTGGCGGGGTGGCACATTTTACACTTCGCCTCGTTTCCCGTCTTCACTTCCTCTCCGCTTAAATTGAGCTCATTTTCTCGCCCTGCTTTGTTCCCGTCTGCGACGTGGCTCCACGCCTATTTTCAAAATTGTCTCTCTCCTTGCGTTCGTCCTCCTCATCCCGTCTTCATCCCTCTATTTATCTTCCATCTATTTCACCAGAGTGCAGGCTTTCTTCTCGCCATCTTTTTTTCTGCCCCCCCCCCCCCCCCCCCCCGCCTGTCTCAGGTTTCCGCTCTTTCCCTCCCCCTTCTTTCCTCTCGGCGCTCTTTCTCTTCCTCTCTTTGTGACTCAGATTGTCGTTGGCACCCCGCAAGCGCACACACACACGAAACCACCCCCCCCCCTTCCTCCGCCTGCACGCCGCCCCCCCCTTCTCTCGCTTCGCTCCGCTCTCACATCTCATTAATTTTCCGTGAGGCGAAGTGTGACACGCACGCACACAGACGCGGGCGCACATACACACGCTCGCGCGCAGACGGCATCGGCGGGCTGATAATACGGCGAAAAGCGGCGACGCTCGCTGCTTCTCTCGCCTTCTCTTGTGCGTCCGGACGTTTTTTTTTTTTCCCTCCCCTACCGCGACGCTTTCTGGCAGTCGTTACGCAGAACAAGACAAGAATCTTCCGTCGCTCCCAAAGCTTTTAGCTAGACCGGTTTTCCCGCCTAAGAGCTTGGCGCCAGCTGGCGTTTAACGCAAAGGTGCCCTCAATAGCTTGGCAGCCTCGCCGTCTCCGCTGCGGTGCGGATTTTGCTCCGGCCGTGACGCAAATTCCGAGCTCGCCAGAACAACAACAACGACGACGAGCTGGATGAGCCGGAACACATATTCATAAGTCCACGATCGACGACGGTTTAGCGCTCAAACGTTGACGCGCACCAAGTTGGGATTTTGTGGGTCAGCGCTAAATTGTACGAGTCCGGTCCGGTGGTTTGATTAATCAGACTGAGGAACTTTTTAACACACTTCATGCAGTCCTGTTGTCACAAAATGCTTTTCACGAAGGGCCCCGCAAAGGATGATCACTTGGTGCGGTTCTTAAAACATGGCTTGGCCGTGCCAGCAGAATAATTTCGCTAATAAGTTAGCTGGGATGGGCTCCAGCACTCCCGCGGCCCTTGTGAGGATGAGTAGCTTGCAAAATGGTGGATGGAACTTGTGCCATAGCTGATGTCAGAACACAGATTAGTTGTGTATCAACAGCGCCTCATCTGGTTGTAGGGAAACACTGCACCCCTTTTTGACTCAGTTGCATATGCAATCGTTCACATTTTAAACGATGGATGACAAATTAAAACAAGCACTTCTGAAATATTTTGTTTCCGTACACCGTGTGGCGTTTTTTGTGGAATTCATTGGCTACTTAAAGCCCACGCGATGTCACGCTATTCACGCCGCCGACGCAACTAGCAACATTGTGGATTTTATGACGCGCTTCGCTAATTCCGACTTTACCTTCGTGAAGCCCTTCAGAAACGGAAGCGCGACGTGAACAGAGCGAAGGTTGCCGTCCGCGCGTTGCCATTTAATTAAAGCCGGATGGCGCTTTGTCTCCGGCCTCCTCCGCCCGCCGTCCTTTGTGCGCCTCTCCTCTCGACAGATTTTCCAAATTGATTTATCGATCGTCGCAGTTTAATGCCCTCCTCGGCCGCCCGCCCGCCCGCTCGCTCGCCTCTGCGCTTTCCGCGCATATTCTCGCGTGTGCAATATCTTTAATCACCAGCAGAGGCATCTTCGGCAAACTGTAAGTAGGTGCGTGCGTTGCTCATTAACCGCTTGCTTTATGGTCTCACGCACGCACGCATTTATGATGATTAGGCGTGTGCGCGCCCGCCGTGATGTGTGTGAGTCAGAGCGGGCGGCGGAGAGTGTGAATGAGAGGTAAGCGCTGGGAGTATAATCGCGTTCTAATGGCCCTCTAATGTGCCGTGGTGACTGCGGTTAGCGGCGGCGGCGGCGGCGGCTGTTCTTCCTTCCTTCCTCCCTCGCTCGCACACAAACGCGCCGAGCGAGCGGCGGCGGCGGCGAACGGCGGCGCAGTCGGCCGTGTGGGAGAGGAGCTGGCTCGTCTCTGTGATTTATGTGTCTCTCTCAAACGTTTTATTCCCCTCCCGCTTTTTTCTGTTTTTTTTTTTTCCACTCACGCCCCCCCACCACCCCCCTTAGCATTTCCCCCCCCCCCCCCTTTCCTGCGTGCGGAGAGGGGGGAGGAGAAAACCTGAGACTACACAAACAAGGCACTGGCCGCTGCGCAAACAACACCCCCGCCTTCCCCTCCTCCCTCCCTCCCTTTCTTTCTCTCGCTGCCTCTCAGGAAGCGCGTCTCTCACTGCCTGCGTGTGATAAGCCTGGGGCAGACCCCTGGGGCCCCCCCTCCGCAACCCCCCCCCCCCCCCCGCGCGCACACACACACACACATACACGCGTGCACATGCACAGCAATTTATGCGTAGTGCCACACACACAAGCGTACAAGCCGGTAGATGCGCAGCGCTTGTCCCGCAGTGGTGTTTTAGTGCCGCAAGCTCCAGGCTTATCACACGCAGGCAGCGAGATACGAAGGCCTCGGAGACAGTGACGCACACACACACACACGCACACGCACACGCATTTGCTTATTAGCGCGACGCCAGTTATGACCTAATAAGCGCACGTACAGTCACGCCGGCATGCTTTTCTGAACAGGCCGCGCGGAATGACTGATGTTATAAAAATAAATGAGGAAGCAAAAAAAAAAAAAAACACTTGCTGCTATCGCACACCCCCCCACACACACACACACACACCTGCGCATGCAAATTCCTAATCATCTTAGGCGAACACACGCGCATTTAAGTCGCTCGCGCGCGCTCGCACCCGATGCCCGGGCAACGGCGCGCATATATTCATGTTCGTTTAGTTTCGCGCTCCGTGCCGGCGCACATGAAAGCCCACTCGCTCCCTCGCTCGCTCGCTCGCTCCCTCCCTCGCTCCCTCGCTCGCTCGCTCCCTCGCTCGCTGCTTCCCTCCCTCGCTCCCCGTTTTATTCGCTCGCTCGCTCGCTCGCTGGCTGGCGGAGCATTTGAAATGGTAATGAGCAGAGATGCTGCGGATGTCTTCATCCCTCTCTTCAACCAACCAACCAAGCGACCAACCAAACGACCGACCGCCCCCCCGACCCCCTCCTGCCTCCAATTCGCCCGTGGCGGGCGCTCCGGCGGGCCGCCTCGCTCCAACCCGTTAAAGGCCGGGATAAAGGTGCAATCTGTCATTTATTCTTCTCACATAAATCACGTCTAATTTTCCCTCCTCGAGCCGTCGTACGAGGGGGAGCTGGATTGCAATTTAAGTCCCCTGCGCATTTCTAATCAGAAAAAAACTGGGGAATTGCGTCGATTTGAGCCGTTCTCCGGAGGAGATAAATGGACGGATCGTTGGCTTCCGACCCAACCTGGAATCGTCTTAAACGTCAGCGGGAGCCTTCCGGGAGGCTCGTGACAGGACTTGCCACGTTCGTCATAAAAACTGAAGTGGAAATTTCACAACCCGTGAGAGGGATTTACAAAAAGTTTCCAAAGCCCGACATTGCCGCAGTGCAATCCGGCAGACAATCGATACATCCATCCATTTCCTTGAGCCGCTTATCCTCACAAAGGTCACAGGGTGTGCCGGATGCCTATCCCAGCTGTCAAAGGGCAGGAGGGGAGTCACACCCTGAACTGGTTGCCAGCCAATTGCAGGGCAAATCGGTACAAGCAGCCGCACTCGTAATCACACCTACGGGCAATTTAGAGTGTCCAATTGATGTTGCATGATTTTGTGATGTGGGAGGGAAACCACGCAGGCACGGGGAGAACATGCAAACTCCACACAGGCGGGGCCGGGATTGAACCCGGGTCCTCAGAACTGTGAGGCCGACGCTTTACCAACTGAGCCGCCGTGCCGCCCCAATCGGGACATTTAACGATGAATTCAAAAGGAATCAAAATAGCGCAAGTCACAGCTCTCCTGAAAACGAGCCCAAGATGAGTTTCTGAGAATGAAAAATGTTATCGCTTGCTTCTGTAGAATAAAAAATATTCCGTCAACTACTGGTTGGACACTTGCAGAAGCCGCTCGTGTTGGGTGGACGTCGTCTATCAACAAAACCTACCCAAAAGCGACGCATTACATTTCTGCATGTATTTACGATTCGTGTTCTTATGGAAAAACACATTGAGATGAAAAACTACTAAAAACCGTTGTTGCGGACGAGTGAATATGATTGATAGAAAACATCGTTAGATTCTTGCCCAACCCCATCAGAATATTGACGCTGCCAAAACGAAGATTAGCTTTCTTGCCAGAACCGCACAACTTGACGATAAACAGAACGGAAGATGAATGAAACTTATCATCTCGGTCCATTTGTTCTCGCTGTTCCACCGCCGCCATTGTTGTTGCTTCGGTCCGTCCGGTGGCGGTAGCGAGACACCCCCGCGTGGAGGAGAACTGCAGTACATTTGCTAAACTGCGCACGTGGGTTGCGCAAAAGTATTTTGGCAAACTGCGGGCGGGATCGCCGCAGTGACGTCGGCGCGGTTCCGTCCGTGGGCGGCGTGAGGAGGCCTTTACTTGGCGTCACTCGCAACACAGCCTTCGACCGAGTTCTTGGAGCGCTATACCGAAGTGTTTTGTTCAAGCACGTCGGCAACGAGTCACCAGTCGTTACGCAAAGTTGCCGAGCTAGTAACCGATGAATGAATGAATTAAAAACTCATCATCTCAGTCCATTTGTTGTCGCTGTTCCACCGTCGCCATTGTTGTTGCTTTGTTCCGTCCGGTGGCGGTAGCGAGAACCCCCCACGTGGAGGAGAACTGCAGT
This sequence comes from Syngnathoides biaculeatus, assembly GCF_019802595.1. NCBI lineage: Eukaryota > Metazoa > Chordata > Actinopteri > Syngnathiformes > Syngnathidae > Syngnathoides > Syngnathoides biaculeatus. Next base: position 26,625,977 of record NC_084653.1, on the reverse strand, counting down.
ACATTTGCTAAAATGCGCACGTGGGTTGCGCAAAAGTATTTTGGCAAACTGCGGGCGGGATCGCCGCGGTGACGTCGGCGCGGTTCCTAAAGGCCTCTTTACTTGGCGTCACTCGAAACACAGCCTTCAACCTTCAAGCACGTCCGCAACGAGTCACCAGCCGTTAAGCAAAGTTGGCGAGGCGGTAACCGATGACGCATGACGGGCCCGTCGATGAATAAGCTCTGTTTAAGATCTCGGCGTATTAGCTGCTAGCTTGTTAGCCTTGTTGTACAAGTATAATCACATTAAGAGACGCGAACGTCAGGCTCGTTTGTTTTCATTGTCAGTTCATTGTTTTGTTTTGTTTTTTTAAACATGGGATGTATTTAACACACTTGTGTATCATACCCAGCAGAGGTGACTTTATCAGCTAAATTTTATGTATTCTTTTTTTTTAAAAATCCAAGCATTGTGGGCACGCGGCCTTCGCACGAGCTAGCCTAGCGCCGGCGAGAGAGCGCGCGCGCACACACAAACATCTGCTTGTATGCGAGGCGCGTAGCGGGGCTGCGCTGCAAGGGGTTAAATGTCTGAGTGATGCATTGATTGCAGGCGAGCGCAGGGAAGCATTCTAGAGAGGGAGATTAGAGGACGGAGGGAAAGCGGCGATGCATGGAGGGGGGGTGGGGGGGCTGGTGGGAAGGGGGGGGGGTGTGTGTGTGTGTGCGCGCGCGCCTCATTATACCGCGGAGACGTGTGTGTGCGCGTGTATCTGGCGGGAAGCCGGGGCTCTCGTGCTAAGCTCCTCGCTCTCTCCCAGCGATATTAAACACGGCTCCAGAGGTTTAGCGCTACGCCTCCTCCACAGCCGCACACACGCTCATCAGCGGCACGAAAGCATCAACGCGGCCGTCGTCGGCCTCGCTCGCACGCACGCGGAATCTCCCAGAGGGGAACTTCGGCACGGCGCTCCCGAATCGCTCTCCAGCAGGCAAACGGAATTCTGGCAGCGGGTGAAAAACCAGTTGGCGCGTCACTCCAACACGCACACGCACACACATAACTCCCCCCCCCCCTCCCCACCTCCGGCCCCCGCATCCCCCTTTACTCGCGGAGTTTTTCTTGCACACACTTGTTCACTTGGTTTCCCGCTATCTCCCTCCCTTCCCTTCCCTTCCTCCTTCCGTGGCTCCGATCGTCCTCTAAATCACTCTTATCGCGGCTCAGACACGCACGCACACACATATTTTGGACCGCCACCCACGACAAGCCCACCCTTTCATCTCTTGTTATTGTCAGCTGCGGCCCAGCGGACGGCCCCGGCAGATCTCATCCGCAGACTCATTAATCTGTCATCTGTCGGGGTGTTGCCTGCGCCGCCGCAGCCCTCCTTCCGCCCGCTCCGTTCCCCCCGCCAGTCAAGTCGGCCCCCCCCCACCCCCACCCCACCGTCCTCCTCCTCCTTCCGTCCCTCCAGCCGCCCTTTCGTGAAAATGGGGAGCGAGGGAGATAAACACTTGGAGCAGCTGGAGGGCGAGAATTAGCATAGAAATGGAAGTTTGGAGTCATTCCCCAGGTTCGCAGGAGGGAGGTCTCGGCGGCAGGCGGTCGGAGGGACGGACGGGGGCTTAAGCGTCGGCGTTTATTCGCACGTACGGATGCACGTGAGTGACGTAATTAAAAGCCTCATTTAGCCCGTTTGCGCGGCTTCCCCGCGCGGACGCGCACCCTGTTCTTATCAGAACAGAACGCGCTCCTCCTTCTCGCCGTTTCCTCCATTTAGCAGCAGCAGCAGACGCGCCGGCGGTCCAATAAAAACCAGCCCCGTCTATTTTTCTGCTGGATGCCGGCTGTCGCGGCCCGGAGACCAGAGAAAACATTTCCAGCTCTTGAGTGCTTCCATCAAATCTCTTTGTTCCGCTTCCATTACGCCACGCTCGCTGCCCGCCCGGGCCCGCCGCGACCGTCTCCGCACGCGCGCACGCCTTCGGAATCTGGCAGGCGACACGTCGTTGAGTCATACTCGGTCTCCCGGCCTCGTTCGCTGCCAGCTGCGGCATTATGGAGCGTTTGTGTGCGAGTTTTATGTTAGTCCGGCGCAGGAACACGCTCATTTCCCCTTCCCCCTCCTCCCTCTTCCCCTAATTTGGCCGCCACAGGAAACTTTATATGCTAGAAGCCGTCTGTCTTTGTACGACTGCGTTGTTTTTCCTTCCCGTGCTGAAGCGTGGCGCTTGTGTTGGCTCCCGACAGGAGGTGGTGCTCTACTGCCTGGAGAACCGAGTGTGCGAGGTCAACCACCGGGACTACGCCGGCTATTGTGCCCTGCACGAGGCCTGCGCCCGCGGCTGGCTCAACATCGTCCAACACCTGCTGGACTACGGCGCCGACATCAACTGCAGCGCGCAGGACGGCACCAGGTCCGTTGATCGAAACCTTGGACCGCTCGCGACCGACGGTGAAATGGGCAATTTGGCCTCTGTGGCGCGCGCCGTGGGCTGCGTCGGGGTTTAGTCGCGTCGTGTAACGCGTCATTTGCCCGATTGGTTTGATCGTGTCTCGCCAAAAGAGCGTCATTGTGAAACACAAGCTCTGCAGTTGTGGACCTCTGATCCGTTTTTTTTTTTTTTTTTCTATTAGGATCCTCCTGTGTGTCAAGGATTGCTTTCTGTTTTTGGTACACAGGAATCTCAAAACTGTTCACAAACCAAAGCAATCTCCCCTATTAGAATGAATTGAAATAGAACCAATCTGTTTTCGGCCCGAAACCAAGTCACTGTCACACACAAGAAAGGCAAAAGTTGATCCTTCCAACGTGGATTTTGTGACAGTTGGCACACATTCGCGATATTTTGTTCGTTTGTGCACTGCTTCAAAGCCACACCCGTTGTAATTTGCTAACTTCCCAACTCTGTGATGCAACTCCCCGTAATTCTGCTTTTATCCAAAGGAGTTTTACGCGCAGAAGATAATTCAAATGATGTCGTATGTATTCGTAGGCCCATTCACGACGCGGTGGAGAACGACCACCTGGATGTGGTGCGCGTCCTGCTGTCCTACGGCGCCGATCCCACCCTGGCGACTTACTCCGGCCGCGGGCTCCTCAAAATGACCCACAGTGACATCATGGAGCGCTTCCTCACCGGTAAGAAGCCGTTTTATCCTGGCTCTTCTTTCCTCGCAGTCGCTGACGCATGGAACCGATACGGGATGTAGGTTTGGTTTTAACACCCCCCCCCCCCCCCCGGCCCCCGTCAGTGAGGCACTGAACCCTCATTTGCTCCCGAAGCTGAATGAGGAGACCTTTCACAATGCTTCGAGTAGAGAATGCTCTACCAGGGGGAGCCTGTTTACCATTTTAGTAGTCTGGTGGTGTAAGCGGCAAATGATTACAACTTGGTTGTGAACTGGCGCTGAAGCGGTTCACGCAGCCGGCTTTCTTGTAGCCCGCTTTGCGGGTTAGTCTGCTCGAAGTCAACAAAATCCAATTTGTTCAGAAGTTGCGCTTGTCTCGCAGTCAGCGGACCGTGGCTCGTCTAGCTCTGCCCTTCAGGTGTCCCGCGACTGCGGTCAGGACCGTCAAGTCCAAAGGTGCCAAAAAGTGGTTTGGATCAGTTGTTTTCACGAACGTCGGGATCTTCGAAGCTGTGGTTGAGACACTGGCAAAGGTTTGACCTTGTTTCACAAAATGCCGGCGATGGAAAAAGGCCGACGGGCGGCGGTCCACGCAGGTTCAAACGTGAGAGCAGCTACTCAGCGGCAGCGGCAGGAGCAGGAGCAGCAGGAGGCGTCCCCGGAGGCCCCGATCCTGTTTGCGCCCCTTTCGGCGCCTCGACCTCTGCGCAACCTGTTGCTCCGAATCCCGCTCCGCAAATCCCCCGCCCCGGCGCGCTCCCCTCCGGCCGCCAGCAGACGGGTCAGCCGCAGTCGCCCCTCCCCGCTCCCTCGACCACCTGTTAGACGAGGGAGTTTGAGCCCGCGGGAGTGCGTGCCGCCGCCTCTGAGCTCGTCTATCTGGTTACTTAGCAACGGCAACTGTTTGCTCAGCGCGTACGTGAGGAAATGGCTTTGGCTCCGGCTTTTGGAGTGCGTGTTCGGGCCCGTGCGCGCCTTTCCCAGGTAACCCGAGATGAGCTGAAGGGGACTCTCGGGCGGACCCGTTCAAACTGATTTCAAAATAGAACAGAAAATGCAAGCGGAGGCGCTTTAAGTGTTTCGGTGATTTAAAATATATGGTCCAACGAGCGAACATGTTTGTTTGTTTCGTGCAACGATTGCATGTAAAGTATTTGCGGGTTAAATGTTTTTAAAGTTGGATCAAATGCTCTCGCCGGGGGGGGGGGGGGGGGGGGGGGGGGCTGGATACGCCCCACGGCCCGTGGCTTCTCCGGAGAGGGCTGCAAAAAAAGGTGGCGTTGAACTTTGATAAGAGCGCGGACACGTCGATCGATGCCTCGCGGAAGCGAGAGAGAGAACGAGCGAGCGCGAGTGAGCGATGGTTCCGCCGCCCCCCCCCCCCCCCCCCCCGCCCCCCCTCCACCTGGTCCCACTCATCTGGAGGCCGTTAATCCCTCCAAACACACGCCAGACGCCCCACGCCTCAGCGCTGGCACAAAGCCCGGCCCTGATTCGCCGAGTGCGTGTGTGTGTGCGTGTGTGCGTGTTTGTGTGTATGTGCTGAGCACACGCTTTTCGCTCGCCGCGCGTGCGTTTATGTGTGTGCGCGCTTGCGCTCAGCCCAGCAAAACTGTGTGTGGTTCTTGTTCCTGGCAGCCGTCTGCAGCCCTGAGCCAGCTTTAACCCAGCAGAGACAGTCGCTCCCTCCCCCGTGGTGAAGCTGCTGGCCCCTGACCATTACCCCCCCCCCCCCCAGCCCCCACCCCATCACTCCACACCCCCCCCCCCCCCAACACGTCCTCTCTTCCCACCTCCTCCTCCTCTTTTACTGCCGTTTATCCATTCGCCGCTCTTGTCTCCAAGGGCAATTGTTTGCCTGGTTGCTTGTGTGCGCGCCCCCCCCCCCCCCCCACCCACCCCACCCCAGGGCCCCGGCTGGTGAGTCACATGCTCCTCTCGTCTCTCCATAGATTATTTTGCTGACCTTCAGGGCCGGGCGGACGACGACCCCGGCCTTTATTGGGAATTCTACGGCAGCGTGGTGTGCGGTGAGTACTGATCGCAGCGATCATTTTCTTGCTGCCTGTTCAATACTTTTTCTTTTCTTTTTAATGCGTCTTTTCCAATGTCGCTGTTCTTTGCCGAGGCCCAATTGCGGACTAAAAAGATCCAGCAGTATTCCGCCTTCGGAACTTATACGAGGGCAGTAACAAAAGCCCCCTTTCACGCGGCCCGCTGTCAAAGTCGTCGTTTATCTGCCGAGGTTCTGAATAGACGGCACAGATGCGCAATCGGGGGAGACTAATTCAACCCGCTTTTGGGACACGGTATCAGAACTATAACAGAAAACATTTGTAGTTTGGACAGTTTTAAAAGCCGACATTTTTCAGATGAGGTGCCCTTCCCTACGGAGCTCGTGCACCTACGTCATCAAATCGCGTCACGTGTCGGTCAAACAAAGCATTCTTCAATGCTAAAGTCGGTTGGAGACGCCACGAAAATACGTCTTCTAGCGCGACGCCCAGAGTTTTGTCCGATAGCGCTAAACGTTTAGAAGGTGATAATAAACGAAGGGACGTGGAAAAAATGAGAGACATTTGGCGTAGAGGACCCATATTTAACGGCGATGTCGATGTTTTCGCCGATAAGAAAGTGGACTGTTAACCCGCTTGCGCTTGTCTTGGACAACTGGATCTACACGTGAATCTGCTGAGTAGAAAAAAAAAAAAAGACAGCGGCCACACGTTAAACTCCAGTAAACCTCTCCGTGACACGTTTTTTTTTTTTTTTTTAAACATGCATTGTTCTCAAATTTTAAAAAAAGAAAATAAACCGCTGGGATAGGCTTTCAACCCCCGTACACGGAAGCGCGTTGCAGTCACACATTAAACTTCGGTAAACCTCTGTGTGACAGACGGTTTCTTTTCTTTTTTTAAAATTTGAGAACAATGCATGTTTAAAAAAAAAAAAGAAAAAAAAAACCCCTCTGTCGGGGAGAGGTTTGCCGAAAATTAACGTGTGGCCGCAACACGCTTCCGTGTACAAGGAGCCGACTCGCTGTCGGTTTTTTTGTTGTTGTTGTTTTTTTTTTCCAACGCATTGTTCTCAAATGAGTCAACTTGGCATTCTAAATACTTTTTGGGAACTTGAGATTGAGAAAAATAATTCCTACCTGAAATGAAGCCATCGCTACACAATCGTGTGTATTTGGTTGGGCTCCATCCATCACGTTTAATTGCCGAAATCAATCGATATTTTCTAGTCATTTCAGCAGGTATTCTATACAATGACCTCTTTGAATATCTGTCTCGTATTTTGTGACAACCAACAGCACAACAAGTCTCGGGCATTGTGAATATTCTGCTCCGGTTCAATGTCTAGCAGCTCTTATGGCGCCGTGAAAATGGTGACGTCACGTGCACGAGCTCTAAATATAGATTTTTTTTTTTTTTTTTTTTTACTCATCCGATTTCATTGGCTTCCAGATTTACGGGTTTCGTGCTCCTTCTCAAGTTTCCACGAGACGGCGCCATAACCGTGTCTAATGGAAAAGTATCGCTTTGGCGCCATCTCGCGGCAATTTGAAGCCTTTTAACGGAAAGCGACTGTCGGTGGTAGGCCTCGGTCGCTATTTAATCACGGCTAAGTCAGAAATCGACCCGGCCAGTTTTCAGCCTTCAGATGTCGTACCGGAGGTTCAACTTAAACATTTTGTCACACTGCCTGGAAACTCCAAAACTTTTTCAGCCTTTTCCAAATCCTGGCGTTATTTATTTTTCGAAATGACGCTAACGCGCAACGAAGGGACAAAGTCAACGTGACAATTTTTTTTTTTTTTTTTTTGCCTTTGGAGGTAGTACGCGGCGCCGGCGATGGGAATTCCGCAAGGATGGGACAGAAGTGTGAAATTTAACACCCAACACTCACTTCTCTCACTCACGCCGGCGCGTTCAAAACAGTTTGCCGCCGCCCCGGCGGGATTCGCGTACGTCCGAGCAGATGTCTGAGGTTGGGCGTCGTCGGTCCGGTCGCGGGACGACCGGCCGGCCGTCTTTTTGCGTCAAACGGGTCCCCCAGAGCTGACGTGAGTTTTGCGCCTTTCAGAGTCTGCCGAGGAGGGCGGCGCCTACGACATCCTGGCCGACCCGCCGGGTCCCGACGACGAGGACGAGGACGGCAAGCGGGAGGTGTTTGAGTTTGAGTTCTCGGACCGGCCCTTGCTGCCGTGCTACAACATCCAGGTGTCCGTCTCTCACGGGTGAGCGTCCCGCCATTCCCAAGTGTTGGGAATAATGCAGAACGTTACGCCGTAGCGCAGAAACTAAATTTGCCGCGCGCCTTCCGATCATTTGGACCTGGACGTCACCAAACGTCTTCGCTGGGCAGCTCCGCTTTTTGGAGATGAGCAGCCAGGATTTTCCCAAAACTTGGCCCCCGTATTCCTTGCGCCGTGGCACACATTTCTGTTGTTTTTCGCCACATTTCTGCACGAGCGTACAGTCACTGGTCAGCTTTTCAGTCACTGTTCATGCAGACATTGGGCCGTTGACCTGTCAATCATTATACGCAGCACTTGGATTGGTCGTGATGTCTCTCGGTTTGTGTTCGTCATCACACGCACGATGTGCATGTCGTGGAAGGCTAAAAGTCAAATGTTTTGAACAAGTGACTTTTAGTTGGATTTCAGTCTGTGGCTATTGTGAATATTTCTTTTTTTAATATAAGGCAACCTTTAGTCTTAGCATTCACTGCCATTCATGTCTTTCGAAGCGAAGTATCCATAGTCAAGGCGGCACGGTGGATCAGCTGGTAAAGCTTCGGCCTCACAGTTATGAGGACCCGGGTTCGATCCCGGCCCCGCCTGTGTGGATTTTGCGTGTTCTTCCCGCGCCTGCGTGGCTTTTCTCCGGGCACTCCGGTGTCCTCCCACGTCCCAAACACATGCAACATGAATTGGAGACTCTACATTGCCCCCTAGGTGTGATTGGGAGTGCGATTGGTTGTTTGGCTCTACGTGCCCTGTGATTGGCTGGGATCCAGTTCAGGGTGTAGCCTGCCCGTTGACAGCTGGGATAGGCTCCAGCACTCCCGTGACCCTCGTGAGGATAAGCGGCAAAGAAAATAGATGGCTATACATATTAACTTGGAAGGCTGGCAGTGATTTAAAAAAATAATTTGCTTATTTACATATTTCCACATTTCAAAAATTATTGAAACTTCAAATTACTAATTTCATTTTTTAAATTAAAAATATTTACATTTTTTTTTCTTTCAAATTGTAAATTAGAAATATTGTACATAAATGTAAAATATATTTTTGGTCATGTTAAAAGCAATTGATTTTTAAATGTATAATGTATTAAATGGGTATGTGTATAAAGATAAATATTAATCTTTAAATGATGCATAAATGTCATTGCAAAATGTATTTTTAAATGTTAAAAAAATGACATTACAGTGTTATAATGTGATTTTTTTTTTTTTTTTTTTGGGGGGGGGGGACATTTTGTTTAAGCTCTTACTTTGGGTCTTTTTTTTGGACATGAACTCAAAGCAGTGCATGACGTAGTGTAGGGAATTTTTTTGTCGTCAAAAGTTGTAAATCCAGGCGGTTGAGGTTTGTTATCGGTGATTAATTGTCGCTCCGTTTGATCCCTCGCAGGCCTAGGAATTGGCTGCTCCTGTCCGACGTGCTCCGCCGGCTGCGCATGTCGGCCCGCGGCTTCCGGCAGGCCTTCCCCCACATGGAGGTGGTGACGGTGTCGGAGGCCGAGTTCTACCGGCAGGCCTCGCTGTCGCAGCTCTTCTCGTGCCCCGAGGAGCTGGAGGGCTTCCAGCCGGACAGCAAGGAGCTGCTGGACCTGGTGGAGGACAGCGCCGAGCTGGCCGCCCTGCTGGGTTCCTCCCTGGAGTGCCTGGACGACCGCTGGGAGCAGGCCCGGGACAAGCTGAAGGACAGAATCAAGGCCGGCGGCCAGGTGGGCCTCATCCTTAACCCGGCTCACGACAAGCACTGACCTCCTTCGGGCCTCTCGGGGCCCGCCCGAGACTCGGGAGGACGGACGGCCGCGGCAGCCCGCCGGGCGCTGTACATAAACACTTTTTGGACCTGCTGGCTGACCCGGGCTGTGTTCAGCTCAGCCACGCGCTTTGACTCTCAATAACTGATTGTCGTATTTTTTATAAATTAATATATGTACAAATAAATATAAATAAATATATGTGCGTGTGTGTGTGTGTGTGTGTGAGAGAGAGAGAACATCAAGATTTTTCGCAGGCGGTGTGTGTGAGCGCAGCACATTGTGCATGTGTGCTATTGAATGTGCTATTCGAGTTCACAGGGAGCACACGATGTACAATTCCTTTTGTGGTATCTTTTTTTTTCTTTCTTTTTTTTTTTATGTTAAAATTGTGCTTCCTGTCCAGTCTGTAATTTAACACGCGGAGTACAGCGTTGATTGTATTATAGTTTTATTGTGATACTGATCTTCACCCTTTGGCAAAGAGCTTGTGTACATATCTAACAGTGAGGCTACTGCAGTAAATCAAACTTTGGTTTTTTTTTCTGGGGGGGGGTGTTCATTTTGTTTTGTTTTAACTTTGTAATTAAAATATCTCCTAATTTGTATTTATATTTTACAAACAGAAGTTGCTTTAAAAAAAAAAAATAAATATACAAACTGCAAGATGAAACGTGCCGCGCTTGCTCCTTCAATTGCGTCTCGCGCTAAATGGAACGAAATGAATTGGGTGTCAATTGTCGAATTAAAGCGTTTAGCCAAATTGTCCGCGACGGCGCAATCCTGCATTGCCATCTTTAGGAAATCAACTGATATCGTCGGGAGGTGCGCTTTGTCTCCGCGAAAGGACAGCCGACGGCCTGCAACCTCATGCGCAGACCTCCAGCGCCACCAAAAGGCAAATTTGGTCATTGCACGTCGCGAATACATCACACTCCATGGAAACACGAATTCTATTTGCTAACGTGATGAAAACGCCAATGGAATTATCTTTAATTTTTTTTCTCATTTGGTCTAATTTATACAGATTTTAAATTACAAATGCAAGTGGAAAAAAAGTGCTAAGAACCTTGCATTGCATTTTAAAGCTGTTGCATTTTTTAAAAGGATAATATGTATAACTATATTTATCCCAAATTGCATGAAACTCAAGTCAACAGTAAGGTTGTGAGTAAGATTTTAGATTGCCCCCCCCCTCTTTTGGCACGTCTGTCGCGTGCTTTCGTCGAAATTCCCCAAAGCATATATCTAGAGGATATATATATATTTTTTATCATAGGTGAAATTGGCCAAGTTGGAAAATGACAAAGTTTACGATGGAGGTAGGATTACCTTTTACCTTTCCAACATGGCCGTCACGCACGCATGAACGCATCTAGGCTAGGTTGGCTAGCATGCGGCAATCGCTTTCAGCACCACGTGACGGGGTCTGACGTCGACGATCACGTGACCTCAGCCGGACGCAAAGAGAAGGCAAAATGTCGCCGAAAGGCTCTGCGAGGATGGAGGAACTGTCATCCGTCGTGTTTGTCCTATTTTTCCTCTGCGCGTCAGGTAAGAACTGCAAACATGACTCACACTGTCAGTTTTTTGAAATGTATTTCAACCGCATCTCATCGTCCCAAGATGTAATGTGAACGAGTCTTGGCGTCAAAAATGTTAGCAGTTGACAGTCGGCTGACCGGCGGAGTTAGCACCGTCGTAGCATCGTCGCTTTTCCTCATTCATTGCGCCGTTTTCGATTCATATACGTGATATTTTCCATTTTCTACATTTACGAGTTAGCGTTAAACGAGCTCGGCCAGTCGACAGCAAATTGGGGAACATTCCATTGGCACTACAGGCAATTTTACCCTTGTGAGACTTGATTTCTTTTTTTTTGCGTCCCTTCTAAAGTGCGTGTCGACATTTTTTTTTTTTTTTTTTTAAAGGCGGCAATGAGCCAAAGGTTGTGAGATGTTACTGTTAAGTTGAGAGTTGCTAATGTAAGGATTGTGAGTCACGTCACGGGGGGAACTTCCTCGGCCTCTTTTAGTCACGAGTTTCTGCGTTCTTATCATTTTTTTTTTTTTTAAGAAGAAATGCTCAAGTTGCTCAGTTTTGATTGAAAATGTCGCGCGCTACACAATTTAAAACGCGTCCACTGACGTTTGGTATGTTTTGGTCAAAATACCCCAATTACCAGAATTATAGGACAAAGTGTATAATTAATTTCAGCAAGAGGTAAAGTACCTCTTGCTGAAATTATTTTTTTCTGTGCAACATAAGGATGGGCTTCCAATTTCGCCATCTTGCGTGTCACCACCACCCTCAGACCAATCGGATGAATTAAGAAAACAAACAAAAAAAAAACAAACCTTTGCGCTTCACCTGTCACTTGTGTTCTTTGACCCCTATGACGCAAAAAATGGCGTAATTGGAAACTTATCCATTGGTGAGAGATTCTGGCTTGCATGACCATGACGACCGTGGCTGAGCCCCGACGTTACATCTTGAGCGATTTCTACTTTTGGGAGCAGAGTGTTTGCGTTAGTATTCAACGATTTAAAAAAAAAATAAAAAATTATCTGTTGCCTTTTAAAGAAGACTAAATAGTTGTGATTGTGAGTGCGGATGGTTGTTTGTCGCTATGTGCCCTGCGATCGGTTGGTGACTAGCTGAGGGTGTGCGTCCGCCTCCTGCCTGAAGATAGCTGGGATAGGCTCCGGCACTCCCGCGACCCTTGTGTGGATAAGTGGCCGAGATAACTGATGGTTGAATCTGATCACAACTTTGTCTTTTTTTTTTTTTAAACAAAACGTACCCCCCGCCCCCCTCCCTATCGTGCAGGTGTCCGCGGGGACGGTTTGACGGTGCTGCAGGCTCCGGACTTCGTGTCCTTCCAGAAAGGAGAGTGGCCCGTCTCTGGCGAGAAAATCCCCGACCTGGTGGCCCTGACCATGGGCTTCTCTGTTCAGGAGGTAGAAGATCGACTCCTGCTTCATTTATAGAGCGTTTTTAAATAAGAACACAATCACAACTAAAACACAGCACTGTACTGTATATGAATAAACAAAATAAAATCGTGCATAATTTTTTTTTAAAAATGAATCCGAGGCAGCGTCTTTAGGAGCCAGAGGTTCACTCCTTGTTAAGACAGTCAACGAGGGCGGAGGTGGCGTGCCCAAAACCTCCACTGATCTTAAAAAAAAAAAAAAACACAAAACTGGATAGCGCATACACATCTAGCAGTGTGTCAATCGATTGAACCCAGTTGGCTGCCATCTTGGTACTCCCAAAACGTGAGGAGGACATGGTTTACAGGTTGGATTATGGCGGGGTTTTTCCTCAAAGTTTGGCATGTAGAATTAAAACTGGTCATGCGAGTGACATTTTTTCACTTCTGGTAACATGAAGGATTTTTCATTGGACTTGGTAAGACAAAAAAAAGGCAAAGTGCAAAGGAAAGACAAAGAACACCGCGACTAGCAAGAAACCTCGCGTCTTACCAAGGGCCCCATTTCCGTGACATGTTCACTTTTTCCAAAATACGCTGTGAAGCACTTTCAACGTAACAGCAAAAAAACGAAGCCTTTTTTTGACATAAAAACATTCAATTTTAAGTTAATCAGTTTGATAGGTTTTTGGAAATAATACATGCTAAGCGCATTGTTCATTTGTTGTCGCTGCGACATCCTATTTCAGACAGAAAATTTCAACTTGTTTCCTCGCATTTGAAATTCAAATTCAATTTGTGGAGTTCTGTATCACGAAAGTCATCAAAAATTTCACAGAAAATTTTCACAGAAATATTGAAACCGTCGGCCTTTAAAGGTGAAGCAGAGTGTGAACGGTGATCAACAACATCCGTAAACAAAACTTTGTTCAAGTGAATTAAGATCTTCAGAAGATTTGAAAAAAGCCTTTACAAACAAACTTGAACAGTGTCAAAGTAAATCTTTCTAATTTACCTGTGGAATGTTTTCTCACAGCCACGAAACTGGCAATTAACGCACAGGTCGGCATGATTTTTTTTGGGAGTATCAAGATGGTGGATGGCGACTTCGCTTTTGGTGGCCAGTGAGCCATCCAGTCCCCCCCCCCCCCCCCAGGTCAGTGGAATTCCCTCCGACAAGTGCCGGGCAGCTTTCGTCAAATTCCAGGAAATACCACGCCGCAACTATTCTGGGGGTTCAAATGAATGCTCGTCATGTCCGGGTAGCGACCATGTTGGTGGAGCGCGAGCGGCTACGCTCACCGTTAGCCGGTTGACCTCTCAAGTTCCTCATGATCTACGGAAGGAACGAAATGAGTTTTTGCCACCACGTAAAATGTCATCTTCTCAAATCCCGGGAATGGTGTTATACATATTAAATTTGGGAATTTCTGCAACATGTACAATAGTGTTTTTAAACATTGCGCTTTGTGGTGATGTGTGAAACGAAAAGTTTGATGTGAACAAACTTCTCGCGTTCATGATTGTATCACTTTTTTAATCAGACTCCATCAAACATTTTGCAGTTCCATTGTATCCTGAACAGATAAGTGACCAGAAAACCGAGACCGGAACCGAAACGTGGACTCCGTGAACCGTTCCACCCCGAATAACGACGCCTCTCGAATCCTTTCAGGATCTGTCTTGGCCGGGCCTGCAGGCCGGCCCCCTCTTCCGGCGTCCCCGCGCCAACGTCCTGGTGGTGGTCCGAGGGGCCGACGGCCTCGCCTTGCCTCAGAGTGTGGCCTCCTACCCCTTGGAGAACGTGAGTCCTGCTGGACATTTAAATGAAAACAAAACGGACCTCCGGCAGGTTGCAGTGAGTCCCCCCCCCCCCACCCCTTGTTTCTTCTCAGCCGGTGCCGTTCACGCTCGATAGCGTCGCGGAGACGGTGCACTCCCTGTTCGCGGAGGACACGCCTGTGGTGCTGCAGCTCGCGCCGAGTGAAGAGGTGCGACCGATCACGACGCTCGCGAACCGTTAAACCAACCCCAGACTCGCCCCCCGTGCTCGTCACGCATCTTTTGTGCGCTCCGTCAGAGGCTGTACATGCTGGGCAAAGCCAACGCCGTGTTCGAGGACCTGCCGGTGACCCTGCAGCAGATCCGAGGCCGCCTGTTCCAAGATGGCTCCGTGCTGGCCACCCTGCCCCCGAACTCCCTGAGCAGGAACGCGGAGGTCACTTTTCCGTTCGCGCCGCGCCCGCCGTTCGCCGCGTCTAAGCTCGCTCGTGTCGTGTCCGCAGGCCGACCTGCTGTTCCTGTCCGAGATGCAAGTCCTGCATGACATCACGGCTCTGGTGAGTTGTCGTTTCTGGGCTGGCCCCCAAATTCTTCCTCTCTCTTCCAAACGTGATTTTCTCTTTTTTTTTTTTTTGTTTAAATATTTCAGCTGCAGAGGCACAGGCATCTGGCCAAGGACCACTCCCCGGACCTGTACTCCCTGGAGCTGTCGGGTCTCGAGGAGCTGACCCGCGTCTACGGACAAGACTCTCCGCAGTACCGCGACGCCGTCGCCATTCTGTCCTCCACCCTGCAGAAGGTGAAGAACCGACGGACGAATCGTCCCAATCATCAAGCGATCGACTCCATCGCGATAAATTTTATTTTTTTTTTTCCTCATTTTGTAGTTTGGAGAGGATGTTTACGGTCTCTATGGCAACAGCGCCGTGGTGGAGGTCGTGACCGTGAAGAACTTTGAGGCTCCTCTCACCAGGAAATCTCGTTCCATTTTGGAATCCAAACAGATTGTAAGTCCATATTGTGGATAATTTTTTTATCCAAACTTGACCTAGTGCCAAGGTTCTGTTAGCGCTAAGGCCTTCATTGAGGGAGGGGCCACAATGCATTTCGAGACTTGAACTTTAGTCCAGTAACCGTAGAATTGGGAAAAACTCATTGAAAACAGTCCAGAAATACATCCATTTTCTTAGCTGCCTATCCTCACAAGGGTTGCGGGCAGCCTATCCCAGGTGTCAACGGCCAGGGGGGGTGGGACACCCTGAACTAGTCGCCAGCCAATCGCAGGGCACACGGAGACAAACAACCAATCACACCTCGGAGCAATTTAGTTTTGTTGCATGTTTTTGGGATGTGGGAGTAAACGGGAGTGCCCACCCGGAGAAAAGCCACGCAGGAACGGGGAGAACATGCAAACTCCTCACAGGCGGGGCTGGGATTGAACCCGGGACCTCAGAACTGTAAGGCCGAAGCTTTACCAGCGGCCCCGCCATGCCCCGCATACACGTTTTGCAAAATTCATCAAAACTTTATTGGTAGCTATGTGGAAGACACGTGCCAAGCACACCAGAAAAAAGTTCATCCATGCTTTTATCTCAAGTTGACTTGACTATTGTAATGGTCTTCTGACTGGACTCTGCCAAAAAAGAGCCACCACTTTACAGCTGATCCACTGTGCCGGCCAATCCACAAATAAATACTGTCATTCCTCTTATATATAGTTACTAAAAATCACATTAGAAAATATAGTGGAGTCTTACAAGCTGGGGCAAGAAAAATGACCACAATGAGCCTTAAAAGCTGGCGAAAACTCAAACTTTCTTGCTTCTACTGCTTAACGATGTTACATTGTATACAGTCGCTGTGATTTGACGGGCGCCATCACACTCGCAAATCTGCACAGTCGACCAATGTTCCCTCTAAGCTCCGCCACTGCGCAATTGCGCAGCTGTCGTGCGGCGTCAGCGCACATGAAACCCGATCCAGAGCAGTTAACCACAGCCTGCCGTCTCTCTTTTTTTTTTTAAATTTTTATTTTAACAACGAGCTGCTGCTCAGCCACCTTCTACTTCCTAGTTCTCCTGACACCGCCCCCCTCTGCTCTTAAAGGGGTTCACTCATAATTACAAACACAACACACACCCGCAACTTTTTATCTGCGGGCATGACTGACCACACCTGCACATTTTTTTCAAACGTGAGTTACTGTTGTATAGTCGTTTGACGTAACATTTTCGTTTACTAGCTGTTAAATTTGGAATGCACCTCGCGCAGGCGTGTAATTTAAATTCCTCGGCGTAAGTAACAGCTTCTGCAGATGAAAGTGTGGCCGTCAGCGCAAGGAAAACATTTTCCACTTTGGGTTCGTATGGCGCACGCGCAGAGGGAACCGTTTCCGGTTTACTTCGGAACGTCTTTGAAAGACAATAAAATCCACGTTTCTGTGCAGATAATACTTCATCTTTTTAGCATTGATACCAGCAATTCTGGGGTGCATTATTATACGTAGGTAGAAAGAAAATTCGGCTTCAAAAGTGCGATTTCGGTGATTGATTTTAAAAAGCTATGTATTTCTGCTGTTCAGAGCAAACAGAATTAAATCAGAATTTATGGATTTTGAAAAATGGTGTTTTGCAGAGCAACCCGGGCAGCCCGTACAACCTCGCCTACAAGTACAACTTCCACTACGCTGTGGTCTTCAACATCGTGCTGTGGCTGATGATCGCGCTGGCGCTGGCCGTGATCGCCGTGGCCTACAGCCTGTGGAACATGGACCCGGGCTACGACAGCATCATCTACAGGATGACCAACCAGAAGATCAGGATGGACTGAGGAGCCGATCCGCAGGAACGTCGTCCGTCCTCGCATCCCGCTCGCGATTGTTTTGTGCTTTGTGTTCGCGTGGCATCGAGTGAACAGTTAAGTCGGCAATTGGTTTACGACGCCGCTGCGGTTGTTCAAAAATGAATTTGAACTAAACAACACATTCCTTATGTTTCTCAATGTTGTTGTCATGTGTGTGAATTTGTCATGAAAACGTTCTAAGTTTAATGGAATATGTGTATTTATTGAAAATGCAAATGTAAAACAAACTGCTGAACTAGAGAAATCATTTTTTTTTGGTGATGATACGTGTTTATTGCTGGAAATAACTTGACCATTCGTTGTAAACATTGGGCAAGAATAATGATGTGAACTGTAAGATTGGAAGATAAATAAAAGATCACAAATGTTGTCTGTTTCTGATAATGTTGAATTTAGTGATTTGCTCAAATTGACCGATTTTTGCAGCGTGGCAATTTTGCATTAGCAAAAGTCTGCTGCTTCGAGGGGTCAGAGTTCAATTATTCCTGTGGGGAATTAGTCTTGTCTCTAACCAAACTAGTGCATAGAAAACGTCATAATTACAGCAAATAATCTGAATGAAAAACACTTCGTGTCACGTGACAATATCATGTACCCGGAACCCATTTTTAATAACGTATTTTTTGAAGTCACAGCTGACTGATAATGATAAACGAAACTAGACAAACTAGCAACGTCATACAATCGTGTCTCTCGTCAAACGCGATACGTCAAAATGCATTTTTATCACGCGTCCATAAATCGCGAAAATCAAGCTCGCCATTTTGGCACTCATTCACCTGGTCACGTGACTAAGTTACCTCAACGCCCAGCCAATTGGAACGCAACTTTCACCTTTTGCCCCGCCTTCATCGTCATTCGGCGCAGTTCATTGGTCGTCGCCTTTTGAATACTTCCGGGATTTCTTGTTGACGCGTCGCTTGAAACGGGGAAAATAAAAAGCTCAATTTGAGCAAACTGCAAACTTTCGATATGGTCTGACTGATTATCAAAGGTGCATTTAAATATTTTTATGTTTCAAATATAATTGTCTGTCGTTTAGGCTGCCGAGGGCGTTTTGAACATCTCGTGACGTACATAACCATTGTTTTTTAACATCATGGACGTGTTTAACAGCGTTAACTACGATAATATTGCTCAAGGCGTATGATTAAAGTGTAAGAATAATTATTTTCATCATTTCTTTCCCTGTTAGCACACTAACATGTCAATGTTACCAGTAGCTAATTTCAGTGTTATCTATAAAAAAGTCAACACAACTTGTCATGACATTCTTCTGAGCTAATTAAAGTCAAATGAAATTTGTGAAGGTTTAGTCTGATATAACGAGAATATGTGTGTAGCGTTTTCTAATAATAACAACAATGTTTTGCATGACAGCGAGCATCTACGTGGTCAGGAAGATCCGGGCGGCCATTGCCAATGGAGAGCAACCGGAAGAGCCCGTCGAGACGCCATGTAGGGCTATCGGTAAGTTGTATGCTGGCTGCCATCTTGGTACTCCCAAAATTTTGTGGAGGACATGGTTTACAGGTTGGATTATGGCAGGGGTTTTCCTCAAAGTTTGGCATGTAGAATTAAAACTGGTCGTGTGAGCTTGACATTATTTCAGTTCTGGTAACATGAAGGATTTTTAATTCAATTTGGTAAGCCAAAAAAGGCAAAGTGCAAAGAAAACGCGTAGAACACCGTGACTAGCAAGAAACCTTGCATACCTTACCTTGGGCCTGATTTCCGTGACATGTTAACTTTTCCCAAAATACGCTGTGAAGCACTCGCATTTATTTTGTCATAAAAAAATTAAATTTGAAGTCAATCAGTTTGATATATTTTTGTAAATAAGGACTCACAATGGCCAAATACATGATCAACGCATTGTTGTTTTGTCTCTGCGACGTCCTAGTTCAGACAGAAAATTTCAACTTGTTTCCTCGCATTTGGAAAATCATATTCAATTTGCAGAGTTCTGTATTATGAAATCCATCAAAAATTTTAACAGAAAATCTGTTTTCTTGCTTATCCACTGATGAAGTTTGGGAAAATGTTGACATCGCTTTTTTGTAAAAAAAAAAAACCGTCGGCCTATAAAGGTGAAGCAGAGTGAACAGTGAATAACAACAACCATTAAACAAAACTTTGTTCAAGTGAATTAAGCTCATCAGAAAATAAAAAACTCTTTACAAACAAACTTGAACAGTGTCAAAGTAAATCTTTCTAACTTACCTGTGGAATGTTTTCTCACAGCCACGAAACTGGCGATTAACGCACAGGTCGGCGCGCTTGTTTTGGGAGTAGCAAGATGGCGGATGGCGACTTCAGTTTTGGTGGCCAATGAGCCAACCAGTCTTTTTTATTTATTTTTTTTTTTTAGGTCAGTGTTTGCACATTGGCAGTCCTTTTTTCTTCTGCTTATACTCAGCTAAAAAGAGAGCGGCGCGAGCACTGCAAGAGTCACCTCAGGCCCTAATGACATCAGAAACGGTGGCGGCGGTCGGCGTCGACGGGACCTCCGCGACGCCCTCGACTGTGCAGAAATGTGGCTCCTCAAGTTAAATCACCGGTCATTAATAGCATTCTTCGATGACCGCGCTGCGCTCTTGTTGAAACATATTGTGCAAGTGTCGATATTGTCTGCTGCAAGCGCGTGAAGACTCGCCTCACCAAGCGATCCACAGAGCCTGAGCGGGTCTGATAAAAGTTTTGCAACGATGGTGTCAATAAACGTGTTCAACTGTGCCAATGTGTCACTGCGTTATGTAATGTACATCGAAATGTAGTCCAAATAACAACCGATGCCTTTATGATAGTGATCGACATAGTAAGTGGCCTTCGCATATGTAGTTTTTAATATTTATATATTGATTGTGATATACATAATAACATTAAAAACCGCTTATCCTCAGCTAACCTTCTGTGGATAAGCGGTTTGGAAAATGAATACCTGTAAACCTTTTTGTCCCTTAAATCAAATGTTTATATTTTTGTGAACAGCAGTTCGACTGGCACCATCTGGTTTGTTTAAAATGTAATTACACAAGAAATAGACATACATTACTGACATATTATCAATGAATTATATCAGAATCAGCTTTATTGGCCAAGTATAAAATAACGCGCAAGGAATTTGTCTCCGGTAGCTGGTGGCTCCCTAGGACGACATACGTACTGAGTACGAAGAACAAAAACAAAGAAATTGACAGGAAACCACCCCCCACCCGCACCCTTAAGGACTCACGGCGGTGCAAAGTTGTGGAAGGATGCAATTAATGATGCAGAATAATTTTAATAATTTTTTATATTTTTCAACGTCATTGGATGCAATCTTCTCCCACAGGGGAGTCAAACCCGTTTCTATCACAGGCCAGATTCTAGTAAGGGTTTCTGTCAGAGGGCCATTGTGACTGAAACTATGAAAATCTTTAAGTGACCCATCATATTTACACAGATTTATCGACTTGTTTTTGGAATCAGAAATCAAGGGTAAAGGGTTTTTCAGCTATTGTTGATGTTTGGTAGCACAAAAATACTTGCAATATCTCAATGTCATTATTTTTGATATGGCATTTGGAATTTTTGGTCCAGATTTTAACAAAAAAAAAAAAATTAAGGAAGTTGATACACTTGAGTTGCCTTCGCGGGTCACATAAAATCATGTGGCGGGCCGCATCTGGACCCCGGGCCTTGGATTTGACACCGAGAGCAACATTATAACTGTGTAACCACTCCGCTACAATAAAGTGACGGGGAAATGCATTAATTAACAGTTAAAAATCATTTTTAATGTATTAAATATATGTTTAGATTCAAAACATCATGAATGTTTTGTAAAAGTAAAAAAAAAAAAAAAAGATCGGGTTTTTTTTTTCTTGGTGGCGTACGGCTTCCGGTGTAACCCGGATGTAGCTGAGGCCAAGCGAAGGAAGCTCGCTGTGTGCGGATCAGGACTAGCCCTCCGCTCCGCTGCCAATAATGCCTCTTTGTGGTTTTTGCGCGTTGATTCCGGACGTGCTCGCGTTCACGTAACTCCCAGCCGTCGCCCCGCATCTCCACGCAAAGCCAAAGCGCATCTCCGGAACATGGTAAGGTTCGGCTGCGCGCTGTCCTGCGCATCTTTGTCTGCGCGAGCTGGCGTCGCGGCTAGCGGGGTCGGCTAGCGCGGCTAACCGCCGTCTTTTCTCTTCAATGTCGGCTAACTGGCGAGGACAAAACTCATCATGACGAATGCGGTGTCACCGTCGTGCACTTGCCGAAGCGCGTCATCATAATAATCTTCGTCTTAATTGCATGGTTAAGGTAAACGCGCATGAGAAGAGTCGGCACATTTGTGTTGGTGTAACGCGAGGACCTCAGAGGCACCTGAAGCAAGCATTCAAGTCCGTGTGACTTCACTTGCTCTTTATTTATTTCTCACGTTTGTCTTGTTTTGAATAAAACAAAACAATATGAATGTTTACACGCTCACGTCGTTTTATGGTGGGAAAAGCTGCTTGTTTTCACTGTAAGTCGTCGTATTGAGGACTCATTTTGTTTTGTCATCAGATATCATCTTTGCATCTTTACTGATGTGTTCTTATGTTTTTTGTCCCAGTGTTGCCCTCCTGCCTTACTCATTTGGCAGTCATGATGGACACCCAAAAAGCCTTAACGCTTCCATTTACGGTCAACAGGAATAAGCTGGTAAGTGGGACTTGTCCGTTGACAGCGTCCGTCTTTCCTCCGTAGCCATGATGGGTACATTTTGCAATCACACAAGCGACATTTTCATCTGGGAAGTCATTTCCATTCACCTGTCCTCATTTGACCTCGCCGCGGGATGGTTTTTAACAGTTTTGCATCATCGACCAGAAGCACCGGTCACCGCTTACGTGCAAGGTTGCCTCTAATTTTTGACGTGCCTGAGGAAACTCACTAAAGCCGCGAGCGCCCAATTTGACCACCGTAAGCGACATCAGACGGACTTACGTTGGTCAGAACGGTGTCATCCATTGACGTGCTGTGGCTCATTAAAAGGTTCTGATTACATTCCCATCAGAACATTTTTAAGAACAATTTTGTGTTTTTGCAAACTTACACTGAAAATGTCAACAAACAAACAAAAAAAGTACACTTACAATACAAATACATACCAAGGCAACTATTAACTATAAATTTGAAATGTTGCTTCCAACTTTGTCTCATTTTATTTTATTTAACCCAGAATGAGATCCTCGTCTGTTTTTCTTGGTGTAAAACTGAATTATTGCTTGCAGAATATCTTTCGCAATGCATGTCGAAAGCTGAATGATGCTCCCAAACAGTTTTAGGGTGAATGTTATGTTCCCTCCTACATTTAAAATACAGAATTAGCTTTTTGGGCAATGTATCGTCTGTGCTTTCATCCTCGATCAGGCTGTGCCAAGGTGGAATTTTAACATTATACACCATCTCATCCTGCACTTTCTACTTCGGCTTTAGACCAAAAAAAAGAGAAAATCTCGTCCAGTTTCACCACTTTTTCTTCTATTATTCACATACCCGGGTGTTTGTAATTACGAGTGTACCCCTTTAAAATGGGGGGGGGGGGCGAGGAGCAGCTCTTTGTGAGAGGCAGTGTGCTGCTGTGTTTAAATAAAAAACAAAAAACCTCAGTTCACTGCGCTTGATCTGTTTTCCTCTGCGCTGAGTGTGCGACAAGTGCGCAAATGCGCAGTTGCGCAGCTTAGAGGGAAGATTGCTTATAAGCTTGTTTTGTTTTTTCCCCATTCTGCTGTGACACAGAACTGTGCTGTAATCATGTCACGATGTGGCAAAGTACCCCTCCTACTTGCTCAGTTCGTCACGGTGCAGGTCAGCTTTACAGGTGCCACATCTGCCTTGCAGGTGGCGTATGTACGGTAAAGAAGCCACGTGATATCTTAGTATCATCTCTGAGAGGAAAATGCGTGTCTATTTGAGGTGCAGCAAATGGAGAAGGTATTGATTTTTTTTTTTTTGGGGCATGTGACGCGCGTGGGTTTTCTCCGGGTGGGCACTCCGGTTTCCTCCGACGTCCCAAAAACATGCAACATTAATTGAACACTCTAAATTGCCCCGAGGTGTGATTGTGAGTGTGGCCGTTTGTCTCTTTGTGCCCTGCGCTTGGCTGGCGACCAGTTCAGGGTCTACCCCGCCTTCTGCCCGTCGACAGCTGGGATAGGCTCCAGCGCTCTCCCCCGACCCTCGTGAGGATAAGCGGCAAATAGAAAGGATGGATGGACGGACGGAACGATTAAGGCGAAGCCCATTATCCCAGGAATTTCTCAAAACTGTGACTTTGGTGCTGCCGTATGTCTGCTCATTTTTATCACGCCGTTGCAATTGTCAACGTGCAAGTAATGCTCCCACGTGCATATCTAATATCCTGGGCATTTCCAACTACTGTAGTTTTCCAATTTTATATCAGTGTGGTAACGCAACACCCTGTCAATTTCAGATGGATAACCAACTCAGAATCCCCATGATATGTCACTCATCAGAGTTTGGAAAGCTAGAAAGACAGGTACCATGCTTATCACGTGAGAGCAAAGGTCGTTTTGTGATTATTGCTGATCATTTGAGAGGGCTCATGACGATTATTTTGTTCTGAACAGGTGTCCTGGGCAGCAATTCCCGGTTGCAAACTCCAAAAATCGGATTTAAAGTTGAAGGGGCAATCCGAGCCGTTTGATCGCAATCATGCCACCCTGGCTAAATGGGGGATGTCCCGGTAAGTCAACACAGAATCGCATCCCAATTTCTTTTTTTTGTTTTTTTAATCTGAAATGAAATAAAAACAAGTGCTAGCCCAAAAAAAAAGGATTTCTAGTTACTGGTCAATCTGTCTGATTCCATGCGTGTGACGTAAACCACTGCTGGATGCCCATTGGTTGAGCAGATTTGTCACTAACATATAAGAATAACGTGCCCATAAGTGAGATTTTTCACATCATAATGTCAGTTTTGTTACAGGATGTTGACTATTTTTAGCATTTTGGTCGAGATGGAGCTGCGGGTCTTCCACACGGAGGCAACCAATCAGAGGAAAGGGGGCAGTTGTAGCCAAATCTGGAAAAAGCGGACTCTTAACTGGGTCAAACCGCTGACCTAAAAAAAAAAAAAAAAAAAAGACTGGATAGCGCATACTCACCTCTCGGTGTGTCGATTGGTTGGAGCCAGCTGGCCGCCATCTTGGTACTCCCAAAACGTGTGGAGGACATGATTTACAGGTTGAATTATGGCAGGGGTTTTCTCAATAAAGTTTGCCATGTAGAATTAAAACTGGTCGTGTCACTTTGATATTTTTTTCACTTCTGGTAACATGAAGGATTTTTAATTCGACTTGGTAAGCCAAAAAAAAAAAAGACTTAAGTGCATAGGGAAGACATAGAACACCGTGACTAGCAAGAAACCTTGCGTATTAGCTAGGGCCCGATTTCCGTGACATGTTAACTTATCCCAAAATGCGCTGTGAAGCACTATCATCATAACATAGGATTTTTTTGTCATAAAAACATTACATTTTAAATCACTCAGTTCAATATATTTTTGGTAATTATGGGCAAATACATGCTAAACGCATTGTTCATTTGTTGTTACTGCAACGTCCTGTTTCAGACAGAAAATGGAAACTTTTTTCCTTGCATTTGAAAATCAAATTCAATTTGCAGAGTTCTGTATTATGAAATTCATCAAAACATTTCACAGAAAATGTGTTTTCTTGCTTATCCACTGATTAAGTTCGGGACAATAATGACATCGCTTTTTTGGGAAAAACCGTCGGCCTATAAAGGTGAAGCAGAGAGTGAACAGTGAACAACAACAACCATAAACAAAACTTTTTACAAGTGAATTAAGCTCATCTGAAAATAATTTTAAAAAGCCTTTACAAACAAATTTTAACAGCGTCAAAGTAAATCTTTTTAACTTACCTGTCGAATGTTTTGGGAGTATCAAGATGGCGGATATCTGCTTTCGGCAACTTCCTTTTTCGTTGCCAATGAGCCATCCAGTCTTTTTTTTTTTATTTTATTTTTTAAGATCAGCGGGTCAAACGGAATTAGCTGTTTGAGAGGCCAGGTCCGTGTTGGAGAATCACTCTAAGGAGGTTGAAATAGGCAAAATAAGGGGCCTTTTGGGAATGTATGGCAATGTATTTTCGGCACTGCTATTTTAGTGACAAATTAAAGTGCCAGGTAAAAAAAAAAAAAAAACAAATAAAATGGCTGGATAAACCCCTCTTTTATCCCGCAGGAGGAGGCTTTGCCTTGTGCTGACAGACGTATTGAAGACCGACGTCGGCAAATCTTTCCTGGACAAGCGACAGGCTCGCGCCTGCGGGAAAAAAGTGCCAACAACGAGCGAGAGGAGCCTCTGCAAGAAGGAAGCAGTCAGCTGCCGAGGCCAGAAGCCCCCCAAGAACGAGACCGCGGTGCTGAAAAGTGTTAAGAGGAGCACGCCCTCATCCCTACAAAGGTAAGCTCACATTTTACGCGACACTGTGTAGCCTAAAAGTCCACATATAGACTCGTTTGGCTACCGGGTCATCATATTTCATATTCCAGTCGTGAGCCGGTCTTATGTTGTTGTTGTTGTTGTTGTTCTTCTCTAGCCTGTTTTGTTAGCCAGACTGAGGCATTTGTGGTGCTTTCCCATCTCCCTATAATTATGTATACTGTGGTTGTCATGACGATTTTTTTCTTTCGTCAATCTTTTGTGTTTCTGCAGATTGAGCCTCAGGAAGAGGTTACATTATGTCGACGATGGAGAGGAAAGAAAAGATCTGCAGCCACCACATGAGGAGGACTACAGAGTCGTAGGTAGGCGGCGTGGACACGCAGTCGGTTGTATAGAGCTGGTGCACCTACGCCAACGGAGTGACGTGACTGGTATAAAAAGACTTTTTTTTGTGAGCTTTTACCTGACGTACATCACGAGTTCGGACGTTCAATGATACTCCAGGCACTTATTTTCCTCGCAGGGAAAAAAAAATGACGTCGTGCATTTTTCCAGTCCCGGTTTCTTGACGACAGAATGTTCTTCGTGGCCGTCGGGTCGTCAGTACTTGCGGTGTTTTGTCTCCAGACTGCGGCTTGTCAGTGAGCTGGAAGCCGGCGGAGGATGCCGGAGACGCTGATGAGTTTTCCCCGACGCGCATGAAGGACGTCGGGACACAAGAGAAACATTGTCTGGTGAGTGGCTGCCAAACATTCCAACATTATCATGGTAACTACTAGGGATAATACACATTTTGAGAAAATGTCCTCTCATTATTATTATTTTTTTTAATGGGTAGACCAGACTACAGAAATGTAGACCCGATATTGGCCCAATTAGCTGTCGCGGCCGATTTCCTAGATCGGGCCCGTCATATTTTGCCAGGAACAACAAAATTTCTTACGTTGTGAGACAATCCATGACCAATGATTTGGCCATACGATACGTTTACGATGCCAAAGTCTCTCGCGTGTTTTTAATGTCAACGGCGACCAATAGGATTGCCCTCCCGCGCTTGCGTCTGTCAACGTATTAGCTTTTATTCACACGCACTAACCAATGCTTAGCGACGCTTTACAGCGTGATTTGATCGAATGTCGGCTTGTTTACATAAAAACCGTAACGCTAGCTCTAGCTTGCTGGGCTACGTAAGATTTTGTCGCCTGCTTGCGAGACGTATCGGAAGTACGTGTGCGTACTTCAAGCAGCCCCTGAAGGAATGTGAGCACCACCGTTACCAGAACATGTTTTTTTTTTTTTTGTGTGTGTGTTCACCCAACATAATAGTAGCCGAGAGCTAATAATATTTACCATATCACTTTTGAAATAACCATGGAGCAGGGCCACCAAAAAAAAATGCAACAAAGTTATCAAAAGACTAGTTGTACATGTGCGGCACGGTGGATCAGCTGGTAAAGCGTTGGCCTCACAGTTCTGAGGTCCCGGGTTCTATCCCGGTCCCGCTTGTGTGGAGTTTGCATGCTTTCCCCGTGCCTGGGTGGGGTTTCTCCGGGCACTCCGGTTTCCTCCCACATCCTAAAAACACGCAACATGAATTGGACGCTCTAAATTGCCCTTAAGTGTGATTGCGGTTGCGAATGGTAGTTTGTCTCTATGTGCCCTGCGATTGGCCGGCGACCAATTCAGTGAGTGGCCTGCCTCCTGCCCGTTGACAGTTGAGATTAGCTCCAGCGCTCCTGCAACCCTTGTGGGGATAAGCGGCTAAGAAAACGGTTGGACGGATAGTTGTACATGCGGCGAATTGGTCTCCAGTTCTGTTAATGACGTGACACTCAGCCATGGTGGTATGTCGATTTTGGCGGCGTAAAATTGGGGTTCCAGGTGCGATTAGTTGTTTACCGATTCCCTCAAAACGGACACTTTCTTCAAGTGAATGAAGCGCCCTGCGACTACCGTCGTTTTTTTCCCACACGCTTTCAACATTGCGGTTTATGCGGTGATGAGGCTAATTTGTGCATTTTTTCTAACGGCCACAAGGGGAGCGGAAAAGGTATAAGTGAGACCGGTGGAATATATGTGCCGAGGAAGTGACTTTTAGCGGTCCGGCCCTGTTGGCGCTGCGCTATCGTGTTCCTGCCGTCTCTCAAGTTTACCAGTATGTTGGTTTTTTTAACCGGCCCTGTTAGCGCTAGCATTAGCGCGGCGTTAACGATAGCGTTAGACTTTGTAAATATCTATTCTAGAAATCTAGCAAAGTTAAGTTTTTTTTTTTTTTTTTTTTTTTAATCAATACCAATATCGAGTAATAATCGGACACTGAAAAACTTGTCATCTGTGAACAGAAGAAGAGAAAAAAATTGGGCAGAAGGAGCAGGTGCAACGGAACAAGCGGGCCAAAACGCCAGCGAGAAAGCGTGCTTCGCCTCACGGGGGAAAGCAAAAGAGACGGAGGACTGGCGCCGCCTAGTCTGGTCGAACCCGGAGAAGACTGCGATGCCGACGACACGGACGGCGAACTGGTCCAGTTCGGGAGAGCAGCTCGTCTAGTCCCGGTCGCCAATAGCAATTATTCGGAGGCGGCGGACGTCGCCGGAAGTCCCGGTCGCATCCGCTCGCCCGCGCAGGAGGACGCATCCCAGGCCGTTCCGGGAGAGCCGAGTGAGTGCACGCGGGTCCAGTCGGGCCTTAATGGAGACCACAAAGATGTACGGCCAGCGATGGCATTTCGAGGAAATCTGTACAAAATAAAAACACTTCAGGGAAACGTATAAATGCCTTTAATACGTTATTAACATGTTTTCACAAATTAGTATGGCCCTCGAAGGACTTCATAAAAACTAAAATGGCTACTGTGGGAAGGGGGGGGGTCCTTATCCCTGTGTAGTTACATTTATACTCTCATTTAATTTTTTCATCTAAAACTATACAAAATAGTCACACTTTGACAGTCCGTGTTTTGTGTTTAGCGTGTGGGAGGCACTATTTCAAGTTTTTATGGGGGCCAAATGAAAAAAAAATCACTATTATAATTCTCCATTTATAATTGTGATTTTTTTGGTTGCGGGGGTAATTTTATTATTTTTTTTTTTTTTTCAAATTAAAATTCTTGAACAGGTCGACACAAACCACCAATTAGTGTTTTCCCTCCTGGGAAAGCAAAAAAAAAACTGAAAAAATAAAAAACGTGCCCTTCTTTTTTCACTAATCTTGCGAGTGCGCAACACCTTTTAATTTTATACTAATTTTTTTGCAAATTATATTGTTCATATATTTAGTTTTATCATTTCCCTTGGTGTAAAGTCTTGGAGTTAGATCAATTTTGAGTTTAACCTTGGAAAATGTGGATAACATTTTTTTTTTTTTATCAGTATTAAAGGACTTTCACCCATTTAATTTTTAAAATGTTTTTTATATATGTAAAGTGTATCATTATGATCTTTATTTGCTTTCAGTTGTGTTATCCAGTGATGAAGAGGAGGGGGGTGACTTCATCCAACGTCGTGTTTGCACGGTGTTCCCGATGGGAGATGCCGGCGCCGGGCACCGCGGGCCGCAGGACACGCAGGAAATTGCGCCGAAAGAACTTGGCAGCCCTGACCTGAAGAATGTTGAGGTGGGCCCATTCGTTCCCTTTGCGTTCCATTCAAATATGAAATATCACTTATGAGCATGGATAATGTTTGTTGTCCAAAATATTGCTCTCAAATTACAAAACTGTTTAAATGTCACAGAAGTGACAAGCCACTTGTGAGGGCTGTCGCTTGGGTTAACTTCCATCCATTTTCTGAGCCGCTTATCCTCACATGGATAAGATGCAAACTCCACACACGCGAGACCAGGATTTGAACCCCAGTCCTCCCTCAGAACTGTGAGGCAGGCGCTCAAACCAGTCGTCCATTGTTCCTCCTCTGGTTATCATACATTTCCCGTAAACTGTCATCGTGGGCGAAACAGGTTCAAACTCCTGGACAAGAAAGAAATTGCAGCATTTAAACTGAAAAAGCTGATAAAAGATTAGAAATGCATTTTTTTTTTAAACTAAAAAGTGTATTGTTTTGTATAATGTAACGCCCGATGGCTCAAATGAGTTAGTAGTGCAAAAAAAATTAAAAATTGCGATTTTTATTGATAAACATGATTACGCATTTAACTACCAAAAACTCAACTTTAAATGTAACTTCAAAGAGCAACCAGAAAATAAACAAGTAACAAGTAAAATAGAAAGAAATAAATGCAGCTGTGGCTTAAAATATGTACACACTGGGGAGATTTTATTGTCAATGACATAGCTTCTCAATATTCTGGCATTTAACAAATATAAATATTGTTGGTAGTCCTAATTGACGCAAAAGGGGATACTTTTTATCTGATCTCATGTTGTAGCCGTAACTGTATCTGTTGTTCCGGTTGCACCCGCCTCGGCCTCTGGGGGGCAGTGTGGTACGGCGAGTAGAAACGGTCACAATAAAACTTTATGAAACTAATATGAGCAGATTAGGAAGAGTACGTACCTGTGAGTATTGCTGTATCATGTCTTCATGTGCTAATACGACGTTTGTGTGTGAATATTCATTTGAAGGTAAATCTAAAATGATGTCTGAGATATACATTTAAATATGCAATGTTTGTAATTCTCTTTGGTGTGCATTTAGACTTTCAGTAAACTCCAACTGGGGTGTTGATAAACCGCTTAAAGCACACTCTTGGAGGGCAGAAAAACATGATGTAAATGCGAGAAGCACAACAAATGTAAATTTTTTTTCCCGATTGTAACGTTTCTACGAACGTGAAAATCCCAAATTGCCAATAAATTTGACTAAAACGCTTAGCTCCACTGTGCTGGAAATGCAACTCACGATGCAAGTTTTGTTTTCTCCACACAGGTGTTGCACGTGGTTGTCGGCGAGCGGGGGTCAACCTCTTCCGTCC
The DNA here is from genome assembly GCF_019802595.1 of Syngnathoides biaculeatus. NCBI lineage: Eukaryota > Metazoa > Chordata > Actinopteri > Syngnathiformes > Syngnathidae > Syngnathoides > Syngnathoides biaculeatus. The sequence goes on along the minus strand of NC_084653.1, from coordinate 26,595,899 downwards.
CGAAAATCGACTGCTCCGTCCTGGGTGTGGCCTTCACCTCCTTCTTCTGTGGAGGCTACCAAGGGGACGCAAATGGAAACCTTGTGGTACAGGATGTTTTGATTTTTGTGTCCTCCTGGATGTAAATTTACTTACTTGCTTTTGCCCCTCGACAGATCGTGAACCAAAAAATCATCATACCACTGAAAGGTAATGTCACTGTTGCTCGTCTCATCGGCTTCTCGCAGGCTCAGGCTAATCGTGCTCCGTTCTCGCCCTCAGACTCAGACCAGGAGTCGGATGTGACGTTGACCTTGGAGCGTACGGAGCTGAGGAGGTACAGCATTTGGGAACCGGAAGACCTGGAGTCCAGGGGGCTCTGCTGGGCGTCCGACGTGGAACCTTGCACCGTCCTTTTGTTTTGCGTGACCCAAAGAGCCGCGGTGGCCATCCACAGGGATCTCCTCCACATGTCCGCCCAACACGGCGCATTGCCCGACACCGGTAAGACATCCGGAAGTGCTCACGCGATCCGTGCTCGTCCGCAGTGACACGGCGTCCTTGTGATGTCTCGCAGGAAATCCCAGCCCCTTCCTCACGCTGACTCTCAAGGACCCTCTGGTGGGGACGAAGGGGGTTGTGTTGCGCTCTCTCCTGGAAATCGATTGTCTCAACTCTCTGACAAGCGAAAACCACGAGGACCCGCTCGATCTGAAGGACTTCATCAGTCCGGATCTTTCACTGGATGAAAGTCTGGAGCTGATCAGATCGACCGACCGAGACCCTTTCTTGCTCCAAAGGCTCGGCCTGGACGCCGACGAGCCGGACCGATGGAGTTCCACCTCCGATTCCGACGTGGATGCGCTGAACGCAGGGGCGGAGCGTGCGTTGCTGCTAGACATGTGCGAGCTGGAGTCCCTCTTCGACCTTGACCAGGGAACGACGACCGAACAGGAACAGGAACAAGAGGAAGTTGCTGAGGACGCTGGAATGCAACACAGTCCGGGGGAGGAGCCAAGTAATCAAGAGGTACCGCGTCCCGTCATGTTTCTTTACGGGCATATTTTCTCACATCTCGCTTAATCGTTCAAAAAAAAAAAAAAGCATACCTCACCCAAACGTTAATATGCGTTCATGGACATGACAGAAGTCAAGTTAAACTCTGTTGCTGACCAAAACAGCAGCATGTGACACATTAACAGTCTGGAGACTCCCAATATTGTCAACGGGTCCCCTGAACGTGTCCTGTTGTGTTACAGGAGGACGAACACGCAGACACGCCTCTGTACACGCTTTGTCGGCGAAGAACGGCAGGGAAGTACACGGTGACCATGTGTCAACCAGACTCCAATTGGGTCAAATACAAACATCAAGGCCTGGCCCACCGGTACGTCTGATCGACGGAGCTGCAGTTTTGCAAGGGAAAAAGACGGATTACGGGCAGAAAGTTTAGTCATCGGTTGTTTTCTTGCACCGTAATTCCCTGCCTAAAGAGCGCACCTGGTTATAAGCCTCACCCAGTGCATTTGTAAAGGAAATACCATTTGGTACATACATAGGCCGCAGCTGTGTAAAAGACGCAAGTGCCCACATTGCAACACGAGATATTCACAAAGACGGCACACAGAAGGAGTTTAATGCCAGCACGGCGCTAACTCTTAAGCTAAAGCTAGTGTTAACGCCAGTGCTGATTAAAATAAAACTAACAGGTAAATATCACTGAAACACAGCAGCAACATGCTAACGCTAGCGCGGTGCTAACAGGGCCGGTAAAAGTCCCGTCCTCGGCACATATATTCCACTGGTCTCATTCTTACCTTTTTTGCTTGAGTGCCCCCTCGTGGGCGGTAGAAAGAAATGCACAAATTGGTTGGGTCACCGCATAAACTGCAGGGTTGAAAACGTGTGGAAAAAAGTCACGGCTTGTAGGCTGGAAATTACGGTACTATTCTGTCCCTTTTTTTTTTTCACATTTTACCTCTTTGTCAATTTTTTTTTCTCGCAACATTTAAATTTTGTCTTGCTTTCAACTGATTTTTCTTATCGCAAATTTTTCAAAAACATTTGCAACCTCAATCTTTTAACATTCAATTTTTTGTGTAATTTAAATTATGTTGACTAATCTCAGAGCAAGAATAGCAAAACTCAACTTCTTTAGTTTAGTCCCCTTGTTCGTAATTCTCATCTTTTTTCCCCATGTTTTTTACAACTTCATCTCGCACGTGTTTCTTGTCAACGTTACTTTTCTTGTAACTTCATTTTTGCGTAGCTTTTTTTTTTTTTTTTTTGTACCATTATCTCACAGCTGGTTTTTCCCTTAATTTCATAGCTTTGTTTTTGTAACAATTTTTTTCTGTGATAGAACTCCGCCCTCCAGGTAATTCCACTCTTTTTTTTTTTTTTTTTTTTCATAATACTCCCCCCCACCCCCTCATAATATCGCAATTTGTGGCTTCACAGCATTTTTTTTCCCCTCACAGACACTTTTTTTCCCCCCTCTCCATAATATTATTTTTCTCTCACGTTAGCCCCCCGTCTCCCTTCCCCCATTTAACTTATTTAGTCTTACTTCAATTCGTATAGGTTGATCCAGTTTCCTCCCCCGCCACTCAAAGGTGGAATCACGGTGACAATGGAAGACCTGCAGTGTCTGGACAGCGGCCAGTACCTCAATGACGTCATCATCGACTTTTACCTCAAGTGGGCGCGACGCCGACCGCCAAGCGCGCCGTCTTTATTTGACGGCGGCGTTAACGCGTGCGCTCTCGCCGCAGATACCTCCTCCACAACTCGCCGCGGGCCGTCGTCGAGCGCTCGCACATCTTCAGCAGCTTCTTCTACAAGCAGCTCACTCGCAGAGACAACGCCAGCGAAGGCAACGCCACAGAATCGTGAGTCTTTTTGTGCCAGCGTTTGTAAGAACTACTTTTAGTTTGGAAAAAAATAAATCAAGTCAATTCATTAATCAGAATGCATTTGAACGCGTAGCTGTCAGAGGCAGAAGCGGCACCAGCGAGTGAAGACGTGGACGCGGCACGTGGACATCTTCAAAAAGGACTTCCTGTTTGTTCCGGTCAATCAGGAGTAAGTAAACACACGTTCACAAAGGTGCAAAAAATTGTTCTGCGAAGGGTCCAATATAGTGCGAATAAAGTGACATTTTAAGAATTTATCTTTCAAGAATAGTTGAAATATTTAAAAAAAAATAATAATAATTTCAACAATGTTATTAATAATGATGCGTGATGATCGTAATTCCCAGCCTACAGAGCGCACCTGGTTATAAGCCTCACAGAGTACATTTGTAAAGGAAATACCGTTTGGTACACACATACGCCGCAGCTGTGTAAAACCCATAAGTGCCCACATTGAAACATGAGATATTTACAAAGAAAGACGGTACACAGAAAGATTTTAGCGCTAGTGTTACCGGGCTAACGCTAGTGCTAACTAGTGCAGCACTAAAGCTAACGCTAACAGGGACGGTTAAAATAAAACTTAGCAGTAAATATCACTGAGACACGCCAGTAGCACAGTGATAACGCTAGCACAGCGCTAACAGGGCCGGCAAAAGTCACTTCCTTGGCACATCTATTCCGCCGGTCTCATTCTTACCTTTTCTGCTCGAAAAATCTGTCAGGATGATGTGAATAAAGCTTCAATGTTTTCGAAATAAACTTTTAAACATTATGAATAAAGTGACCGTTTTGCAACATGTTGAGAAAATCTTTTAATATAACAAGAATGAAATCTCAATGTTCAGAGAAAAGTTATGGTAACCTTGCGATCGAAAAATGTCAAAGATGTGAGAATGAAGTTGTAAAGTGAATTGCAGAAACTGCAACGTTACGTCAACCATAGCATTGGATCGCTACTAGACATGATAATAAAAATGATGTTTTTCTTTTTAGGGCTCACTGGTATCTGGTGGTCATCTGCTTTCCCGGACTGGAGGAGTCCACGTCGGAGCCCCGGACAGAAGGTCACCACAACGGGACGGACGAGCCGCCCGAGCAAGAGCAACCCGGAAGCTCCGGCGAAGCCGCGGCGCCGCCCAAGTTGAACCGCAGCGACAGCGCGGACGCGTCTTCGGGTCGGTTAGACGAAGCCACGCGCTGCTCTTTCCTTACCTGAATGAATGCAAATCCTCAAGTTCCTTTCGTGCGTTCCAGGAAAAGAGCCAACTAAAGCCTCTCATACTCAAGTGGTGAGTAAGAATTTTGCATTTATATAATGTACCGTAATTCCTGGCCGACAGAGCGCACCTGGTTAGAAGCTTCACTGAGTACATTTGTAAAGGAAATACCATTTGGTACACACATGTGCCACAGCCGTGTGAAATACAAAATATTTACAAAGAAAGACGGTACACAGAAAGAGTTTAATGCTAGCGTGGCGCTAACTGTGGCGTTAGTGCTAACGCTAGCGCCGCGCTAAAGATAAGGCTAACGCTTGCGCCGTGCTAACGCTAACAGGGCTGGTTAAAATAAAACTTAAATATCACTGAGACATGCCAGTACCACAGCAGCAACACGTTAGCACAGCGCTAACGGGGCTGGTAAAAGTCACGTCCTCGGCACATATATTCCACCAGTCTCATTCTTACCTTTTCCGCTCGAGTGCCCCCTTGCGGCCGTTAAAAAAAAAAAACCCTATGCAAAAATTCGCTGCATAAGCGTGTGAAAAAAGTTGCGGCTTGTAGGCCGGAAATTACAGTACTGTGCCACGACAACAAGGCGGTTGAGGTACAGCGTCGATGATCGCGGGAGCCGCTCTTTGATGGACGAAATCATTCAGCTCATCTATCCCCACGGTAACAACAATAGGTGTTTTTTTTTTTTTTTTTTTTTGCTTCCCCGATAGTACTGCACAGAGAAAACCTGCCATCGAAACGTCGTGTCAAAGAGGTGAGCGGGCCCAAAAATGTCACCTCCCTCCGTTTGCTGCCGCTGAAGTTGATCCCTCCTTTCGCCTTTTTAGGCCTTGCATTCTCGTCATGGACTCGCTGAAACTGTCTCTCCACGAGCGGATCTTTAAAGTGTTACGAGAGTGAGTAAACGGCCGTCTTCGCAGTCGTCTTCTACGGAGGGGCTCACGGCGAGACCCGCTTTGTCGCGTCAGGTACCTCCAGTCGGAGTGGGAAGCGCGTCGCGGATCGTGGCGCGACTTTGGTCCCGACCAGATGAAAAGTTCCCACTGTCAGGTTCCTCTGCAGGACAACAGCAGCGACTGCGGTCTCTACCTCCTGCAGTATGTGGAGAGCTTCCTCAAGGTAGGAAACGCCTCCCTTTTTTATTCTGTGTCACCTACAGGGGGCGCAATTAATCAGTTCATGAACACCTAATTCATTGAAGTTAAATGTCTGAATCCCTCTAGTTCCAGCCTCTCAATAATGTCCTCATTTATGTAGTTCTTCATGAGAAAAAGGGCCAATTTTTTTGCTTATACATATATTTTTTTTATCATGCATCAAGATAATGATTGCCTGAATGGAAAAAATCAGGCAACTTTTGTTGATATTAACTTTTTATATTTTAACACGCCACAAGATACATTTTCAACAAGTTTCACTATTTTTGTAATTGGGCAGTTAATTTGAAGAGTTCAGACGCAAAAGCAGATCTATCCATTTTTGTTGTTTTCTGTAGATTCTTTGATATATTGCTTGCTATATATATATATATATATATATATATATATATATATATATATATATATTAACTTAGTTGTTTTTGTAGATTCTTTGATTTATATATATATATATATAAAGAATCTACAGAAACAACAAAAATCTGCTTTTGCATCTGAACTGCAGATATATCCATTTTTGTTGTTTTCTGTAGATTCTTTAATTTATATAATATATATTATAGAATACATATATAATAATTCTAAAATACTATATAAATCAAAGAATCTACAGAAAACAATAAAATTGATTTATATAGTGTATAAATATTTATATTTATATAATATGTAACTCAAAGAATCTACAGAAATGACAAAAATGGATATTCCTGCTTTTGCGTCTTGTTACTTGTACTCTTGTCAATTATTGGAATCGGGTTCAAGAAATCCGTATCAGGCAGGCCCGATTAAAGAACTAAAATGCGACCCACTTGGCGCCGCTCGGGTGACGTTTAGGTCGCTTCACGACGACCTGAACGCGCGTTGGCGATCTAGTTGCTGGCCGACTACTGGTTGAGAAAGGACTTTGTTAAGTATGCGGCCGAGCCCAGATGAAGTAGTCTCGTGTTCACCTGATAATCCCAGTGAGGATAAGCGGACGGACGGACGGATGGCCGATTAGTAATATTTTGTTGCGCTTCCAGGACCCCGTGGTGCACTTCGATCTGCCGCTGCACTTGCAACGCTGGTTCCCGCGGCGGCAAGTGCGCCGGAAGCGAGAGGAAATCCGCGATCTGGTGCTGCAGCTCTACCGACAGCAGAAGATGAGCAAAAAGTGAATCGGCACCGCTCATACTGAGCGACACACATTTCTGCCCGAACTCAAATCACGGTCGGTCAGAGTGGACGACGCGGGCCACGGCCAGCTACTTTTAAAAACTGAAATGTACATTTTTTTTTTTTGGTTTCGTTCTCCTTCCTCCATCCGAGTTATTTTTTAAAAGACTGTTATTATATTATTTGCAGGTTATTTTTGATAATTATGATGCCCTTTATTTAATTTCTACACAAACCTGTCAAACAAAAAACTGTGCCCAGAAGTGGAATCAATTTCCAAATGTAGTTTGTGTATTATAAATCGTTCTGATTGGAATTCAATCGGGCTGCGGATATTTTCATTGATTCGGACAGCACACTTGGCTTACAAGGCTCGAGTTGATTAGTGAAGCCACACTGAACAACAACAAAAAAAAAACCAAAGTACAGTGAGGGTTTTGCGTAGCTGGCAAATGTGCAAAACGGGACAAAATACGGCTCGAAAATCTACCAAAGATGATTTCTTTTATTATTATTTTTTTTTGATGGCACGCTACGTTGTGGCAAAAGGAAAAGAAGGCGTCGTTTGCGTTTGCATACATAAACATGGAAACAAACAATGTCAGAAATGGCGACTTTTAAAGCCTGTTGGGGTGCAAAGCGCCGTGACGTCGGGACGTCGTCGGCGCTTTTTTCTGGTCCGCCTATTTGTGGGCAGCGTCCCATTTTTGGGACATCATGATTTTCACGCATTATATCCTTCAGTATATCAAAATATTTAAGTGTTTTATTCTGATTCTTGTTTTTAGGACCATCTACTAAGAAAACCCAAGTACCCTCTCGCGGGCGGCGTCCCATTTTTGTGATGAGATTATAAATTAGTTATCATAATTTAACCACAAATGAAAAAGAGATGTTATTGCCTTAATTGTGGCCTGTTAGGAGACTTTTATCTCAATAAGGCAAAAAAAAATTGCCACCCTGCCCATGAATGGGTCAAGGGAAGAAATAGCTGCTGCGTTAAGATTTTTTTTTTTTTTTTAAGAAAAACTGCTTCATTAAAAACAAATTTGTGACAATTTAAGAATTATTTTTTTGACAAGTCAGATTATAGGGGAAAAAAAAGTCATTACAAGTGTTATCGTTAATATATTGTTAGAACAAAGATGTTTCATTGTGGGAATAAAATATTATTGCATTCAGAGAAATAAGACTTTCCCTTTTGAAAAAAAATTATCAAAATTGAGATAAATCAGTATCAGTATATCAAAAAATAGCCATAACAGGAAAACAGTAACGAAAGGAAAGAAAAGTTAAATTCCTAGAATAGCAGAAAATGTCAGTTTCTTTTGTTTTTTTTTTTTTTAAGTCTGAGTTGAAAGAATATAGCCACAATCTCACAGGAAATAAGCAAATGGTGTTTCTTTTAAGAGAATAGATTTGAAATTAATTTTTGAGGAATTTCCCTCTTTCTCCCATCAGAATATGTCAACTTCCATGAGGCCGGGCTGTAATCCACCTCGGGAGTTGTCTGCTTCCTCCCTCGTTCTTGTAGTTTGTGTCACCTTGAACAGATCACAGGTGTCATTTTTTACATTCCAGAATAAGATGTTTAGAAGTACAGACCGTAGGTACATACAGTGGTACCTCGGTTTTTGGACGAAAATTTCGAGATTTTTTTGCTTCGCTTTTCGAACAAAAATCTGTGGCACTTATAACGCCCCTAACAAAACCCAGAAATAACAGAACGCGCGCGGCCCGACCAGCTGACCCACCCACGACGCTGTTTTTTTATTGTCAATTCGAAGGAACCCTCGAAAAAAAACCCGGAAATAACATAACTAGCGTGGCGGTTGATTCAGTTTTCGAGCAAATCAGTTCTCGAACCGCCTTCTGGAACGGATTGTGGTCGAGAACCGAGGCACCACTGTAGTTATTTGTTCTTCTGTAGTGATGAGTTACTCTGTCGACAAAATAGCGTCGTTAATACTTTGTGCTGACACCTCAACGCAAGCCATTCTAATCTGTTTACGCCGTCGCAGTTGGATGTTTGTTTATTGTCTTGTCACATCCTCTCAATGTGACTCAGCGTGGCGTCGTGCAACGTAGCCACCGAGCCCCACGTGGCCCAGGTTGCGGGGGTCCCGGTTCCGGTCTTTGCCTGTAATCAGAGATTACAATTAGAAACCGCTGAATCACACTTAACCCGGGAATCTGCTCGTAGTCGCCAGGCCTACTTGGACGGCAATCGACCTCACGGATCGTGCAAAGCTGGAGCATCGGTACCACGGCAGAACTGATCCTTACAACTGATGGTGGCACTGTAAGGCAATCGAAAGATGTTCGATCCAAAATGAAAACATCCGAGGGGGAAACAGGTGGCAGTCGGTTGCTGACCAGTTTAGGCCAATAGTCTTGAGTGAGCACACAGAAAAACTCGGAACAGGAGATGAACTGGGATGTACAGTAATGAATACTTGTGGAGGCACCATCCGGCCAAAATTTCTGGAACACTCATCCTGTTTGGGATCACATTGTGGACTTGGAATCTATCCAAAAGGTGGACTGGCCTCCCCACCGGCTGGCTGATGTTTTTATTTGTAAATTCAGCCAGCCTCACTGTTAGGTGGTTTATGGATTTTGGCAAGAAACCCTCCTAACACGGAAATCTTTCTCATGCAGTCTAAAACGTCTTTGTCTGTTTTCTCTATGCAGGTTTCCTCCAGTAGCACTAAGTAAGCACCTTCTCCTTTCCCCCAGTCAGTCCAGTAACTCCTCTAAAAGGCTTATCTTAAACAGGATTAGCGAGTTCAAAGATCTTCTGTCCCGGACCCATCTGCCCATCTACCCTGAGCCAGGAAGTGTCTTGTAAGCAGTATGTCACCGCGTTGCCGTCGTTTTTGGAGGAAAACATCGAGTGGTCGCTCGCGACAAGGGTTGTGACGTCCATCTGTACCGGGAGTCTTATTAATTATGCCGACTCGTAGGACATCATTGCAAAACTCAGGAGGAAGTACTGGTTACAGGATCTAAACGGGGATTAAAAATGTCCATTTTGTGGAGATGGGTTTTATTTAGTTTAGTGCTGCTGTTTTTGGACCTGAGGACAGGTATGTCTGACTTGATAGCCAGATCAGATCTCCTCCAGAAGTCAAGCCTGAAGCTGTTCTTGATGCCTCCACTAGACGCCATACTGGAAGGATCCTCCATGGGTCCGCCCGAGGTGCCATTCGGCAGAGGAGGGGAGTCGTACCGGCGTGTCGTTCGCGTATCCGACGTCGCGGTCTCCCGGGGTCGTGTGGCTCTGACCAGGCACAAACGCAACGTCCTCTTCCCGAGCGGAGTCAAGCTGTGCGCGCAGGAGAACGCCAAGCAGGTGGTCGCAAACCACCTCAGTTTTTTCAATCTCAGAGGTAAATCAGTACTTTGCTCTGTCCTCCACCTTTCCAATTGTTCAGACGGATACTTCAGCAAAATTCCGTTCTGCCAAAAACTATGAAAAGCCTGCCTGTTGATTTCATGCTTTTGGTGCTTACTGAAGTTTTGCGAGATTTCCTGAGAAGTCTTGTGTGACATCACAAATGATGCCAGTTTGAACTGCATTCTTTACTTTATTATGGTCAAACTCCAAATTGCTGTCGGGTCCGATGTTTCCCCTCTTTCATGCAAACTTTGCCACTTTGCAGAGGTTCCGCATTTGCAGAAAGATCTCAGAAACTTGGGTTAAACTAAGCCAAGTAATTTTAGCGTTCAACCCTAAGGTGGAAGAAAGAGATCTCAGTTTCCAGGAGCTCCGAATACTCTTCCACTTCACTTTCCAGTACTGATTTGCTGGTTCTCTTGTGATCTTGGGGTGTCTCCAGTGTGCCAGGAGACGGTGTGGGAGGCTTTCAAAATCTTCTGGGACCGCCTCCCTGAACAGGAGGAGTACCAGAGCTGGATGAACCAGTGCCAGGAGGGGTCGGTGACAGGGCGAGACATTGGCACCTACTTCAGCCAATCGGAGGAGCACCAGGAGGTGGTCAAAAAGGTATGTGGACAAGTCAACATTATTGTCACATGATCACAGGAAAAAAAAACAAGCCAAAAAACTAAAAGAAGGAAATTTTCAGTGGGGAATGCACAGTTGATCAAGCTTATTTGCTCCTTCAAATCCGATCATCCCTGGTGATTGTTGGTCGAACTTTAATTGAAAAGATTTTCCCGATTACTCCTGCAGCACCTGGGGGGGGGGGGGGTGGCTACCCTTCAGCCTAAGCCGAATCGTAGCCGTCCCTCGGCACCAACACTTATATGTAATTCTGCTTCCTATTTCAGAACAGCCATTTGTCAAATAAATTTTCAGTGGATTTAAGTTTGTACCGAAAGGTTACGAAGATTGGTGAGTTCGGTGAAATCTACCGGCATTGTTTGTTTCGCAGATTAGGAAATATAGGAGAGTAAAAGGATCCAATATGAGAATATTCACAGGTATTTATCCTCTATGAAAAATGATTGAGTCACTTGAAGTAGTTGTGAACGTCTTCGTATGCAAAGACCGTTTTGTACTGCCCCTGGTGGCCAGGTCATACACACCAGACGCGCTGCAATCAATTCAGCATGAGACACAAACTATTTAATTCTAGAGTGGTATTTTCTTTGTTAAAAAAACAAAACAAAACATTTTTGGCTGGATTCGTGAGGGACACCAGAACGGATTAATGGCATTTCCATTAATGCTAATGGTAAAAATGATTTGATGATTTAGATCTCAAGCCACTACTGTATTTGTACACTGTTACAATACACAACTGAAACGCATCGACAATTGTATAAACCTTGCGACATTTTGCTGACTCATTAACTAGCCGAGCAACTTCTTGGCTCTCATTTTCCGTGTTGGTGGTTCACCAGTCCTTAGCGGACTGATCCATGCGGCGTCGGCAGAAGTGAGCAGCAATTAGCGTAAGCACATTTGCATCTACCGTAACCCCCCCCCCCCAAGGCGGTCGCCTTGACCTCCGTCAATCCTCCAAAGCGCCGATGCGTCACGTCGTTACAACAACAACAAAGTCTGCGGGTGGCCGACGCCGTCGCTAACCTTTTTCTTCCTCTCCACCCTCGCAGAAAATGTCAGCGCCCGGCTTGAAAAGGTCAGTACGCTCAATCATTCATCGGCATCGAATGATTTTGCGCATTCGCTCAATTTCTTTCTTTCTTTTTTCTTTTTTTCTTGGCGCCTTGCCCTCCAATAATTTGAAGTGAACCCACCAAGTCTGGACAACATACATGCAGGTAAGGTCACGTCACTCCACATCATTACCTTAAAATCCTGGTCAATCAATCAATCAATCAATCAAATTCCTGATGTATATTCTCATTAAGGTATGCGGTGATTAATTATTTATACAAATGTTATTGATAGAATATTACACGGTATTGCTGTCTTGTATAGTGGATCTATTACATATATTTTCCGAATACTTTTCAAAATGTGTAATAAAAACAGAGGCAAATTACTTTTTCGGACATGATGCATTAATGAAAATCTTAAAAGAATTATCTACACGGTCTTAATAGATATTTTCAAGTTTAAACACTACAATAATATTTTGTATTTAATAGTTGAAATAATACATATTAAATCATTCTTCATATATTTTTTTGTTTGCTATTTCTGTAAAATAAATATTGCATATTCGTAATGACTATTTGATTTTATGTAATTAAAAAATGTAGGAAGAAGAATGTTATTCATATTCATACAGTTGTGCTGTGAAAGAAAAATCCCAAATTTTAATAAGCATTTTACCAGTCGACGACTACGACGAGTACCTTTCCCGTCATCCATGTTTTGTTGCATTCAGCACTTCGGCCCCCGCCGTGACGACGTCGCCCACCAAGGCTCCCGCCAAAGACGGTGAGCGGCGCTCCCGACCAAGATGCGTCGTTTCATGAATAAATTCACGATTCATTATTATTCATTACCATTCCTCAGAAAAAGTCGAGGACGCGGCAGAAATGGAGGTGAGTCGACACGTGCCAAACGCTGTTTGCGACTGTTGACCCTACGTGAGGCCGTGACGCCCGTTTGGCATGTTTTTATTTTTTTTTGCCGCAGCTGGACAACGACATTCCGGTGGAGCCCCTCCCGGCGGCCATCTTGGAGCAGGTGGTGGAGCTCAGCATCCTCCTCACGGGCGTCGTGTACAACGATGACTTGGACGACGCCGACTCGCTACACTATCAGACGCTCAGCAGGCAGCTGGCCCAGAAGGTAACGAAAATCACAAGACTGGGAAATCCTACCAGAACATCAGAAATCGCTTTGCTGTCAGTTCGGAGGCCCTTTGAATGGCGGCAGGTGTGTGCAAACAAAAAATTCTCATCCTTTTAAATGGTAACAAAATGTTATTATTTGTAGATAACGGACGCTCTGACTGGACTTCCTGGTTTTAGGAGTGTGTCTGTGATGGACTTCAGGTGAGTTTTCCCTCACGTGGCTCGATCTCACCTCATCCTATTTGCGTCCAATCCACTTTTCCTTTCACGCCGTACAAAGGTGACGCTCGTCTAAAAGTGCTTTTTCCTTGTTTTCCCGAAGGCCTCACAAGGATCTGCAAGGGTGAGTCGGCCTGCTTTCGCCTTAAGCTGCGCCTTCAAAAAACAGCCCCTTAAGCCGGTAGATCCTCATCAGTGCCCGTATGTGTTGCTGAGAGAGTGCGCACGTGTTCTCTGCGTCTCGCTAGCTGCTTGTGCTAATGGTCTTAGCGGGGTTCAGTCACCTGTTAAGGTGGGATCAGCAGGGAGGTCGGAGCGGGGCGGCCACAACGATCGTTGGCGCTTTAGCGCCTGAAGACGATGAAAGAAGGAAAAGAAATGACGCTTTGATGCTCACCTTCACATTGGTAATAATAGAAATAGTCTGTTCCAAGGTCAAATTGTGACCATCCTAAAGGTTTTCTCAACTGCGCAGGCAATGTCTGAAGTGCAGAAAAATGTCGACTATTTTACTCTCCATCTCGGAGCTGATAATCTGCTAGCAGCTAACAGTAACTGTGGGACCGTAATAATTCGCCTCAGTGCTAATGAGTTTGAAATGAAACTTTGTCTCACTGATAAAAGGATTAAATCGTGCTAGCAACTAACATTAGCAGCGGCTCAGAATGACTCAAACTTAGAACTAACAACGTGCTAGCTAGTCAACCTGAATTTAGCACAGACAGCTAACAATAGCAGTGGTACAGAAATAGTCAAGCAGTGTAGGAGGAAAAAGTGTGCTAGTCACCTGTTAGCTAACAGCTAACATTACAAGTGGGGCCAACATGTTCCATCTGAAACAAATGACTTGCTAACATTGTCGCTAACATTAGCAATGGAACTAATAAGCTTGCTGGCATAGCTCGTGTCTCGTTAGCCAGTCAAACTGCCGCTGGTACAAGCAACAGCACCACGATAATCCGTCACACTTTTAATAAGAAATGTTGCACCTCATAGCTAATGACATGTTAGACTTTCACCTGGAGCTAACTTTAGCAGTGGCCCAGAAATCCCTTTCACAGCTACTAACTTGCAAAGTCGTTAACCCGTGGTTAGCGCTGCTGGCTAATGTTAGCATTGATATTGAATAACTCAGCTAATGTTAGCACAGTACTAAAATAGTGTTGTTTTGTCAAAGGTATTGCTTGGGTTTACGCAGTATTACGGTCTTCGCATGAGCACCGAACATTCAGTCGTGACGTAACATCTTCGGTTCTGTGCGTCACGCTTTGCGGGTATCTTTGGTTTAATTTTCTTCTCTGCTTTCGCCCTCTGTATGGCTCCAAAGATACAAAATATTCGCTAAGTGAACTGTCGGAGGATAACATAGCGATTCGGAGCGTTCACCAAAATGTGCGTTTGCGATTTTTGACACCGCGATCGAGTCGTCCTCTTTGAGTGTTACACATGAGGTGCGCTGACAAAAATGTTGTTGTGACTTCAACTCGCAGAGAAGCAGAAGACGAGAGCAAATTTGCGTCTCAGCTGTGTGCAAAGTAGGTCAGGGTGGACAACTCCCAGTCGTCATGCGAGGCTGATAGATGACTTTTTTTCCTTTCCAAAACCTCTTTGGACGTGTCCCGCGCTTTTAGCACGACGTTGGCGGGTTGTGGCGGGTCGGCCTATAACGCCTCCCCGGCGGGAGCCGAACGTCTGGGCCGCCCGTCGCGGGCTAGCGATGAACCACTCTTTTAACATGTTCGGTCACATGATGAGACGGCTCACTGTCGTGTGCAGTTTTGATTTGATCCTGGTTTAAAGGGGATGCCTGATTTCAGAATGTTGGGACTGCATGTTTTGTGGATGGGCGGGGTGGAGCAATGCGTTGTGTAGCTTTTTTTAATTTTGTTAATAACTTTGTGAGAATAGGGCTTTAAGCGCAGCTGTTTCGCTCTCACCGGCATTCGACCTGTGCATAATTTAGAATCTTTAATAAATCTGACATAAGCGCTTAATGCATAATGCACTTTTGTCTTAATTCAAGAAATGAAATTCAGGATGACTGCATCAACTATGAACGGCCCAATTTTGAATACCGTAATTCGCGGCCTACAGAGCGCACTTGGTTATAAGCCTCACCGAGTACATTTGGAAAGGAAATACCATTTGGTACACACGTACGCCGGAGCCGTGTAAAAGCCGCACATTGAAACGTGCATTGAAACGCGAGATATTTACAAAGAAAGACGGTACACAGAGATCTTAACGTCAGCTAACAGAGCCAGTTAAAAAAAAAAAAAAACATACTGGTAAAAATCACTGAGACACAGCAGTAGCATGCTAGCGCAACGCCAACACGTAAAAGTCACTTCCTCGGCACATATATTCCACCTGTCTCACTCTTACCTTTTCAGCTCGTGTCCCCCCCCGTGCAGCCGCTAGAAAAAAACAAATTAGCCGCATAAACTGCAGGGTTGAAAGGGTGTGAAAAGAGTCGAGGTTTATAGGCCGGAAATTACGGTAATAAATGACCTTTTGAAAATAGGACTGTCACTGTCGGAGTGATGTGAGGAAGGCGCACATCCCTCCACCTAATAGCTAATAGCGGCGTGAATGGAATTTGCGGGGACTCGTAAAGGCTTCTGTGCACCCAGGCTGGACGGCATCGTGGTGGACTACGCGGTCACCCTGGTGGTGGACGACGCGGGCATCAGCGGCGACCAACTGGACTACCTGACCCTGCAGTCCAACCGGGTGGAGAACTCGTACCGCGAGGTCAAGGAGCACCCGACGCTGGTCTACGCCATCAGCGAGCTGAAGACCTTCGTGACCGAGGACCTGCTGAAGGACGCCCTGGAGAGCGGTGAGGCCCCCCGTCGGCACTCGAAAGGCGCTCGCTCGCTCCGCCGTCCGACGCAAACCTTTCACGCGTCACCCGAGACGCTGGGCAGACGCCGCGACGACATGATGACATGACGCTTTGCCACTTGAGAAAACATTCTGATGCGCTCATCTGTTTCGTATTTGTCTGCTGTCGTATTCAGACAGGGCAGGAGCAGGAAAAAAAAAAAGTGGGGCATATTTAATGAACAAATAACAGCGGCGGGCTTTCGGGACGGCGTAACCCGACTGCACTGCGGTTTGGGGTCCTTGTCACCGACTGCGCCGCACGTGAAACGGGAGACGGTGGGGGATTTTTTTTCTCTCCACACGCTTGGAGGCTTTGTTCTGACCGCGGGAAGGTGCGGAGAGGTCGCGGGCATCTGCTCGCCAAGTTCGGTTGGCCTCCTCTGTGGCACCCGGAACTCAACCGGCGACGTGTACCCTGTGATTGATTGACAACCAATCACAGGTGTTGTCGGCATTTCGTCCGAAAGCAAATCGGATCGACTGCAGCCTTTCCCCTCACGTCCGCCCCTAAAAAAAAAAAAAATCGACATTACAAGTTGAGCTGTACAATGCGAGATGTTTTTCCTCATATGTAGACAAAATTAATCTGATTAGACCTTAAATAAGACCCCCCCTTCCCTCCCTAAAAAAAAAAAAAAAAAAAAAGCAACATGTTATGGTTTAGGTTTCCTGGTTTTCCACGCACAGTATAAAAATAATGCAATGAACATGTTTCCCCGCCACGGCGAAACGGAACATTTTGCGAGGGTTCTGGCAGGTCGGAACGTTCCATCTCCATCAAGTGCCATCTTAAATTGATGATGTTCTCTCTCTCTCTCTTCCATTTAGTGCCCGAGACCCCCGAGACCGTCCACGCAGCACAAGAAACCTCGGTGAGTGGGCGCACGCTCCAGAAAAGTTAGACGGTTGGGATTAGGCCAGTTCCAGTCTCGGGCCGTCCACCTACCATTTTCTATACGGTTGAAATTATTTCGGGTCGCACGTGGGTTGCCGTTTGGGTGAGGCAGTTTTTGTTTTGAACGGTCATGATCTTGTCCCTTCGTCTTCTTATTTGCTATTACATTCTGATCCATGGCACAATTCATAGCCTCATTACACGGGAAAATTTTGCCTCGTAAATATGGAATGGTTCAATATTTAAGACTGTTCAGACTGTCCACTGCAACAGTGAAGTGGAAAAACCCTGCAAAAAATTTTCTATAGAATTTATACAGAACAACTTTTTCTATGGAACTTTGGCTTTGGTTGACAGAACAATAGAATTTCTATGCAAATTCTATAGGACTTGGTTCCTAAAGTTCTATAGTTCTTCAGAAATTTTTTTTGAAATGTTCTATGGAAAATTTTTAGTAGGGAAAAATTTAAACAATTATGGTGAAACCACTCAGTGGAAGATCACTTCAGTAACAAATCAGTTAACTGTAATTCCTGGCCGAGAAATTGCACCTGGTTAAAATCCTGGCCGAGTACATTTGTAAAGGAAATACCATTTGGTACTCGCATACGCCGCAGCGGTGTAAAAGCCGCAAGCGGCCACCTTGAACCACGGGATATTTACAAAGACGGTTCACAGAAAGAGTTTGACGCTAATGCTAGCCCTAACGCGAACAGGGCTGGTTAAAATAAAACTTACCGGTAAATATCATTGAGACATGCCAGTTACACAGCAGCAACACGCTAGCGCAGCGCTAACAGGGCCGGCAAAAGTCACTTCCTCGGCACGTATATTCCACCAGTCTCACTCTGACCTTTTCCGCTCGACTGCCCCCTTGCGGCTGCTAGAAAAAAATGCACAAATTAGCTGCATCGCCGCATAAACCGGAGGGTTGAAAGCGTGTGAATAAAGTCGCGGCTTGTAGGCCACAAATTACGGTACGTACAAATTTTTAAGGCAAATATCGCTTGGGCTCACGTGTGTTTGGTGTCGCGCAGCGCAAACGTCATTTGTGTATTTCAGGTATTTTTTTTTTTCTGTCTATAAATTAACCCTGGGTATTGGTGTCAAGAAAGTGAGACGTTTGGTGAGTTTCTCGCCTAAGAAAGATGGCCTCTAAGCTCGCGTAGACGCCGCTTGGCCCCCCCCCCCCCCCCCCCAACACGCCAGTGTGGGAACCCTTTATTTCTTGAAATTCTTTTTGTTCCATTTATAATTTTACAATACAGGGCTATTTAATTCAATATTCACATTCGTTTCAACCGGGGGTGGGTCGATTTGATTTGAGGCGCAAATATTGGAAAATAGAAATAAACGGGTGTGCGTGTGCGAATCTGGTGCGAGAGCTTGCGCGACATCAACCTGTCGCGGCAGCTCGCCGAGGATGAAGCGGATTACTTTGTTTATTGCTGTAATAATCTGCTGCTATTCTCGGGCCGAGCGGCACCATCTAACGTCTGACTCGACTTCTGCGGTGACGCTCAAAATAACGTCTGGCGCTTGATTTCATTGAAACCCGTACATAATTCTGTAAAACGAAAAAAAATGGGGGGAAAAAAAAACGTCGGGAAGTAAATAAAAGCTGAAAGTAAATCCTCGATTCAGCTGATTGCGGTGCTTTTTCGGACATTCTTTGGAAAATATCGTGTCATCGCAATATTGATGCTGGCATGGGGTTGTATAAACTTTGGCCCCTGCACAAAGTTTGCGGGACACTAAAAGCAGCCCTGATGGAAATCTAGATGCACTGCAGATGAATTCTTGCTAACAAAAACTGGCGTGCTCATCCATAACGGGCCACATTGTAACGCAATTCAGGTTTTCCCATATGTAGTCAATGAAACTGTCACAACCTTAAAATGTACACAATTTGCTGTTTTATCCAATATACTGTACTTTTTTTTGAGGGGTGCGGGGTCAAATACTCCATCGGGGGCTTTGCAGTACGAGGCTAAAACTTGGGACTCCTCCCATGAATCCAACCTGGTGTATCAAAGAGGCAGCAATTTTATTCAAATTGATATCAGTCAAAAGAATCAACCCCAGATGTCATTTTTGTTTTATTTTATTTTCGTCTACCAAGATAAATTGTGGAAGTCAAACAATTCTGTAGCTAAGATGCGTTACGCGATATCTACAAATTTAAACAAATTTCACCAAAACAATTCAGCAGAAATTGAAAATTGGGCAGAAACTTGTCGGCGGCGCTGACTGGAAAATTTGAGCAATGACTGAAACAGATTCACAAATATTATCAGGAATCCATTCAAAGCAAAAAAAAAAAAAAAAATGCTCTAGGTTTTCCCAAACTTTTTTTTACACCTTCAGAAAAAAATGACAATTTTGTTTTCTCTCCGGCAATATTGAGGGGGGAAGAAAATGTATTCATGATTGTATCTTTTTTTTTTTTCCTAAAAATGACATTATTCTCATAAGTTTATTTTTTCTGACTTTATTCTTTGAAAACATTAATTTAAAAAGACTGACAGATTTTATATATATATATATATATATATATATATATATATATATATATATATATATGTATTTTTTTTTACATTCATTAAGATTTTGTTACCCCCAATAAATGTTTTTGTTCTTTTTTTACAGCAAAACATCAACCTTCTTTCTCACAAAAATTCGACTTTAAAAACAATCAGATGGACTTTTTTCTTGGAAAATAATTTAGAATTATAGATGAAAATGCAAGTGCTGCCTTGTAAGATGTTTTTTTTTTTTCCTTTCAAAAATATGACCTTTTTCTTGCAACACCCCCCCACCCCGACCACAAATTGATTTTGTTTCCTCTCTCTGTGTTTGTCATGTTCGTTGGTACTTGAGCATGTTTGACACTCGGCCTCAACAGTGCTGGTGTGGCTCTTTCTTCATCATTAATTCGAATTTACGGCAAAAACAGCTTCTCCAAATATTTGACTCTCGTGCGTACGAGCCCAGAATTGTGTCAACATGAACAACCAATAAACCATGGCCAACGTATTACAAGCTCATGAATGTGTTTTCAGATAAATTACGATGAAAGCCACCATGGTGAATTCCAGTGAAGTCTTTAGCGACCATATTGAAGCCATTTTGCCATGACGCATTTTTTGAGACTCACCCGGTTGCGTTACTGGAGAAAGACGCGCGCGTACATCCGGCCGGTGACTTTCGTCCTACGTAAATTGTATTTTCAATTTTATTTTTCTCTGGCATTTCCAAATTGCTTCCTGAAAATGGCGCGTAACCCGACGCGTGTGCAGAACTCGTTGACGCAAAGCAGATGTCACACGTCCACCGCGACCTTGAACAACGAATGGTGTTTGTCATGCAGGAGGAACCGGATGAGGTTCACGTCCGGGACGACGTCACGGGAGAGCAACTGCTGCCCGAAAGCGCCGGAGGGGACACGGTGCCGACGTCTGAAAGTGATGTTGTTGTCCTGGAGGAGAGTGTTGAGATTTCCTCTCCTGCTGTGCTCGCGACGTCCGCGACTGAAAGCGGCGGTGAGTCTTTGTTGGCAACACGTGAACGTTTTGTCCATGTTTTCGAAAGATTCCCTCTGGTTCTCTCAACTGCATTTGATTTACAGCACTGTAGATGCTCACTTGGCGTTCCAAACGTTTTTCTACGAGTGACGTAAACCATTGCTGGTCCCTCATTGATCGAGCATTTTCCGTTTTAAGTCTATTTTGTTGTGGAAAACCAACCACCGCTAAGCCAAGTACTTGAATGAACTCCCATTTGGCAAGGGTTCCCCAACCACCAGTATTGGTCCACGGCCCAGTTGGTATCAGTCCGCACAGAGAAATGGAATACAAAAAAACATTATAGATTTCAAGCTAGCAAAAATGAATAAAAAAACATATTTGGGAAGTTTCTTGCAAAAGGGGAAAAGGCCAAAGGATGAGACGGCGTACAATTTCCCGTAAAATGAAAGCAACAGTAAGAGACAAACTCATCTCTTCTACGAGTTTATCGCCGTGTGTGTGCACCAAACCCGCTCGACGTAATATGCGGTGGCAGGATTGCTAAAGAGACAACTAAGCTGAAAAAAATATTCCAAAAGAAAAAACTGAATCATTTCCTTCCACTTCTCACATCCATGTGAAGTACAATTTTCTGTTTTGACGGCAACCAAAAACTAAATATGGACTGGACATGAGAAACAGAATTTGAATGAAATTGTGTTTTTACTTGTTTCTATGCCGGTCTCCAAATATTCTCGTAACTGAAGTCCATGTGTGGTGCAAAACAGGGATCCAGGATGAATAGATGAGACGGACAGGCAACAATACATCGCTGATTATAGTGAAGATTGTTCTCTTCCATTGACTATCAAAGTGTCATCACTTCACTGGAGATGAACTTAATTTGTGTTACGCCTCCAAGTTTTACCGGATTTGTTTTTTCAGGCATCAGGGAAGAGGATCTGCTTCTGGAGAACACCGTGCAGACCACCGCTACAGAGAACCCCCCGGATGAAGACCAGCAGGAGCCTCCCCTACCTGAGGATCAAGATGGCGTCACGTTGCCTGAATTACCGGCGCCGGTGGAGGCCTCGGGCACGGGTGAGCTGGACAACCTGCTGTGGCCGGAGATAACGCTGGCGGCGAAAGACGCGGAAGACATGGTCGTTCTGGAGGAGGAGAATCTGGATTGCAGTGTCGACACCGAAGACCTCATCGTGAATGAAACGGGAGAAGATGACTTTGTTCCTGGTGAAGAGAGTGAGGCGGCCGAAGACGGAGACTCTGGACATCCTGAGGAACGTCCCTTTGAAGAAGCAACACAGAGTGAAGGACAAACTACCGAGCAACCGCCAGCTTCAGTTGAAGAAGCGCCAACGCCACTTGAAGAACCTCCACAAGCTTCCGAAATCGCTACCGACGATCTCTTAGACGACGACATCTTGCTGGTCAACAAGGACACACTTGAACCATCGGTCAGCGTTCCTTCCAGTTCCGCCCAACCGACCGCAACGTCTGCCGAGAAGGAGTCGCCGTTCACACGTATCACCGACGACGATACAGATGTCGAGGGCCAACTCGATGGCGTCGTCCCCTCACTCGTGGAGGTAAGGCGGATTGGTGTGCAGGAGGGAGGAAGGATTACTCGAGTTGACAACTGATTTGATTGACCGATTAGGAATCTTTGTTCTGTAGATTCAGAACAGCGATGAAAACAACTCTCCCATTGAAGACCTCGCTTACGACGTCTTTCATTACGGGTTGATCAACCACACGGAAGAGGGCAGCACGGGATTCCCGTTCAGCGTGTCACACGGCACCGATCCGGCCAGCGTCGCCATGCCGGCCAACCCTGGCCGAGCGCTCATGGTCTTCTTCAGCCTGAGGGTGACCAACATGATTTTCTCTGAGGATCTCTTCAACAAGAGTTCAGCAGAGTACAAAGCACTGGAGCAACGCTTCCTAGAACTGGTACACCTAAAAGGAAAAGTCACTTGTGGTAGTCTACTGTATACTTTCACTAAGATCTCTGCATTCTTGTCCTGTAGCTCGTGCCCTACCTCCAGTCCAACCTGAGTAACTTTGAGAACTTGGAAATCCTGAACTTCCGCAACGGGAGCATCGTGGTCAACAGCCGGATGAAGTTCGGGAAGCCCGTGCCCCAGGGCGTCGCCACCACTGTGTATCTGATCCTGGAGGACTTCTGCAACACGGCCTACCAGACCATGAACCTGGCCATCGATAAATACTCTTTGGATGTGGAGTCAGGTTAGTGTTTGACTGCATGATTTCTAGATTGGCGCGTAAACGGCCTCCAGAGGGTGCACAAGATTTCAAATTTAAT
This sequence comes from Syngnathoides biaculeatus, assembly GCF_019802595.1. NCBI lineage: Eukaryota > Metazoa > Chordata > Actinopteri > Syngnathiformes > Syngnathidae > Syngnathoides > Syngnathoides biaculeatus. The sequence continues at coordinate 26,573,362 of NC_084653.1, read as the reverse complement.
GCCAGCCTGGTATCACAACATTATTACCCCCCCCCCCCCCGCCCCCCAAAGCTAAGAAAGGCGGACTACACCCTGAACTGGTCGCCAGTCAGTGGTAGGGCACATATAGAGGACAGAAAAGCATTCACACTCACATTCATTCCGTCACTCAGTGGGAACTGAACCGACGCTGCGTGCACCAAAGTCTGGCGAGTGGACCACTCATGTGTGGCTAAAATCTTTCTCATCTGATTTTGGGCAAGGGGATCGGTTCTCAGTCAATCATCGACTGCAAACAACTAACGATTAGCACCTAAGGACAATTTGGAAGGCTTCCTTGAGCGCCCCCACTCACTCACCTTGCCACCATCCTCACAAAACAAAGCGGTTCAATTTCAGTATTAAGTTTATACGGGGGTGCATCACTTTTGTCAAAATTACTGAAGGGGGTTGTCGTCGGATTCCCAGACTGCGTTGCATGTAAATAAAACTTGGCGAGGGCTCCACTAGTGACATCGAACATGACATCAACACGAACGGGTCGCCTAACTCACCACCAAACATCAAGGCCACCGTCACGCCCATTACGTCGCCATGGAAAATAAAACCGTTTTACGGAATATGAGACATTATTTCTAATATTCCATCCCTGAAAATGATGAATCATGTTTATGTTCTCAGTACGGACTGTGAAAGTCTTTCTCAGTCACGTGTTTTGCACACTGCTGAGGTCACAAAAAACATGACTAAGATGTTTTTTTTTTTTTCTGGTCGCAGAAAACAGATGACAAATATTAAGAATCATCTTTTCTGTTTTGTTGCCGACTTGTTTTTGCTATTTCTGCTGATCACGTGATCAGTTTTGATGAACACAATTTGTCAGCTTGTAGAGTCTGGTTACAGATGAGCATTTACAATTCAAGAAAACTGAAACTCTTATGTTTGGTGTAGTATTTATCCAGTATTTTTTTACTAATTGATATAGTTCAGATCAGTGAACCAAGATCAGATTTTTGTCAACCAATCAACAGACAGCAGCAGGTCTACCTGTGCACTACTAGAGACACTGACTGTCTTATTTCCTTTCGGCTTGTCCCGTTAGGGGTCGCCACAGCGTGTCATCTTTTGCCATCTTAGCCTATCTCCTGCATCTTCCTCTCGAACCCCAACTGCCCTCATGTCCTCCCTCACAACATCCATCAACCTTTTCTTTGGTCTTCCTCTTGCAGCTCCATCCTCAGCACCATTCTACCAATATACTCTCTCTCTCTCTCTCTCTCTCTCTCTCTCTCTCTCTCTCTCTCTCTCCTCTGGACATGTCCAAAACGTCAAAGTCTGCTCTCTCTGACCTTGTCTCAAAACTTCCGACTTCCTATCCAACCTCGAGAACCTCAGCATCTTCATTTCTGCCACCTCCAGTTCTGCTTCCTGTTTTTTCTTCAGAGCCTCTCGTGTCTCTAATCTGTACATCATGGCCGACCTCGCCACTCTTTTATAAACTTTGCCCTTCATCCTAGCGGAGACTCTTCTGTCACATAGAACACCAGACACCTTCCGCCAACTGTTCCACCTGGCTTGGACCTTTTTCCATTGCTCTGTATTGTTGACCCCAAGTATTTGAAGTCATCCACCCTCGCTATCTCTTCTCCTTAGAGAAACGGACCGTACTACTCTGAAAGATACACATACAAAACTAGCATGGTACTAATTTGGCATTTTATGAGCCATAACAAACGAAAGGCTCCAAAATTCAAAGGATCTCGATTTATAGTGAGTTGCTCGAATCGATGTAGTTGTGTTTGGTTCTCCAGCGGTACAGTTTGCAGCGGTATGCTGTACTCTGATTAATTTCCACAGCGGAATGATCACAATTCCCTGTTCACCGATAATATCGGAGAAACGTACCACAGAACGGAAACTACGTCTTTCAGTCAACTTTTCCACCGAGTATGATTGTCCAGAAACTTATTCCAACAAAAATGAATCATACAGGTTGAACATTTGTGGAGCCTTGACAATGGACAAGGTGAAAATGAAACAAAGGCTTCTGTTTCTGGTTTAATTGGGTTTTCCAATCCAATCGATGCCCCGTTACTCGTGACCCTTCGGCGAAACAAAAGAGCCAGCTGCTGCTGATTTGTTCAGTTCTGCTTGGTCCAATGGAGACCTAACGCCACATTGCCAACAAGCAGTAAAGCTCCGTTTGATTTGCCACTGCACAACTGTGGTTTTTAATATTTTCATCAGTGACTTCAGTGAGATACTCCCAACAAAATTGTTGCCAGTCGAGTATTTTGGGAAATTCCACTATGGAAACTGAAGGACGGGTGCCGAAGTTTCCGTAACTCTTCTGTTTGGTGGAAATAAGGCCCAGGGCCACCTTGCCACCAAGCTACTGCAATTAATTTGGTTTGCCACCGTACAATATGGTTTTCATAAAGAGTGAAGTGACTTCCATCACATGCGCTGCGTACCCCCACCCCCCAAAAAAAGTGTCCAAAAGAGTCAAACCACCCGCCTTCCCATTTCCACGCTGATCCCACATCCGCTCAACGTGTTTTTGATCAACTGTGACGCTTCCTGCATAATAACATTCCTGCGGTTCGGCGACTCGCAGGCGACCAGGCCGACCCGTGCAAGTTCCAGGCGTGTAACGAGTACGCCGAGTGCAAGGTGAACAAGTGGTCGGGCGAGGCCGAGTGCGTGTGCAACGCCGGCTACTTCAGCGTGGACGGCCTGCCTTGTCAGAGCATCTGCGAGCTGCGCAGCGACTTCTGCCTCAACGACGGCAAGTGTGACATCATCCCCGGCCAGGGAGCCATCTGCAGGTGGGTGGAGATTAAGGGGGGGGGGGGGGGGGGCGGCTGATTGATCCGCGTGCGATCGGGTTTGCGGGATCTCCAGGCTTAAGTCAAAGCAGGCACGTCTCGTCCTTTGCAGAAGCTCTCCTGCAGCTTTTAGATTTGCTCGCCGTCCAATATTTCGTCTCATACTGAGAAAGCATCAGTTATATACAACATAAAATATTTGAGCTCGGAACACGTACTACAGGAGTCATTTTTTCCACTCAGAATGACAGAGACAGAATATACAAATGTGGACTTGCTTTCACCCTTTGTAGAATTCTCAGTTGTGGCCTTCTTTAAAAACGTCACCCGATTGTGTGTCGTGGGCACGTTGTGGCCACTGCCGCGGGCGGCGCTTCCTGTGAGGGGCGTGGCCAGGCCACTGCTCTGGGCGGTGCCACCTGGGACAGCTGTCAATGCTGCGTCACATTTGGGATACTGATGAACTAAGTACTTAAGTGGCAAATGTGTCATCGGCATTTGCCAGTTCATTGCGCGTGCTTCACTGCACTTTGGGATATGGCGCTACGGTGCGTAAGTTAGTGTAGAGCATTCCTTGTAGCCCTTTTTAGGCTGATCACGTCTTGTTATGCTTCTTAGTTTGCCTCAAAGTCATCGGACCTTGTTTCAACGTTTTTTGGATCTTGCCGAGCCTAGCGTTTTGGACTGACTTTTGGTATTGACCTGTTTCTGGAATAAAATCTCTCTAAACATTGTGCCTTTGCCTGGAAGTCCTGCATTTGGGTCCGCCCCTGTTCCGCTGATCTATGACAATTGTGTCCCGTATTTCCTCACATCGTGGCTGTCCTTTGTGTAGACAATAAGTGATGATGATGATGATGATGATGATAATAATAAGACAATAACATTCAGAAAAAGAAATGCCTCCCTCAAATAGACCACTCAGTACATGTAATTTTCTCAGTTCTACATTTCAGACGCGGTATTAAAATGTGAAATAAATGACAAAATTCAAGCAAAATTATTTGCCAAAAGAACAGGAACAATTCATTTGGCAACGCATCTAAAAACAAGTAAGCATCAAAGTCTTTAAATGAGTCTGTATACCCTGTCTAACGCCTACCGAATTATCATACATTGATCTGACTCGAGCAGTAATAAAATCGCAATAACTAATATTTTAACAAATTTTTAAATAACATCTTATAATTATAATTCTTTTTGAAGAAAAATGCATGAAGCAAGTGAACCGCTCGGTATGAAGAAATATTTTGGCAGCCAAAGAAAACTGTATTTTCCGCACGATAAGGCGCACCTCCAATGAATGGCCCATTTTAAAACGTGTCCCATATATAAGGCGCACCACCTTATAAAGAGAGGCTGGGGCTACGTTATGCATCCATGAGATTGAACTGCACTAAAGGCTCAATATTGATCCACATATAAAGCGCAGCGGATTATAGGGCGCCCCATCGGCTTTTGAGGAAAATGAAAGACTTTTAGGTGCGTCTTATAGTGCGGAAATTTGGCCTTGATTTGGGACATATCATGCCGGCTATGTTTTTCCTGCTGCAGCGTAACCCGCTGAGGCCTGAGGAAACCTGTTGCTAACCAAAAAAGCACCGCCTACCGGCTACTAGGCTCGGAGATGAATCAAACGTGTGGAGTCTCACTGTGTTAACAACTAACCCGTGTAGTTGTAAAGATGGTGAAAGTCAGGCTCTAACATGCGTGGGATCCATTTGGACTCCATAGTAATATCTAATTAGCGTTATAATTATTTTGAAAAGAATACTGGTTTTCAGCCCCCATTTTTCTCACTGTACCAGATGGATTCTTTCTTGTTTTATTGTGGCGGTGCATGTGGTCTAACCTGACAAAAAAAAAAAAAAAGGGGGGGGGGTGGCGTTTGGAACATGTGGATGTTGCGCTCACTGCGGTTTTACCCAAATGATTATAAACAGACGCGCTGGAGGCTCCGCGCCAAACACAACACCGTAAAGTGCTTCATGTTGTCTTGAGGACTGTAAAAGGTAAACAAATGACGGCGGACCTTTTATTTTTAACACCACACCAGTAAAACATTTACTCCTATCAACCCCGAATGTATGACTTCTAAAACACATAAAAATAATCTAACGTTTGAACACAATTAAAAAGCATATGGCAGCTAACTTTTACCTGTCAGCGCGTCCAAAAATTCTTGTATACGTGCTCCGGCTAACAGTCGGGATTTTGGTCAAACTTCAAGGTACCACGTCGGATTTTGTCAAAACAAAATGGACGTCTACAGGTGTCGTGTCGGAGAAAACTGGTGGTACCGAGGAGAGCACTGCGAGGAGTACGTATCCGAGCCTCTGGTGGTCGGCATCGCGGTGGCCTCGGTGGCTGGGTTCCTCTTGGTTGCGTCCGGAGTCATCTTCTTCCTCGCCAGGACTTTACGGGATCAGTACGATAAGGATGAGTCGGAGGACCCGATACGGTAAGGGAATTTTCCTGACTTTCTCGGACTTTAGCAGACTGAAGCTTAGCTAAGTCATTAATAAATGTCATCTTGTCTTGTTAAGACACGTTAAGTCTTTGTGAAGTGTTTTTGAAGTCTCGCCGTAAGCTGTCCATTGTCTGTTGAAGTGTTTCAACCATACCAGGGGTGTGGACGTGTACCACTCCAACCCTTCCGGGTTCAATGAAGTGAACCGTTCCAATCACACTTGAGCCAAGAAAGTATACAGTTCCAAAGGGGACCCTTAAAACTGTACTTGGGCAAATGAAGTGTACTGTTTCTACCTTGCTAGGGACAAGAAACCGTACCATTCCAACCATTCAGGCTCCAAAAAAAGAGAACCGTTACACTTGTTTTAGTGTCAAAGAAGTCAACCGCTAAAAGTGGGCAAGAGACACACAAGTGTAACTTCACAAGGTCCAAAACGGGGAACATTTTAACTGAACCAGAAAGGGAAGTGAAGTGTTCTTCTATTCATGCTCCAGCCAGCAGACTTGAGTATGGTATGAAGCACCCATTTGGTTGAAACAGTTGATATGAAGACATAATATTAATAGCACGCAAGAGAAGATGCAATTACATTTCTTCTTCTTACATGTACTACTTGTTTGCGTACAAGAAGTACATTGTAGAAAATTGAAACCGAAAATATTGTCCATGCTTAAATATGCAGTTATTTCTATCTGCAAAGTCTTTTGTTTCTTTGCAGTTATGTGCTGAGTTTGAATTTTTACACTTGAGACCTAATTAATCTCCTTTAATAGATTTTTTTGTTCTTGTTGTTAGGGTTGAAAAGTAAATTGAATTAGTGTCGACGTCCTCGGGGTGACCTGGCAGTTTGCCCGGCAACATTAACCACCACCACCCAACTTTTCACTTGGCCCTTGCGTGCCTCTCCATCCATGATTCTTTTTTGGCAGTCAGGCCTAAGAAGGACACGTTCTTTGTCGTCCCTTCCTCAAGCGCTGCGGGTGGCGTCGCTGCCTGCAGAGAAAAACTGCAAATCTCAGCCACTTTGCTGCCCCGATAGGACGCCGATTTGCAGTATTAAGGCAATTGTCCTTGCCATAATCTGGGGTGTGGTTTAGGCTCAGAGGAATTATTCAGATTTATTGGATTACAGCTCATTCTTTTCAGTTCAGTTCTTGCTCCCTGGAATATTTTTCGTTTTAGGTTCTTTTCACATGGGTAGTTTTCCCTTGAGCACTCACACTGGTCTATAACAACCCGATAGAATAATTTACTATGGGATCAGATCACGGTTAATTGCTTTCTCTGCAATTCCGGACCAACTGGTTGATTCGGTTAGTAACAGAGTCTGATTCCCATGTTCTTATCTGACCCAAGATACCAAATGGCAGTAATTTGCCAGTGGGCCAAACCAAGGAAGAGTTCAGCGGAAACCAGTTGGTTCACACAGAACTTGAAGTACTCTTGAAGGGCCAAGAAAGGCGAATCTTGTGACTGGGTCGTGGCCAAGGAACTGTACACTTCCAACCTAAAGCACTGTAGCGTTCTGGCTGTGCAAAGGACAAGTAGGACCGTGTTACAAATTTATTGCCAAAGTAGCGTACCATTGCAACCATGGAAGTGTCCTGTTGCAAAGATCACAGAAGTGGACTGTTCCAGCGATGCTTCAGATGGAAAATGAAGTCGAGTTAGATTAAAACAGACGGAAGAACAGAATCAATCGCTCTGCGTCACGATTCTCCACAGCCGCGCAGAGAGCATTCCGTCGCTAGAGAGGGCGACCAAGTACAACCCCATGTACGAGAGCGAGGCCACCACCGGCTACAGCCACTACTACCGCCGCTACCCGGAGGCTCCCGTCTACAGCAGTGCCAGCGCCGAGGCCTCCACCGACTTCAGCAGCGAGGAGATCCGACATATCTACGAGAACAGCGAACTGACGAAGGAGGTGAGGCACCCGTGCGACATCGCACCGCCGACTCCTCCGCGCACGCTTTTATTATCTGGGACCGACGTCACGTTCCTTTCCGACAGGAAATCCAAGACAGGATACACATCATCGAGCTCTACGCCAAGGACCGTCAGTTTGCAGATTTCGTGCGGCAGCATCAAGCGTAAGCCGTACACTTGTTCCCCTTCCGTCCGCTGAAAAAGCCGAGCAAGTGCGTCCACGTGCTGCAATATTGGAACTGATTCTTAGGTGTGTGTTTTTCCTGCAGTGTTCTGGACACCCGAAGAGAAAGTTCTTCTGCACAGACATGAAGCAAGAAGGTATTTCTCGTAAATCTGTTATCCATGAAAACCATTCAAAGTAAAAGGCTGCCCCTCTATGATATTAAATGGAAAACATGATGAAAACGCTTGATAATACCAAAAACTAAAAGGGTGGCCATCCAATGAAAAGCCGGCCGGGTATTGTCCTCCATCGAGATTGCAAAGTCCAGAAAGTGCTGTTGTAAAATGGGGAGGGTGTCATGTGCCAGGCCGCCGCTTGGCTGCGAGACAGTCAACCAGTGTTTGTGTTGCGGTTCTTACTCTGGATTTTGCAGCTCCGGCGCTGCCAAACTTCGTCGTCTCTGGCTCCAACTTCGCATTTCGAGGACAATTAATGCGCCTGAATAAAAACCGCAGTAGACTCAAGACAACTGCAAGATCCCAAGTCTGTCTGACTTGATTAGTTGGAAGAACGACAACATTGCGGGGAGTGGATGGGAATGGGGTTCCGACCCAGTCCGTTCTGTCCTTTTTCAAATTTTGGGTCACTGCCCTGTCTTGGGCCAGCTGCTAAAGCGCTGGCCTCACAGTTCTGAGGACCCGAGTTCGATCCCGGCCCCCCTGTGTGGCGTTTGCATGTTCTCCCCGTGCCTGCTTGAGTTTTCTCCGGGCATTCCAGTTTCATCCCAAAAACACGCAACTTTAATTGGACACTCTAAATTGCCCCTAGGTGTGATTGTGCGTGCTGCTGTTTGTCTCGATGTGCCCTGCGATTGGCTGGAGACCAGTTCAGGGTGTGCCCCGCCTCCTGCCCGTTGACAGCTGGGATAGGCTCCGGCGCTCCCCGCCCCCCTCGTGAGGACAAGCGGCAAATAAAATGGATGGATGCCCCGTTTTGCCTCAACGCAAGCTGACGCAAAGTGCGAAAACAGACAGACGACGAACATATTTGGTCAAATCGGGACCGCAAGATCGTGGAAAGTTCGCTTTACTACAAGGATTTACTCCAAAATAAATAAACCCTCCCCTCAAATAGATGCATCGTCAAAAATGTCTTCACGACCAGCGGAGACTCGAGTCACCTTCAGGTCGCCAACTGGGCCTGTGACGTCGGGGTCTGAACAACCGACCAAAATTTTAAAACCAGCACCCCATCAAAGCCAATCAAGCAAGCGACCAAATACAACGACAGCAAGCGATCAATCAATCCAACCAAGTTAAGATAACCGTTGCAATTTTTTTTTTTTTTATTCAACGCAGAACAACAGCCGAGCATTCCGGAAGGTTCCGGTGTGGCCGATCCACCAAGATCTGTCACCCAGGACGTCTTCGGCTCTCACCTCACCTCTCACGTCTTCGCGGGGCCAAGCAAGGAAGCACTTGCGGACCGTCCCGTCCTCCCCTCCGTCCTTGGTGCCTTTAAGCGTCGCTTGTGTACAAACGGTTCCGTGTTTAGTAGGGTAGCTACTAGAAGATTCTTCTGACGGTTTTCCCGACGTTTGTGCGTTTGTGTTGCTCGAAACGGGCCGGGAGATGCCGAGGAACCTGCGATTTGGTGGACGCCGTTGATTTATCGACATTGTGACGTCGTCAACAACGGTGAAAGTGACAGTGTGGAGTAAACGCTTGTCTCGTGCACGACTTGGCATCAAGGCGGGCAAAAATATTCCCCGCTGGAAGCGTTTTCCCCACATTTCAAGGCTCCGCCAAATCAGACGTTTGGACGTGTTTGGATGCAACTGCGGCGGAGGCAGCAGGCGCGAGTAGCGTTTATAACGCCAGGGGCCGGAAATAAGTGAAAACACATTTCGCCGTTTTGAGCGAACGGTGCAACGACATTGCTAAGGAATGGGGGGGAGCAAACCCCCCCCCCCCCCTTAAGTAAAAGTCGGTTAAGCAGCAATTCCTTCTTAATGCGACTACCAGTTTGGCCCCGTCATTGTGTTTTCTTTGGTTTTTCGCTCGCATTCCACCCTTGGATGCGTTTGACTCCCATCAGTGTTGTCCGGCTGAGCCCTAAATCGTAGCTGTCCCCCTTTCTTAGGATGTTTAGCTGCCTTTAGAAAAACTAAACTCATAAACGACCCCCCCCCCCCCCTTTTTTTTTTTTTTTTTTTTTTTTTTTTTTTTTGCAATCACTCACTTTTACTACAGCGGAACCTCTGAAGTCCAACCAAGTCGTACAATTCAGAATTTGAGCCCATTTGAAGGTGGAAAAGACACTGACTGGAAAAAAAAATCTTTTTCTTTGGCTTTGGGAAGATCCTGAAAATGGGGACGGGCGAAAATCGTGGGATGAATTGATTGTTGCCATCGAAAATAACGTTAAAAAATTCATCTCTGGTGGCTCAGCTGGTAAAGCGTTGGCCTCACAGTTCTTAGGTCCTTGGTTCAATCCCGGCCCTGCCCGTGTGGAGTTTTCATGTTCACCTCTGCGCCTGTGTGGGTTTTTTCCGGGTGAGCACTCCGTTTTCCTCCCACATCCCAAAAACATGCAACATTAATGGGACACTTTAAATTGCCCCAAGGTGTGTTTGCGAGTGCGACTGTTTGTCTCTATGTGCCCTGCGATCGGATGGCGACCAGTTCAGGGTGTACCCCGCCTCCTGCCCGTTGACAGCTGGGATAGGCTCCGGCACTCCCCGCGACCGTCATGAGGATAAGCGGCGAAGAAAATGGATGGATATTTATCGCTAATCCACCGAGGCCATTTTTCGATGGTTCTGTGTTTGCGGACGAGATGTGGTACATCCGGATTGGTCACCGGCCAATCGTTATATCACATTAAAAATATTACTATAAAAAAATCTGAATAAATCTTGCGCAATGTTTGAAATAGAAATTTGTTAGCTGACTTTTGCGGTGCTTTTCACACAATTTATTGCTGAGATTGCGTGTACAGTTAATGAAAGATTTATGTTGGCAACAGTTTGACAGAATATTTCCATTTCCATTCTTTATTATGGCGTTAAAAATTGAATAATGATCATCGAATGGATTATGGTCGACTTTAGAGGTTCCAATTATGTAAATTTAATCTTTGAATTCAACAGTAAGGATAAATATCTCAAATGTTTCATGACCTAAGCATGTACTTTTTATACGATTTATCTCAACGTTTGTTTCCGTACTCTGCAGCTGCTTCACTTTTTGCACAAATCCACGTGTGCAAAATAAAATAAAAAATGCTTTGTAACAGATCACACTTTCTATGCGACACTTTGGTGTGATGCTCTCTGTCGGGTGGAGGAATTAGCAGCTAATCCCAGAAAGCAGATTAGGCTCAGAGAAGGTGTGGATTAGCGGCCGTGACGGTGTCGGAAAAACGTGCGGCGCCGCTAATCGGACGACGTCACGCACATGCGTTGACATCGACAAAGTGAAAACGGGGACGCAAGCGGCAAACAAAATGGATGCTGATGACTTTGTTGAACGCAGTCATGGCGTCAATCACACACAGGGACGAGAATTTTCCACGGACTCGCGGAATTCCGAGTTTTTCTGATGAAATTCTCATTTTTGTGAAACGCGTAAATCCGTTGAGAAAATTTTTGGGGGTAGGGGTACGGCTTGACGTGGGGTCGTGATCAAGACCGGCCGCCAGCATCTATCAGCAACGCTTGTCGTGAAATTAGTCACAGCTGTGATAGCGGAAAACGCCATTGCTATCTGTTTACGACATGAACAATGATAACGACGACATTCTGATTTCCAGCAACGTTTTTGGCGGTAGTTTGTTGGTATTTTCACCCTGATGTTAACATTTCGAGAAGCATTCTGTTTGCTACGACATAGTTATAACTTATAAACATATGTACGCATATGTTATCGAGTGCTCTGCACGTTTGCCAGTATGGGGAAACTCTTGGAGCGAAAAGATGAACATCGTGGCAGGGAAATTGATCAAAACCACCGGGGTAAATAAATAAATAAATAAATAAATGTTTCAGATGGACATGGCTTGAAAAAAGTGTAACCGCGGAGATATGAACGAAAACTGGATTGACACGTCTAACCGAACGCGTACAAAAAGTGGACATACCCGGCAAAGTGCTGTGCGCTCTGTGTTCCGATATCATCAATTATGGAAGCCGAGGAGCAAAAAAATATCAAGGAGCATATCCGAGCCAGGAAACACAGAGGTAAGTTGGACGTAAATTTCTCAAATATTATATCATTGACAGCTGTTCATAGGACTTTTACATTTCATGATCTCTTTATATGTATATATTTTGTGTACTTATTTCTGAAATATAACTTGTGAGTCCGGTAGCCTATTTGATATAAATTTCACACAGTCGACATTTTTACATCTGAAGTTTGGCAAAATTATTTTGGTTGTTTGGACTCATATTTTAAGTTTTCAAAATATCATGTTTGCCCTGTATTTACACTCTTAGAAGTAACCAGAGGTCAGCATTCAACAGTGTGTTTTATAAAAAAAATAATATGAAATATTATATAAAAATATATATATTTATAATATATAGATTGTAATATAAAAAACTTTGCCCAAAGAGGGGCGCTCCCTCCTTCGAACCCCCAAAGGCAGACATTTTCAGTGTTTTTTCCAAGTTGGTCATTATCATCCCTGCGCTCCGGGAAGACTGAAAATGTTGGCCTGGATACATTTTTAACTTTCAAAAATCACCGTGGCGATTTGGGAAGGTGGCCATAAAATGTTGATGATGGATGAAGAGCAAAAAAAGGTTTGGAAGAAAATAACCAGGGATTACTGCAAAATTACAAATGAATCCATCTTTGTGATTAAATGTGTAATGGTCTTTGCATATTTTTTTTTAAATGAAAAAAATGCCAATGTTACACAGCAGACATTTTCAATCAAACAATAGTTTCCAACTAGGAAAAGTACAACTTTCAACAAGCTCTTTCAAAGTTGTGCGACGTCCTGATGAAACGAAGGAGGACAGTAACTCATCCCCGCTGAAGCGAGGCCTTGACGGCTGCCAAATAAAAAGATCTGCAGTGGTTCTCCCATCGCGCCCAGGGGAACTCCTCTTTATCGTACTGATGAGTCACTTTCGGGGAAGCGAGAGTTCACCTGGAATCTGCTGGATCAGCATTTCAGTTTGTAAACTGGACGAGGCGGCTCTCCAAACTCCTCCCGAGACCGCAAGAGAGGCCCGTGCATCCAATTCAAGTTGGCTGAAGCCCTCATCAATCTCCCCGCTCGCGTTTTCAATCCGCCATTGACAAGCGTTTAAACGGGGACTCTTGTTGGAAAGGCCTGAGCCGGGTATCCACGGCAACGGCGCGAAATAAAACATACGCCATCGTAACGGATTGCTCGGGATGGTTTTGCTTTGCGGCGGGGCTCGACTTGACAGTAATGATAGCCTGCGAGGGATACGGCGGACGACTCAATGATCCTGCATGCACGCACGCACGCTTCACTTTCGACTGAAGCGTCCCGGATAATTTATCAACTCGTGCTGTAAATAATGAAGCCGGTGTAGAAGCCAGCTTTTATTCAAGTGTACACAAATGTCAGTGGTGGAAACTAAGTATGCATACTTTGTTGCTGTACTGAAGTAGATCAGGTACCTGTAGTTTACTTGAGTTTCACCTATGTCAGGAGTGGTTTGGAATCTAACCTCCACAATAAACCAGCACTAACTAAATAGGTTGACCCTAGAACAATTGATTCCATCCATCCATTTTCTATCACTTTCCCGGGTCTGGTCACGTGGGAAGTAGCTTGAGCAGGGATACCCGGACTTCCCTTTCCCCCGAGCCTCTTCTTCCAGGTCTTCCGGAGGGATCCCGAGGCGTTCGCTAGCCAGTTGAGAGACATAGGCTCTCCAGCGTGTCTTGGGTCATACCCGGGTCTCTTGAGGATCCTGCCGATGGTGTAGAGCTAGTCCACTGTTGTTGCTCCCCCTGAATACGAGATTGGACTTCCCGACGGACCCTCCTCTCCAGCAGCCCTGAATAGGGGAGGCTGAGGAGTGTAACCCCCCTATAGTTGGAACACGCTCTCCGGTCACCCTTCTTAAAAAGGGGGACCACCACACCAGTCTGCCAATCCAGAGGTACTGTCCCCGATGTCCACGCGATGTTGCAGAGGCTTGTCAACCAGGACAGCCCCTCAACATCCAGATCCTTTAGGAACTCCGGGCGAATCTCAGCTGATTTCAGTCGCTACATGGAGTCCTCTGGTTAAGACAGTCTCGACCTCAGACAGTTCAACTTTACAGCGCCCGTCCGCCGTCCCCCATTTTGTCTGACTAACGCTTGTCTGTGTTTGTGCGCCGGGAGTATCTTCGCATTTTTCGCCCTCCTTTTTCCACATTATCGCCCCAAAGAAGAAAGCTGCGTAAAGACACAGCAAGGCTTGTGCAGCCAAAAGAAAATCCATTACGGTGGAAACGAAGCTCAAGATCATGAAAAGATCGGGGAAAGGAGAGACACCAACATCACCCAGGCTTCGGTAGGTCGACTGTGGTGACGATTAATAAAGACCTGGCCCGTATTTTAGCGCATGTGAAGGGTTCCGGTCCTATGTCGGATAAGATGATCACAAAACAAGGTTCGAGATGGAGAGGATTGAGGACCAGGTTCCTTGGCAATAGCTAAGCACAGCCTCCCCTTCTTCTTCTTCTTCTCCATCCACCTCTCAGCAGTAACGCTAAGTACGTCGTCTCGTTTTTTTTTTTTTTTTTCATTGTATGTCTTTAAACAAAGTATTTTGATGTAAATTCTGACGTTAACGGTGGAATCCATCTCAAGTCGAAATTCGAGTTAAGTCGCTACTGTAGGAACGGATCCCAGTCGAGGACTCCCCGTATTATTTCCCCTGAGGCACAATTGCAAAAGTCATTGTGTTCAGATTGATCTCATGGCTTTTAGGAGCCCTCCGCAGTTTTTTTCAGCTCCTTCGATCACTTTCAAGGTGTTGTTGCTTTCCTCCCGTGTTTGATCTGATCTGCGTGTCAAGCAGATTTGTTTGTTTTTAAGATAACAACAAGACCACCGCAAGAGTTCTCGCGGGTCACCCGGCCCCAACCCAAGTGCAGGTGTCCTCGCTTTGCAGCCCCCCGAGTGGACGAATCCAGAGAACCGTCTGTGATGTGTAGCGGCGATCAACGCATTGGAATTTTTGGTCAAATTCGATACCTTTTGCAGGTGCGTCCCGCTCGGTTTACCCTTTCAAAGGCTTTTCCTGCAGCAAGCTGCGTCTTTTGGCTGAAAATAATTTCAATTCCAAGTCCAATTTTTTTTCTTCTCACGACGAATTTTGATTTATACGGCGCAGATGTCCCGGGCCGTCGGGATGACTCAGCAGAGCGAGCGATGACTCCAAAACGAATATCTGCGACGAGCGAGCGTTGCACTCAATTCGGCGGGGGAAACATTTGATCAAGTGGGGAACCTCGTAAAAAAGGCGACCGCGGACTACGGCCATCGCTGCTGTCAACGGACGTTCAATAAATTACCCATTATCCTGCTCCGAACCCGATCTTTGGACCTAACTTTGGGGATTTTTCGTTTTCTTCTTTTATAATTTTCCAAATTGCTTTCCAAAAGATCAAGTAGGCCACAGGTGTCAAACTCAAGGCCCGGGGGGCCAGATCCAGCCCACCGCATGATTTTATGTGGCCTGCAAAGGCAAACTTTTGTTCAAATCTGTACCAAAATATCAAATCGTCACATCATAAATGATAATGCTGAGATATTGCCAGCATTATTGTGTCCCCAAACATCAGCAATACTTTAAAAACCACATTAACCTTGATTTCTAATTCAAAACTAGCTCATAATTTTCACGTGTAAATATGACGAGGCGAAAGATTTTCACGGTTTCACAATCATAACGGCCCCTCTGAGGGAAAACGTAACTACAACGTGGCCTGCGACAAAAATGAGTTTGACAGTTTGACCCTGGAATAGACTAAAAAAAAAAAAAGGTTTTTAATGTGACGAGAGTCACGTTACTTAGCCTTGCATTCGTTAGCATCGTTACTTAACACGTGCTTTTGCTGTTGTCAAATGTTTATTTCGAAACCTTATCTTCAGGTCTGATAACTTTCCATCACATCACATTGTAAAATTTGATTGTCTTACAGTACTTTAGTAGTTACTTTATTTCGTAGTTCACGCGCGGTTACTGTGTCCAAGTTCACTTTTTGGTATTTCACGTTACTTTACGTTAGAGGCTATCGTAATGAGTAATGTCGTAAAATTATATTTTATATAATTGATTTTTTTACAAGGGTTTTGTTTGCGCTGCTTTTCTATTAGTTAACGCTATATTCAATATTTTGTCATGTGAAATTAGTTGACACTGATTTCCTTTGTTCTGTTGGAATACTTCAGATTACGTTACTTTTGCGTTGCTTTGTCATTAAAATGTCATTTTAGGTTAGCTAGCTTGACGTTACATCCGTTAACTTTACCTTACGTTAGATAACTTTGTTGACTTTGCGCGACATGAACTTCCATTACTTTACTATAATTATGTGCAAGTTCTGAAATACCTAAAATTAATCAAACAATCAGGTTTGGTAATGACTAGATTGCCTAAAATATCTCACCGTTCTTATTTTGCCGATGATATGTCAGATTTTATGAACAATCACAAAATCTGAAAAATAAAAGATTTGCTCTTGCGGCCCCTAATGTGGAAAGTCATATTTTGGCCCCCGGGCCTCAGGTTTGGGAACCTGTGCTTTTTGATTGACTGGCGACCAGTCCAGGGCGTGCCCCGCCACCCGCCCTAAAGCCAGGTGGGATTCGTTGAAGCCTAACGATCGAAAAGCTCCGTCGCAAGTTAACGACTTCGATCTGATGACGTTCAAACGATGACGATTTGTCAAGTCAGCCAATTTGTCTAAAATTTTTTGTGGTCGCCCGCCCTTTTTCAAAGTGGTCCGCAGCAGCAGGCCAAGGAGAACCCCATCCAAATTTCAATCTTTCCCTTCTCCTGTGAGCGTTGCGCCAAAAACTGGCCGCCTCCGAGCGTAATTCCCACCGAGGCCGATGGGGAAAAAGCCGGCACAGAGTTTTGCCTCTTCCAAAAATCGGCGAGAATTGAAAGTCGACCGGAGAGCAATCAGGGGAATAACGTCAAAAATCTGCTTTCCAGTTCTCGAAAAGGGCAGACGTCTGACGAGACGCCGCAGCTAAAGCAACAGAGGACTTTGTTTGGGTCTTCAATCACGTCGGGTCCTGGCGACGCTTCGGCTTTGCGCGTTCCAAAAATCGGGCCGACGGCCGCATTTTCGAAAGCAACCCGCTCAGGACGTGCAGACGCGCAACATGTGAAACCCTGCGGGGGGGTTGTTATGATTTGCTCTCTATCAGATTGGCCGACGTACGCGAGTCCAGAGTTTGCTTTGGCGTCCAAAAGAAGGAGCGGCAGCCTCGGTCAAGGCGAGCAGAAACAGAAAATCACGTAACGAAAGCGATTCGCACTCGAATTAGCGTGACTTTGTTTTGAATTCATCATCCGTCAGTTCAGGCGACTTGAGGTTCTGTCACTTTCGTGATGCCACTGATTGTAATGTGAGCTTATGTTGCGCTACGCTGCATAGCTTTTCTTTACTTTCTCTTTAGAATTAATATTTAATATGCTTTTTTATTCGAATCCAAAGAGTGGCTAGCTTGTACTTCCACCTGCGTGGTCGCTAAAGGTGTGGTCACGTAAAACGTTTCCTGTTCCATACGTAAAGATTTCGTGGCTAAATGAACGATGTCGTGATGAACGTCGGCCACGTGTTTCTTTGTCGTGATTTGGCTCCCTCGAGCGTTGTCGCCATCTTTCGGTTTCCAGTTTGCGCTTTTAAGGGCTCGTAGGACGTGCTGGCACGGAACACGTGACTGACCCCCGCCCACCCTTCCCGTCTTCCCGGCGCTTGTTGCGCTTTGGGCTTTATCAGGAAGGCTTGAAACGTCCAACACGGCTTCTCTGCACCATCAGGCCTCGATTCCGAGCGGGCCGTCTGGCAGCGGCGCGGAACAGATGGCGATTTTTATGATTCTCCCCCCCCCCCAGCAAGCATCAGCGAGATCTTTGGCACTGTCCCGGCGATGGTTGCTATGTTCCAACAAACTCCCAGCGCGGTACCACGCGAAGGTCAGCGTGAACGGTAAACAAAACAAAATCACTGATAAACTTAACATTGTTGTCGTCCCCTCCCGAACTTGCGCCGCTCATGCGCTGATGTCATCGCCCCAAAAAGTTTCCTTCTGCAATGTCAAAGTATTTGCTCACATTTTTCCCGGTTTCGTATCCACCGTGTATGGACCAACTTTGCGTCGCTTTCGAGACCTTCACCTCAAAATTTATGCATTGAGCGCCAAGATTTTTTGTTTCTTAAATATTTAATTCAAACTCCAGGTGTCTTTTCCCTCCCGACGTTCGGGTTTCGGTTTTATGTGACATTAAAAATGCACCAGCGAAAATGCGGTTTTGGACTGTTGGGTCCCACATTTTGTAATTTTCCTGACTTTTTGGCTCGAAGTCTAACATGGTCCTCCAAGGTACAAGGTTCTGTACGACTTAACTCCACCACTCCAGAGATCTCCAAATTTAGCCGGATTGTATCTCCGCAATTCAGAGATTTTGTGCAACTTTGAAATGCAAATCTTTGGTGTTGTTCCAAAGTGTACGAGCTCACAGGTGCTGGAGTGCAAAACTTCCCGTGTGCGCACGTTTTGGTGTCGCAAGGTTCTCCGTCACGATCGGGGCAGGCAGTGTGAAAGTAAGTTTGAAGGTCCGTACTGCGAGACTGTTACGTAAGACGATTGGTTGGGTCGCACGTCGGGTTTCCTCCTCACGGGAGCCAGCGTTCTCGCGGGAAGGAATAAAAGAGCATCTGAGAAGCGTTGGCGAGCGGACGCGGCCACCGTGACGTCAGCCGCTCCTTTTGTGCGGTTTGGCGTCCGGTCCCAATTCCCACCCGAGGAGGATTCGACAAGTGGAGGTGGCCGAGAGTCCAGTACAAGGTGGAGGAGGGATGGATTTCACCTCATTTTCCTTATCTTCATGCGTCTTGTAGGGCTGCCGCTTGTTGGTATCAGGTAGACTGGTAGAAAGCGCCCCGGATTGGTCGCCGACCTGTTGCGGGGGCCCTTATAGAGAAACCTCCGCCTACAGGGAAATGAAAGCCCGTAATAAACCCAAACATTGCCGATGCAACAAGGTGGAACCCGACCGAAGTCGGGTTGTGGCTGATTGGTTTTGGTTTTTGTTTTACGGCAATAATGTACACGACGTTCAAACTGATGGGAGCGTGCAAGCTGCTTTTGAGCGCAAGAGGCGACAATCGTGCGAAGACGAAGAGCCGAAAGCGCTCAAGTCCGAAGCCTCGCTGCGATCGGGAAGCGCTTCAGATTTGTCCGTGAGGTTGGAAAACAATGTAAACACCTCTTGAAATGTGGATTTTAGAAAGACCTCAGAGCTTGGATAGAAATTGAATAGTTTGGATAGAAGAGTTTAGACAGCATTTATAGAGTTTGGATGGGGTTTATAATTTGGAGCCGAACATTGTGGAGTCCAGGCAACGATGGAACCCAATTTACATCATCTCTGTAGCATGTTGAACTTATCATACGTCAATTCACGTGACTTTAGGTTCTGTTACTTCAGCGATGTTACTGATTGGAATGAACCTGATGTGGCTGAACAGATTGAACGCAACAACTTTTCTGAACTGAATTGAACAGAACACGACCCGCCAAACCTCTGTTACGAGGCAAGTGTGCCGCAGAACACCGAACCTCTGAAAAGTGGGAAATGATTCTAACGTCAACTCTTGACGGGTCACTTCAAAGCCTGAATTGCGCTGGTGAGACTTTGAAGAGTGGCGCAAAGTCACGTCATGCTCCGTAATCCACAGCGTCCAGCGTTGTCTTCATCTACAGTTCATGCAGAGCGGGATGGGGAACTCTCATTTTTTCACGCTGTTTGTGGAGCAGAATGGCAAACTGCAAGAGGAATTTGGAAACAAGATATACTCATGGTTGGAAGTGGAAGGTGGAGGGCATTCACGCCGTACAGCGGTAGAATTTTTCATGGATGACTGTCGAGAAGTCTGACAATTAGTAAGCCATCAAGAACGTCTTCATGGGCGGGTGTGGCTGACTGGCGTGGCCGTAATACCTTCAAAAAACGAGCGGCCTTTTTATTATATTTCAAGAAATGTTTTGGTCCGCAATGTTTTTGTAAACCGCAGCCATTCGCAAGATCCACAACAGACACACGGATGGAATGCGTCACACGCGCTCAAGAAACAGAAGCCTGGCCGTGATTCTACAGCCAGCCACCAGGTGGTTTTGTGAGCCCTTTCTCGGAGCGGTTGTGAGGCTCCAGTGAACCGCGACCGGAGCGAATCTGGCTTCGTGCGTATCCAACAAAGATATAAAAATAAACTCTCTCTGATCTTCTTGGTGAATCATCCAGAAAAAAAAAAGCAACAAAAGTGTTCCACTTCCCACTTTGATGTGGGCCAAATCGTGGAGGGGAAAAGGATGGCAAGAAAAATCCAGCTCAGCACTTTTCGAAAGAAAACGAACTTCTGAGCGAGGGTGGGCGTCCGCCGAAGGTGGCTTGCAGGGCGGGGGGGCGCGTAAGCCGCGACGCACGTCTACCTGAAGACACCGCGCGAAACGGGCTAGCAAAGGTGGAAACCAAAAACGCCAAATAGCTTTAAAAGGCTTTTGGGCCAGACGGGTCGGGTTTAATGAGCAGAAGGAGGAGGAGCGTCAAACAGAAAATGTCTTTCAGAAATGTCGGCGTGGGCAAGATATGCAAGACGGAATATGTGAGGGTGGATATACAAGATATACTTCTTGATTTAAGATTTGAGAACGGACGCACTCGAATGCAAAAAATCGAGCTGCCCCCATTTTCGCGTTGTTGCGCGGGGGGGCCTTCGGCGTCCGAGCTGCTAAATTCTGGCCTGGGTCCAGCGCTAAGTTACTCCTGACAGTCGTATGGGAACCAGATGGTCTTTTGCCCAAACAAAGTCGACGTAATCAGGAGGCCGCGCTTCACGCACTAACCTGCCACATGACAATAAACAATCCGGGAAGACGACGCCTCAAACCTCGAACGCAGCGAAGAGCCTTCCCGTCTACTGGGAACACACGTGGAAGTGTGCGGAATGTTATGGAAAATTAGAAAAGCCTCCGAAAAGCCAGTTTGTGGCATTTGAAAGGTGCATTCCATGATTTTCCAGCGTGTCCGCCGCGACCGACCGTGTCAGCTGCTTACAATTAGACGTGCACGTCTTCGGCGCTTTGGCCCGCTTAATCGCGTCCAGACGGGCGCCGCTCAATCATGTCAAGGACCAGAAGCGCAAAAAACACACGATGGTCACGCTTGCTTCCACAACAAAGAATTTGAACTTTGACTCAGCAAAATTCAAGCTGAGCTGCAAAAGCTGCGGCATACAAATTCCACGTTTAAACGTTTTTCAGGTGGAAAAAGACGTTGACGAGTGCTGAACAGAAGATTTAAAAAAAAAAGTTGGAAGCTATCAATAGAGGGCGCAAGGGCGCCGCCACAACCGCTGCTGAGTCACAACCTCGGCCTTTGGCCAATCTCGACTCTCGAAGTCAAGATCTTCCTTCAGTCTTCATTTTTAATTTGAGAAATTACATTTTGCAAGAGTTGAGCTCACTGACTTTTAAGTTTTCAGGTTTTTGTAAGTTGTGCTTTGAAGGAGTTGCAGACAACGCGTATACGAAAATTACAATTCAAGAGCGATTGCCCTTAAACAGTGGATGTTAAAAAGAGACTTTTATGGTCGAGGTCTTGTCTTGGTTGTTGTTGTTGTTGTTGTAGCCAGCCAATCGCATTGATCAGTCGACTTCTAGTTCCAGGAAGGCAGCCGCTTCCTTCAGGCGTTTCCACAGGTCCGTTACGGTCAGCGTAGCGGGAGCCGCCGCGCGGTTGAAGATTTGCTGCCCTATCTGCATTTCGGGCAGAGGTTGACGACAGTATTGTTGACACGAGCCGCATGCGGCTTCGTCCGGAGCGGAGTTGCGATAGTTTGGATCTTGTGCCCCGCGGAAGATCGATTTTGGTTTTGTCCACCTTAGGGTTAGGGTAGCCACAAAAGATGAGTGCCGGTTTGTAGCCATCCACCGCGTCTTCAACCGCCGTTTGTTGGAACCTATGTAGACCGTCTCGGTAGGCTTGTCCGTCGAGCACCGTGCCGGTGGGGATGTCTTTGTCGATGTCTTGACTGTATTTACTGACGAAGCAAGCGCGGTTGAGGTGGTCCATTTGACACCCGATGCTACAGGTGCACAGGTAGCTGGCAGCGTAGCAGATAGTCCCAGGCGAGTAGTTCGTTCACCGGTAGGATTTTGGTCTCCCGATGCAGGTGGTCCTTGTTAGGCATGACCAGGCAGCCGGTGGTTACTCTGAAGGCGGCGTTCTGCCGAGTCTGGAGCTTCTTCCAGTGCGATGAGTTGAGCGAGGGAGACTTCACTGCAGCGCCGTATTTGAGGACGGACCTTCCGATGGCTTTGTACGTCACGATGAGCGTCTCGGCACTCGGGCCCCCAGTTTGGCTTTGACTATGTTGGTTCGTTGGTTGACACATTTATCCGTCTAACCAGCATGAGGACTGAAGTCGTTCTCACGACGATGGGCTCAGCGCGCCAGAACCGTCCCGGGCCAGCCCGGCCCAGCCAACGATCGTCGATCCCTCCAAGCAATCGTTATTGGTCAGCTGTCTTGTCTTGGTCTCTGTGAGTTCCAGATTCGGGCCAGTCCTCGCTCAAGACTTGTTCCAAACGTCACGATGCTTGGTGACGATCGACTTTTATTTTGGTCGGTTTCTACTCGGGCAATCCTTATTCTTTTCATTTTAGAGGAAAGAAGGCCCTTGAGCAAACAATAGCAGAAACCATGGCTGGAGTTCAGGCCGACCTTCTGGCAGAAACTGCAGCAGGTATTACCTGAGGCTTTGTCGCTGGAAACTATTTTAATGGGAAACACAGCAAGAAGAAATCATAAAAAAATCAAGAAAAAAACGCTCTGCATTTCTAGGACTAATTAGACTCTGAGGCGCTCTGTCGGGAAGGTTTTTTTTTTTTTTTTTTTTTTTTTTTGAAGGGAACGTCCATTTTTGAAGACCCGCGGCACATTTCTCCACGTTGACCGGGGCGAGGATGAAAACTTTCACGTGACGCACCAATCGCGCCTCACTATTGTCGAAATGATGTAATCGTTTGCTTGAGATGAAAAACAATCGAGGCCGAACAAGCTCGTCGCAGCCTTGGCCTCGCTCGGCGCCGTGGAGGAGCGCTCCCGCGTGCCGCATCGGCGGAGAATTTAGTCCAGTCTCGCCACGGCAATCTCGTCGGAATCTAACAACGTTTTGGGCCCCCCCCCAAAAAAAAAAAAAAAAAAAAAGTAAATGAAACCGACGGAATAAAAATCCAAGAGGGGAATGCAAAAGTCGTCATTTCTGTAAAAGGCAAACGTTTGACCCTCCTGACATGATTTTTTTTTTTTTTTTCTCAAACATCATTCCTGCATTATTGTCATCTTACATTCCGCTTATCCTCACAAGGGTGAAGGGGAGTGCGGGAGCCTATCCAAGCTGTCAACGGGCAGGAGGCGGGGCACACCTTGAACTGGTGGCCAGCCAATCGCAGGGCGGATAGAGACAAACAGGTGCACTCACAGTTACACCTACGGGCAATTTAGATCTTTTTACGTCAAATAAAATCTAAATATTTATTAGTGTATATTTCCATACAATTTGGAGTACTTTGGGTTCATTCTAAAGGTTTTCATCTCATTTTTTTTGTCTTCTCTGCAGCTTTAGTGGTCCTTTGTGTCAAAGAAATTGCTGTTTTTCTTTTTTTCATTGTAGCACAAGTTTGGATAAAGTGTGTCAGCGACTTACCGAAAGTGCGAAACTCGGCAGCGTTTGATTATTTTCCATCTCACCTAGCGAGCAGGCCGTCCCAAATGTGTCCACGTCGCTCGCATCCTCCAAGCTTCTGTCGCCTTCACGTTTATTTATCTGAATTAACCGGAGGACTCTGACGTAGACCAGACCGAAATGTCCTTTCCCCCCACCCCCACCCCCCACACCCACCAATCACATGACAAAATCAAGAAAACAAACCGACTTCAATCCGATGACACGTTTTGTGTGTATTTTGTCTCTTTTGTTGTTGCGGCGGTATTTGGTGGGACTTTTTGATGAATTCGTCTGAATGTTGTTGTAGCCGAGTACGACGGTCGTTATTCCGTACCAAGGTCCAGAAAATGAACCACATCGGGCGGGGCGTTCCACAGGTGTTCCGCCGTCAGTGTTGAAGAGATGACGCGTATCGTGAGGGGCGACGTCACACAGCGGGCCTTAATCGACGACGTTGTTGTCGAGTCGATGCTGATAGTTGTCGAGTTGCGATGGCGTCGATCTCACGGGCCGCGGGAGTTGTCTTTCCGATTCGGCTACCGGAGGACGGAGCCGCCCAACACGATGTTGGGTTTGTAGCCGGCGATCCCGTCGGCTGCGGCGGTTCGAGGGATCGCCGAGAGGCCTCGCCTGCAGTCCTCTGCGCTGACGGATGGCCGATGAATGTACTGCTCGATATTTCGGGCGGTTTTGGGCAACGGTCTGGGGTCTGGGGCACCTTTCTTGCCTTGTCATCTAGTGATCCGGATGTCCGGCGAGGTAGCACTGAAGCGAGTTTTGTTTTGTGAGCGTCACATTTGTCTGAATGCAACACCACAATGGACCCGACCTTCAACAATGTGGTCGAAGTGGAGAATTTGGGCTTGAATCGAATCGAACAGCTTTGCAATGTTGTTGCTGGTCCAAAGTCGTATTTGGACAATTCCTATAATTTCGAATGAAAGCATAATTTGTAACACCTGACAGCTTTTGTGGTATGCGCGGCCATGTACGTATTTTCTGGAATGTGTGACGGCAAGTCGGAGGCGAGAGAGGTCGTGAAGCGCGTCTGAGCCCTCGCTGTGTTCGAGCGCGTAAACGGTTTTCTCCCCACACATTCAGTCTCGCCTCGATGTACAGTCAGCAATCGTCCCTCCGTCCGACTTTCTGACTTTCAACGCGAAATCATTTTCAGGCTGTCGCCAGCCGAAAAAACGACATCTGCGAAGTGACTCGAGTGAGTAAAGGGGCTCGTCTGCGTTTCCAATTTGGATGCTAAACGTGGCGGTGGAATCCTGGAAATCCAGGAAGAATGCACTCGATACCGTAACGCGGTTTTAATAACACACCTCATCGGGTTGCGCTCGCTTTCGATCACCGCTCGCAAATGCCTTTCCACGAAGTCGCGGTACACGAAGACCTGCCTGCGCCCTTGAGACTTTTCAAAATGTTGGGAGCGGTTAGCTTAGCATAGATATAATACGGGTTGTTTTCACGCGACGTCACCCGTTGTGCTGCCTCGAACGGCGGCCATTTTCGATCCCTGAGCGCCGTTACTCATACACACGCAATGTGGACGACATTATGTTTCTAACTGCATTTATTGAAGACGCGATCGACAGCAAATCGAGCCCAGACTGACAATTAGGCTAGCTGCCATGCACACATCATGGGACTCAGGACTGCGTCACAAAGCCGCAGTATTGTACTTTTACTGTTTGTGACAGAAATCACGAAGGAGGAGCGGTGGGATCGGACACTTGTCTGCTCAAGACACTTCGGAAATGGTTAGTTCAGTCTTGTTTTTTATAATTGGGTTGTTGTAGCGAATGAAAATTGCTGCAGTTTGTGCTGAGCTCTGAAACGTCCGTGCACGATTACCCCTTGATATAAAAACATATTCCACCATCTTTCGTCTTCCGTGTTAGCACAAAGGTAAATGCCCATATAAAAAAAATATATATATGTGGGAACTTACCTGTATGCTAACACAGAAACGAAAGGTGGTGGAATACTATTTTTTTTAATATTGAGACAAACTCCATTTATTAAATTTTTTTTTTTTTTTCCAAAAAGTGAAACCTGTATATTATTAGTTCACCACAAACAAAGCCAAATGTTTATTGTTTAAAATTTGATGACAATGGCAGAAAGACAAAAGAATCAACAAATCCAGTATTTCACAAAATTCTCGAATCTTTCAAGTGACTAACAAAAAAAGGATCTTAACTGTAATGTTGGCCTTCTGAAAAGTGGGCCGGTTAAGCTTGTTAGCGTAGCTCGGCGACACAACGACGGAGGTTGAAGCCAGGCAGCGTGATAGCAGCGTCGGGCACTCGTCCACAAAGCCGAGTCTCCGTGAAGCACGGAGCCGAAGAACGTCCAAAGTCTTTCTTAGGAAGCGTTAGACGATGTCCCCGCTTTCGAAGCTGGACTTGTGTACCTGATCGCGAGGCTTTGAGGAGCGCGCCGACGAGCAACTCTGGAAAAAGCTTCAGCGAATTGGTGAGAGTTGTCGAAAGAAAAGTCAGAAGAAGGCTCTCTGACGGTCAGCAAGTCCTCTCTTGTGTACTTTAGTCTCAAGACTCCCGTGAAACAAAAACACAAACAGTAACCGAGAGGATTCCGCAGGCTACAGCACTGGTACACGTTCAGGCCCCGTCACACCATGACGTTCTTGTCAGCGTTCTAAAGCGTTTAAAATTAAACGTTGATGAGCGCTGGTCTCGGTGAGAACTTTTGTGCCTGTTCAAAGCTTTTTTTCCGGACCGATCATTGACGTTCACTAGCGTTCAAATAACGCTCTTCTGGCGCCATCCCGGCGACCACGGGTGACAACCGTTTCCTCAAAGCCTATAGAACCCTGACCAGAACGTCATGGTGTGACGGGGCCTTTAGGCAGGGAGATTTAAATGGCGGCCCGCAGTGGTATGTGGCTAATTGAGCAAAACATGTGACGTCAGTGAAAACAACCCTCCGGCTAGCCGCGCCTTTGCCCATCCGCCATCTGGGTTTGCACCGAGCCTAGCCTTTCGGCGCTCAAAGCGTGTGCGCCCTTGCAAAAGTGGACAAAAACGTCCGTCCGCTGGCAAGAACTGGATGTAAACTAACGGCTTCTCCTATCGGCAGGTCATCGAATGCACGGAACGGTAGTGACGGTGATGGGGCGAACTTCATGTGCCGTTCCAGAGCCTTCTGGAAAACACGGTAACGGCGCATAAACAGCAGATTTGCCGTAACCACGTTGCCCTCAATCTGTGCTGAAGTGTGTCAGACGTATATTTTGTGCGTGTAGCTACATCACTGCCAGACTCCAGTCAACGCCGGCGGATTCGCCTCGTATCCTATCTGCTGTCGGCCGTGATCCCCCCTCGCCCTCGTAATGTGGCCGTCCATCTTTCATGGGGAAGATGAACGAGCGCAAATGAAAAGCACATTGAGACACGGAGACGCTCACACTGGAATCCCCGCACGTCTTCTCTCAGGTAATAAACATTTGGATTTGTTTGTGAATGATGGATTTGACATCAAAGCTTGGGGGAATCGGAATTTTTAAAAAAACCCCCCCAAAAAAACAAAACATGTTGTTCACCTGAAGTCGTTCGCGGTGCCTGCTGCTGTTTGAGTTGTCGAGCAGCAACCGCAACAAGTGTTGAAGTCATCAGGGCTGACGTCACCGGCCGGGAGAAAGAGTCCAGGTGCCGCCTCCATGTTCCATCAAGCGCCCCCCCCCCGACACAAACTTGGACGTGACGGGGAAACGTGTCATCCTCGCGTTGAGCAAATAGAAAGCTGCTGAATAACTGACCGCAGGCTGCTACCTTCGCTTAAAAAGTTGCACTCCTGTCATTTTATTTTGCATATTTCCACCTGCATTCGCGTCAGATTACATATCGGTGGCGCGTTCGGATTTGGAGCACGCAGAACACTGCAGAACAGTGCTGGTCTGCAGTCCGCCCCCAAATCCAAAACACACAGCCGGGGGGGCTGCATGTACTGGATACACGTTACGCAGTGGGTGCATTCAAAACAGGCGGCAAGAGGACGGGACAGACTAGAGGAGCAGAGCGACTGGACCGTTGGACTGGGAGCCGGTCCCTTCAATGGGCCTTGGTGGCATCGGACGCCGCTTCCCCTGAGCCCCCAAAAAACGCCAACAGGCAAGCTGGGGATAGTTTCCAAAGGAAAAATCGTTGAATTTGTGATTAGTGAAGCACGGCGGGATTACTGTAATCCGTCCACGAGGGTAAGAAGTAACAAAGGTTCCCTCGGCCAAAGGTTTTCAAACCGAATTACCAAGCGGCGCGCTGAACAATTTCGTCTGGTAGTGAAACACAAACGATGGGGAGACTTGGCGGCGAGCTGGCGACCGCACGCACGCACACAAGCCGCTGTTTAGTTTAAGAATCAATGCAGTCATATTTTCCACTTGCTACTGAATTCTGAAATGTGCCATCTGACATGCTACAAATTGGCTGAGAAGAAAATCGAGCAAAACCCACGAAATCAAACAATCGGCGCACAGGTCAAAGTATCGAAATTGGACGTCGGACGTTTTCAAACTGGAACACGGCGACTGAATGAGGCGCTTCTGCGTTCAAGGTGTCCGTGAGTGGAAAAATCATCGCAATTATCGTATTCAGAAGCAGTTCAAGCGAGGGCAAAAGACCTTCCTGGTCTTGGCCCACACGGAGGTCTTTCTTCCCCAAGTCCGAACATGGCAGCGTCACACCGGGACGGTTTTTCTGCCGAGTGGTTTTCCACTCGGTATTTATTTTTTCTTCTGGGAATTTGGTGGCCGGATGAGAGAGTCCTGATCCGGCTTATGGAAACTGGCACAAAATCTCGTTCTTTTATGGGACCTTGTCACTTTTCCTTTTTTTTTTTTTGTCCGTCCGTGACACAGATTTGTGCTTGCGTGGCGGGCGAGGCTGATGATGTGCTGAAAAGCAATAAAAAGACGGGAAAGAATGATGACTAAAGCAGAGCGCGGGCCCATTGTCCTCCGTCCTCCGCTTCATATTTCAGGGCTGTGAAAGCTCCCCGGACACTTCCTTATATGCGTCCGGATCGCGCCAGGTGGGACGCCTCACTTTGGGGTAGTTGCTGTTGTTGTAGTGCGCTGTTGTTATTCACAAAAATAAAGCCGGTGGGGTGCAAATGTGCCGATTTGTTTTTGGGTATAGTTTTCGCTACCGATATGTGGCCCCAAAGCTCAGTGGTTAGAGCATCGGTTTGGTTCGTATCTCACTGGGGCTTCGAGTCCCCAAGAGGCGTCGCGTCAGGAAGGGCATCCGCCGTAAAAACTGTGCCGAACAAATTTGAGCGTTCATTTAACGGGACAAGCTGAAAGAAACATACTCTATGCGAGGACTAGTTTGGGGCTGATACCGGCCTTATTTCAAGGTGTCAGGTACTCGTCAAGGCTGCTGATTCCGGCCATCGATATTTAGGGCGTGAAAATCTGACTTTGAGAATGTTCCTCGTCGGCTAGTTGTCGGCGAATCATCGTGTGTGTCAGAAATCCAGAAAGAAAAGTCTGTATAATTGTGATGCTAACAGAAATTTTATGCATCAAAAGTAGTCGAGGTGTTAGTTCTGTGGAGTACTCAAGCCTGAATAAGTGCACCGGTTTGGGTCTGGAAAAAGGCACGGTGGATCAACTGGTAAAGCGTTGGCCTCACAGTTCTGAGGTGCCGGTTTCAATCCCGGGCCCGCCTGTGTGGAGTTTGCAAGTTCTCCCCGTGCCTGCGTGGCTTTTCTCTGGGTAGGCACTCCGGTTTACTCCCACGTCCCAAAAACCTGCAACATTAATTGGACACACTAAATTGGCCCTCGGTGTGATTTTGAGTGCGGCTGTTTGTCTCGATGGGCCCTGCGATTGGCTGGCGACCAGTTCAGGGTGTACCCGACCCGCCTCCTGCCCGTCGACAGCTGGGATAGGCTCCGGCACTCCCCGCGACCCTTGTGAGGATAAACGGCAAAGAAAGCGGATGGATGGATGGATGGATGGGTCTAAAAAAAAAAAAAAAGTGGTATCGATCATCCTCAGTGGACCGGATCAACAACGAATTCATGAGAGGGCGAGCACAGTTCGGAAGGCTCGAGGACAAAACCAGAGAGGCCAACCTGAGATGGTTTGGACTTGCAGAAGATGGCGGATGCTGAAAGTGGAAGCGCCATGCAAAGAGGATGATTAAAGAGGTGATTTAAAAAAACAAAAAACCACAACAATCTTGGAGTCCTCGCCGACTCTGAAGTGATAACTGGAAGGGAGAAGCGGGTGCGATGGTGCCAAAGCGATTGCTGCAAGTTTTGATATTCGGATTCGTTGGTGACGCCAATCCAAAGCAAACGTTATTCCTCAAGTATGACAACCTCGACATCAGCAGCAAAGAAGCAGATGCCAAAGTCCGTCCCCCGTGCGCCGTTGGACTCAGCCAAGCGGGCGGTTCATTCGGGCCGTGACGAGAAATAATCAAGAAACATCAAAACTTCTACTTGAACCCCACATTTGTTTTTATTCCCGGCCCGTCCAAGTGGGAATTAAACGAAGTTGCGTAAACATCAGAGTGAAAGACAGTGATGAGGGAACCGCAACACGTGGTAATCAAAGCGATTTGAGGCTTCCTTCTGACTGGATCCAGCGCTGCGGCGGGAGCGCCGTATAGGTCGATTGTTCTGCGTGTTGATACAAACCAGACTAAATTCCACGCAGCCGGCTCGGAGGGCCTCTTTCTGGAATCAGGTAATAGCCGAGAGGACAGAAAAAGAACCGTGTGGAAAGAAGTGCGCGTGGCGTCAGGACAAGTTTACACGGAAAGATGCGAGTCGCAAAGAGAACCTCGCGTCCGTCTGCTGGTTGGCGATTTGGACTTTTTGTAGAAAAGCTCTGCGATCGCCTGCACGCGCCGCTGAAGGTGAGTAGCTAAAACTGCCAGCGAGAACAGCTTTTACGACACAGTCCGCCCCAGAACCGTCCCTCAAGCACACGATTTCGCTTCTGACCACAGACCGTGTCGCGCCGAAGAACTGATCGTGCTTCATTCGTCCCGAGAAAGCACGCGCCGAACGTGGATAGGCGTGAATGGCCCGTTGTCTCACAATTGTAAAATCTGGATCTATTATGAAATCAAACTATGAATAATTTGTCTAATTTCAGAGCAAAATATCAAGGCAAGACTTGGATGGCCAAGCATGAACTTGTTAGCCATCGTTGCGTGCTTAGACAAACACGAACAGAAAGAACATTGGCGTATCTGTCTGATGAGGCTATTACGGGATTTCAACTCGTTTCTGAGGAATGGGTTACAGAAGACGAAAAAAACGGAACCAATGAAATTGCGAAACCCCTCCGATTTACGCGCGGCGCGTGGCGGCTTTTCTCAATGACTTAATTCCCGGCACATTGACGACATCGGTGCACCGAGTGACAATTCGTAAATTGTGCAACAAAGATGACGCTATCGGCGGAACAAAAACGCGTTGCAGCCGGCGCAGACAACAGAGCTGGCAAACGATCGACGTCTCGAGTCAACCGGAAGTGCTGTTCAAACACTTTTCATCGACATCTGTTGACATTTTGAAAAGACTGATAAACAATAGCTCGCCGTCTCGAGGATGTTCTTCAGACGGGATGTTCTCAGAGGGGAATTCGGCACCGATCTTAAGCGCGTCACGGAGAGAGAGAGAGACCGGAAGAATCACAGAAAGCTATCAAAGGCGATGTCCTCGGTCCAAAGACCCGTTGAGATTTTTGCCGTTCAGCTCCTCGTTAGAGAGTAGCGCGTGCTGCCAAAAGTAGTGAAACTTTGAACGGTTGGACGCGCGTGCAAAGGTCAAAAGACTTCGAAAGTTTACCAAACATTTCAGTCTCTCCGAATAGCCCCAAATTCTTGATCTCACGGTCCAATTTTTTACTTATGGTTTCCGGCACCGACATTCTAGACAGAAATTCGCGTGACGAAATGGTTCGCCTTGATAGTCGCGACCGGGTTGAAGAAAGCGTGTGACCGACGCCTGCCGGCATTCCGAAAAAATTGGAAGACATGAAACGTACGCACGGTTGCGAAAAGACGGGCGGACCTTTTGCGGCGCTGAAGCTGGCCAAGGGGCAGTCGTTTCGCTTATAATTGTGCCCAGGAAATTGATATTTTGAAGAAATGAAATACATTTGTGCTTGTCCACTGTACTTCAAGACAGGAACAGTCATACCGCGTATCGTTTTCTTTTGCGGGTTCTGTTATGTAACATGATGTCATAAAGTGACCCCCCCCACCCCCCAAACGACAAATCCAGTCTTCAAGCGGGCCGGGTCAGCTTGATTACCCGCCGCGCTCGTTCATCACTCAAGCAGACTGCCATTATTATTATCATCGTCATGATTATATTTAATGGTCTCTCTGGCTACGATGAAAGGCGTGCTTCCTTTGCAGAGTCCTGCTTCCTCGGGGGACACGCCCCCCCCCCCCCCTTCTGCCCCCACCCCCGCCCCGCCGGCCTGCGCCCGCGGTTTCCCGTCTCGTGCAATGACATGTGGGATAATCAACGAGGGCGGGGACGCCGCGCTACGCGTACGCGCACGTGCCGGCCGACATGTGCGCACCATGCAAACACGCACTCGGTGCGCACGTCGTATCCTCGAGGCCCACCAGAAAGTCCGGGCCGGGACACCTTTAACGAAGGGGGGGGACGCGCGGAAACACATGTTAAAGAAAAAACAAAACAACAACAACAAATGAAAGTGGACTGACCGGTTGGAAACAATGATATATTGTGCGCTTGACGCTTAAAAAGAAAGAGGTGGGATGTCGGCACAAGGGCACGTTTGCGCTACGTTTGACCTCGCCGTGTCTAAGGATATTTATAGACTGGACGCGAGGAGAGACAATGTTTCCATGGAAGATCACGGCGGCCCTCAACCGTTTGGGACGACCAATAGCTGACTCGGTGTGTGCGCGCGGGTTTATTCGCTAACGTCGGGGCGCCAAGCGAGGAGGCCGCGGCACGATGCCGAGATCCGGACAAAATCTCGACGGCTTGCTTAAAGGTTCTGTACGGCGTTTGCACGCTCGGCCAATGCGCTCCAAGGTCCTCGGCGGATCAGAAACGTGCCAGTAAAGAGTCTGAACGGGCGAAGCTTGACAAAAAGGACCCGTGAACCTGATGGTCTCGTTCTCTACGAGGTTCACCGACATTCGACCTTTCGAGATTACTAACGGCAGAAGACGGGACACTCACTTTCACTTATTATTTGTATTATTTCTATTTATGGCCTGCGATTAGCTGGCAACCAGTTCCGAGCGTACCCTGCCTCCTGCCCGTTGACAGCCGGGGTAGGCTCCAGCACTCCCCGTGACCCTTGTGAGGATAAGTGGCTAAGAAAATGCATGGATGTATTGGGTTATTTATATTTACAGCATAGATGTGTTTTAATACAAATAATTACAGACTGTAATCAAGACTTTATAGCTGTATGAGACTTCCGGACGTTGGGACTCGTGAACAAATACAGCCGTAGCAGGAGACCTCTGCTGTCGACCTGGGACCCCGAGGTCATGACCCCAAGTTCATGTCACACCCTGATTGATTTTACATTCCCACAGCACTTCACCCCCCAAAAATTATTACAAACTTTTAAGATAATTTCATTTCGTACCTTTTGCCATCTAGGGGATGAGCTTTTACTTGTTCTGCCCGTCTGTTGGGATTCTCCCTTGGGGACAGATAGAAGGCATCGTGCTAAATTGATGACACCCTTCAGAAAAGTTCAGGATGGTGTACTCCAGAATGTTAACAGTAGTCTGGACTAAATGTGTCGTACAAAACAAAGTGAGACCGGTTCCATTTGACGCTGCAAAACCTGATTTTCAAAATTCACACGAGAGCCTAAAATACCTGAACTGTGACATCATCATTCAGTGATTCGGTATCGTGCAACGTTTTGATGGAAAAAGAGATTGCCTGTATTTTCTTTGGATACTGTACATTATTTGTAGAAAATCAATTTTCTGCTCAATTAGGTGAAAACGGATCATTTCCCGGCGGCACGGTGGCTCAGCTGGAAAGCGTTGGCCTCACAGTTCTGAGGTCCCGGGTTCAACCCTGGACCCGCCTGTGTGGAGTTTGCATGTTCTCCGGGTGGGCACTCCGGTTTCCTCCCACGTTCCAAGAACATGCAACATTAATTGGAGAGTATAAATTGCCCGTAGGTGTGATTGTGCGTGCGGCTGTCTGGGTCCATGTGGCCTGCGATTGACTGGCGACCAGTTCAGGGTGCGCCCCGCCTCCTGCCTGTTGACAGATGGGATAGGCTCCAGCGCTCCCGTGACCCTTGTGAGGATGAGCGGTGAAAAAATGGACAGATGGATCTGACACGGCACAGTGGTTGAGAATGACTGCAATAGCCTGGACTGCACCCAAAACGCGAGGCGTGCAGGCCAGAGAGAATAACGACTTTGGGGGTGGAGGTCCGCACCGGCGTCTGTCCGCAAGAACTGTACTCGGATTTCGTATTTTCCTTCTTCAGACGCGGCGCATTTAGAAGCTTAACCCAGTGCTCTCAAAGTCGAGTCCCGAACGGGCCGAATGAAGCGAGCCCCTCTTGGTCCTTGCGTCCGACCAAGTGGTTAAGAATGCGATCTGTGGCCAAAGCGACATAAGCGCCCTTGATGGTGGAACTTAACGCTGATTGCTTGCCCAGCGGGCTGGAAAGACGAGGGCGGGGAACGTAGACCGGCGGTTTTCGAAGTGGGGGGCACGCCCCCTAGGTGGGTTTTCATGACAGAGGCGGGGCGGTGCAGATTGTTTCAGCACCCCCTGCCTTGACAATCTTTCAATCCACCCCCTGCCCCAATTTTCAGTGCTAGAACCGCCGCCCCCCACCCCGCTTGGAGCCACGGGGGCTGCGAATAGCCCAGCGGCAACCGTTGAGATGATTTTAAAAGCATCTTTTGCATTTTCACTTGTGGAGGCAGCACTTCATCCCCCAGCCGCCAAATGAATCCACGCGTCTCTGAAATGTAAAAAAAAATGAAAAGTGTCACGTGCAGATGACAAAGTTATCAATCAAAAACTACGGAAATGTGTCACTTGTAACCGGAGATTGCGTTGTCAGTCAAGTATTCCAGATGGATATGATAACAGCGTCGTTTTCAAACCTTTTCCAGTATTTATTTACTTTTGTTCTGTGCTCTGTGACACTGTTGCCACCCAAACAAACAAAAAAAAAAAAACCGGCTATGGCAGCACCCTAAGCCCGGAGTTTGGGAAAACCTATCAAGGGTTAAAACCTCAGAAGTCACGTTTTGTGTCCACGTCCAGCAGTGACAATAATCATCATGTGCGTGATTCATAAATCATCCCTTTGAATGCAAAGAAAGATGGAGCTTGTGTTTGGAACTGAGGTGTTCTGAATGTGTTTGGGCATACGAGCACAAAGCACAAAGGAGGGAGAGTGAAAACAATGACTCGTGTCAGAGGGTTTCTGCTGCAGATGGAAAGCAGAATTGGTGTGGACGAGGCAGGGAGGGAAAGTTAAAAAAACAGAAGAGAAGGGCGGGAGGTTTGGCTGAAGCTCCTTTTGGAGAAAAAAGCCAGTGTTTGTGACCCCTCCCCTCCACCAGGGAGGTATAGAAGGTGCAGCAGCATCCGAACCTGCAGTCAAGTGTGCCCCGCGAGTCGTGAGCAGCTCAGAAAAGTCGTCCAGCCTCGTGCAAGAGACCGAGCTGTTACCTGTACCCGCCGGCCACCGTGAGTTCAGATCCTCATCCGAACCTCGAGACAAGATTCCCGAGATTCCCCCAACGCCGAGCGCCGCAGTCATGACAGGGACGCAGCAGCGCTCGCCAGGCTTTCTGGTCCTCCTCCTTGTGGTCCTCATCGCTGGGATGGTTTTGTGCAATCCCTCCACACCCCGCAGGAGCAGAGGTAGGACGTGCTCACGTTACCGCGGGTGTCCACCTAACGAGATTGTGACTCACGTGCCGCCGGTTCGAGGTGTAGCTCAGTCCGCGGCGAATCGGGTCCAGCTTCCACTTGGACAGAATAAACAGTAGAAAATACATGTAAGGGTCTCTGGTCAATGGCTTGGTCGTCGTCTTGTGGCGGGTGTCCCCTCGCAGTGCAGTTCTGGTGGTCTGGAGTTTTAAGATCCCACCTGGTATCGAAAGGCTTTGCACCCTTTTCGTATGATCTGAGGGTTCTTAGTCTTGCCTGAAAGAATGTCTCAGTGGTTTACAGTATCGTATGTTCAAACATCCAAGACGGTTGATCGCCCTTGCACCTGAAAACTGTACGAATCCATCTGTTCGGTCCTGATGAATGCCAATGAGGTTCATCCCAAAAGGGAGGCTGTCCCTGACCTGTCCAACTTGCCTCAAGAATTACTTTTATCATTGTCAGTCATGTTTCCCCTGAAACAAGGAGAGCACAGCTGGTCCGGTCACAGGTTTTACCGGGAGCGGTCTTCAGGTCAGGAAGTTCACAGGTTAAACTTGCGCGATTTACAAGATGAATTTACTGGAAGTCATAATCGAGACGTCTCAACTTTCTGTTATGGCTTTTCAAATCCGAGTTGCAAGCAGTCTGACTTTAATCAGAGTGCCCACGAGCACCACGGCTGTGAAGTCCCGTACTGGACTTAAACGTGTGGACCAAACACTAAAACGTCGACAGTAGTTCCAGCAGTTTTTCATAGTAGACAAATGCTGTATGTCTCCCTTTTGGGAGTTTGAACAAAAACTGTGCGAGCTCCTTGCAGGAGTTTGTTTTTGTCTCTCTTTCCAACAGGGAAGAAGAAAGAACCCAGAACACAGAGTCGGTAGATTAGATAAGCGACTTGCTGATTGGCAATTTTGGTCATTTCGGCATCTGCAGCCGTGCTGTTTTGGTTCTGCACGTTGGAGCCAATTCGAAAAGGTTGCTGGTTGTAAAAATGATTTGAGGTGAGCAGCCCGGAGTCCGCCCTCCACGGGGTCAACGCCGCTGGCAAAACTTGGCACGCAGACAAGTCGCGGCGAGGAGCTTTTGCGCTTGTTTCTTTTTTTGTGTGGGGAAAAGGCAGATTTGCTGGAGTTTTTCTTGGCTACAGCTCCTGATTGGAGAGTCGAAGCAGCGCTTTGAAGATACGGAAGGCTTCTTCCGAAAACAACCGACCGTCGCGGTCCTGCAAGACGGACAACGGACGCCGTTGTCAAAATGTTCAGGTAGAGCCCTCGAACGAAGGTTGCGTTCGGGCCGTCGACCAGATGGAGGCGACTTCTGTTCCATCGGCCTGTGCCAACTTTTTAAGCACCCGTTCAACATCTGTCGGGAGCCTGTTGAGAGCCAAGACCTCACGTTCAATCCGGCACAAATGGTCCAAAAACAAAAACAAGATGCGAGAATCCACACGAAGGTTTCCCAAAAGCAGTCGCGCAGCAGCTCCTAACAATAGTGATACTGTATTTAACTCTTTTTAATATTCAATTGTTGGTTTTTACTGAATGTATTGACTATTGTTTGATTGCAATTGTGTATTTTGGGTTCCGTTTTTGAAGTTTTTTTACAGGAGGACTCGTACAGTATGCGGCAAAGGCGAGCCGAGGTCGTCGATGCACTTTTCGGCCATTTTTGTTTTCTGTTCAAATGCATTTACTGCGTGAGTTAAAAAAAAAATATATATATACATCAAGAACATTTTTTTTGGTGGTTTTTCTAGATTACAGATTTTCACCTGCGGCAGGTGAGTCTGGAACGTAAAACCCGCACGGTGAACATGACTTCGCTGGATAGTTACATCTCGCTTCCAAATTCCAAGAAGCTGAAGTTGCTAAACAAACGAGAAGAAAAAAAAAGACAATAACAAAATGGTATCCCGGAAAACTGCGTATGACATCACCCTGTTCGCGATCACAACATGAAATTATTCACGAGTGACCCACATTTGCCACGATAAATGTCTTGGAAAGGCGGCCAAAGCAAAACCGCTGATCAAGCGCGGCTGAATGATGGCGACGGAAACCCGAAGACAGCGAAGAGAAGAGAAGGGAAGGCTTTGGCGGATGGACTTGGAATCCCGGAGTGTCAAGATGATGGAAAGACGACCGCTTCCACATCTCGGATGGGATGGGGTGGCGCCGCAAGGGTGAGCGAAAGCAGCTGCGGCTCCGTTCAAAATACACCCAAAGCCGTTCGTAGTGTGAAAACATCACGTAGGCCGCCAAGGAAAACTTGGGGAGTGCGATCCCTGGCGCGGGGATTGTTCCACACTAGACCCGCTGATTTACAGCCGATGTTCCCCGCGTCCCGTTTGGACTAATATAGGTCACTGGAGCTGTCATTGCCTTGTCACCATGGAAATGATTTTCAACGCGAGCCTCGGCAACTTCTTTCGCACTCCGTCGCCCTAAATGGAGTCTGCCGTCGAACATCTGTTTCGACTCTCCTATCTACCTCCGATCTGCAGCTTTGACATCACCTCTTGTGTGCGGAGCAACCGGGGGAGCCGCATTGAGCTTTAATTGATTTAAGCCGGCACGCACGTGAGGGGATTGGGTTTGATGGGCATTATACTCGACAAGTATGACGTTTATGAAGATTCGATTAGCCCGAGTAAAACAGAATATATGTGCAGAGGGGAGAAGAGATGGCGAGGGTGGACGACTTCAAATACTTGGCGTGAACAATCCAGGCCAATGGTGAGTGTGGTAAGGAAGTGAAGAAACGGGTCCAAGCGGGGTGGAACAGCTGGCGGAAGGTGTCTGGTGTGTTATGTGACAGAAGAGTCTCCGCTAGGATGAAGGGCAAAGTTTACAAAACAGTGGTGAGGCCGGCGATGATGGACGGATTAGAGACGGTGGCACTGGAGAGACAACAGGAAGTAGAATTGGAGGTGGCAGAAACGAAGATGTTGAGGTTCTCGCTCGGTGCGAGCAGGTTGGACAGGATTAGAAATGAGCTCATTAGAGGGAAGGCCAAAATTGGATGTTTTGGAGACGAGGTTCGAGAGAGCAGACTTTGACGGTTTGGACATGTTCAGAGGCAAGAGAGTGACGATATTGGTAGAAGCGTGGCGAGGATGGAGCTGTCAAGGAAGAGAGAGCGAGAGGAAGACCAAAGACAAGGTTGATGGATGTCGTGAGGGAGGACACGAGGACAGCGGGTGTTAGACAGGAAGATGCACGAGATACACGGAAAAAGATGACACGCTGTGGCGACCCCTAATCGGGACAAGCCGAAAGGACAAGAAGAAGTATGAAGTTTCTCCACTCATTTAGTTCTGTGCGGGATGAGGGCAGATGTGCTAAAATGACTTAAAACACTGAAACCACCACACCGACTGCAACGAAGAATTTTGCAATCTGTCTTAAAGCGCTCCATAGCTCATTATTTACATTTCTGACATCATTTATACCGAGAGAATTTAAAGCAGTACAAATTTCTCTTAAGATCACTCTTTAATATTAACTCCCACTCAAGTATCAGCTTCTGATCACACGTGACAAATATACAAGCTAGCTAGCCCCTGGGTGGCTGGCTGGCTAGCTAGCTTGAATATTTAGCCAGCCAGCGGCTAGCTAGCTACCATGAACAGCTAACATAGCAGTGGAAAGAAAAATCGAAACTTTAATACGTGCTAAATTGTTTGGTCTTTCGGAGGCAAAAACTTTCAGTGGCGACAGGAATGAAGTCGATTAAGCTCCGCCGATGACATCAAGGACACGGCGACGGTTCCACCGAGATTCAAACGGTACTGCTTTTGCTCCGCTGCTGCTTCGAGGCGTCAGGGAAATTCCTGGTCAAAGCTGACGCGTTATTCTGTGACTCACTTTCCCGGAGGAGCGCGGCTCAGCGCCGCGGGCGACAACGGACGTCCTCTTCGGAGCCAAGCGAAAGTCTTCAGTCCGAGGGTGTTGCTTGCTTCTCAAGCCAGCAGCGCCTCACTCGCCAAAACGCAAGACGGACGGGACCATTATTGGATGTTTATCACGTTCTGGCCCTTTTATTTATTGGGTAATGCCAGGTGCTGATTGGTGACTTCATAGCACGTTGAAACGTTTGCGCACGCAGTGAGTGCGAATCAACGGGTCGAACATTTGGAGCCCGACGGCCGGAGTCATAATATTTGAAAGCGGGGGACTCGTCTTAATTAGCATCGCATAACGCGAACCACGTTTGTTTTTGTTAGAACCGGCATCGCTGAATGACCATCTGGGATACTGGAGAGGTTATCGTGAGGCGGATTTAAAAAAAAAACAAAACAAAAAAGAAAAGACAATTTGACCCCGAATGAACCTGCAAGCTCAACATTGTTGGGCCGCACTGTAAAAAAAGAAAAAAAAAAGTGAAATTACAAGGAATAAGTCCAAATGTAACATGAATTAAAAAAAAAAAAAAAGTTTGAATATTTCTGGGAATAAAGATGGAACAAGTTGAATGTGAAAATTGCGACAAGAGGCTTCATGCATCCAAAATGTAAAATGTCTTCGTATTACGTAGCAATAACAACTGGACAGTGACTTTAATGTGTAATGTTACAACGTCATTTTTAACAGGTTCTGCTTTGACCTCATAACATTTGGACTTTTTCTCAACACACAATTGCAAAGTTATGATTAGCACACGTGAAATCACATTTTTTTCAGACTATTTTACGACTTCCTTTTACAGTACTCCTTAAATTACAGTTAAATTCTCACGATATTTTGCTTTTATCATACCCCCCCGTATGAAATGACAACTTTTTAGGGTTTATTTTGTAATATTGCAACTTCCATCCATCCATTTTCTTTGCCGCTTATCCTCACGAGGGTCGCGCAGAGTGCTGGAGGCGGGGTACACCCTGAACCGGTCGCCAGCCAATCGCAGGGCACATGGAGACAAACAGCGGCACTCACAATCACACCTAGGGGCAATTTAGAGTGTCCAATTAATGTTGGATGTTTTTTGGGATGTGGGAGGAAACCGGAGTGTGCCCGGAGGAAACCCACGCAGGCACGGGGAAAACACGCAAACTCCACACAGGCGGGGCCGGGATCGAACCCGGGACCACAAAACTGTGAGGCCGACGCTTTACTAGCTGACTCACCGTTCCGCCAATGCGTGCGTATGTTGCCTTATTGTGCGTTTAACGTGATGCCTTATTCTTAACTTTACGCTAGCTGACATTACGCTACTTTGTGCTACATTAATTTGCATGACTTTACACTAGGTCACAGGTGTCAAACTCAAGGCCCGGGGGCCAGATCCGGCCCACCGCATGATTTAATGTGGCCCGCGAAGCCAATCCCAAGGCACATGGAGACAAACGGCTGCACTCACAATCACACCTAGTGGCAATTTAGAGTTCCCAATTAATGTTGCATGTTTTTGTGATGTGGGAGGAAACCGGAGTTCCCGGCCGGGATCAAACCCGGGTCCTCAGAACCGTTTACCGGCTGATCCACCGTGCCGCCCTATGTTGCAACTTTTACTCAGATAGTGGAATGACTTTTAGCCCAAAGTAATAAGCTCTTATTTTTAGTTTATTGTCTTTGGTATCCCCCTCCCCCTCCCGCCTCTCGTTTATTTATTTTGGGGTACTAACAGATGTTTCCTGAGTAATTGTAAAACGAAACAGCTGCGAAAGTTTCACTGAGGCAAATATCATTTTGATGAAGTGGCAGCTGACCATGTACCGTATCCTCAAATTCCCACTCACAGTTTTCGGATTCACTCAAATCACGGCAAGTAAAAATTCTGCGGAATACGGTAAAATGATATTTTCAGGCTCTTTGGCCGACCGCCAGTTTGAGGTTTGAGACGGCCGGCGACGAGACGGATTGGGTCAGATCCTCTACATCGAAACTCCCGCACTTGGGAATTATTGATGATCACTAACCAGCTTTTAAGTGGCTCGGGGCCCAAGCGGCGGAAGCGCCGAACGCTCGTTGGGTCCGAGCCAGTCGTTTCTTGTCCTCTATTTTAAAAACAAGACGCTGCCAGAGGTTTCCTGATGTTTCCTACGCCCGCGGCCAATCTCGCTCGCGCTTTTGTGGAGAATATCGACGGGGCGACGCAGAAAAACAAATGCTTTTGATTGAGGTTTTCGTGGGGGAGAGCGGAGCTGGAAAAGCAAAGAGGGTATTTTTCGACTCAGGGCTTCCCCGTTTGCAGTCTGGCAGCTGCGAGCGCGATTCGGCGCGCAAAGTTCCACTATTTCATTTGGTGCCGAGAGCCCAGCCAAAGACGTGCTGTGGAGACTTTTATTGTTTATGGTCTTAACTACAAAAAGGAAGGGAAGTTTAAGCTTCCACTAGCTTATCTGTCGACGGCGTCATCCGAGCGGTGTCGGCGATAAATCAGCGAATTTCTGACCCCGAAATGGAGTCAACACGAGTGAGTCACAAAAGGAAAACAAAAATCAACAAATCTAAATCATTTGAGTGGACTTGATTGTGAGTAATAATTTTGGCTGAGTTTTGCGTTCGCACCGTCAAGGTCATTAAACATCATTTAGAGTTGGTTGAAGGATTTGGGGAAGCGCAGGGGAGAACCTAAAGGCCTCCTGACAGTAGGGGGCGTCTATGATTTCTTTTTTTTTTTTTTTTATCCAGGTAGGGACGTTCGTCTGGTCGTGGAACTCACTCATGGAGAGCCTCGTGTCTTATCAGCATTTATCAAAATTCAATTTTTTTTTTCCCCAACTTAACATCAAACAGCAGTCTGTCCATCTGACACGTGGTTTAAATTTGATTCCAATTGGAAAAAGCTCTGCGGCGATGAGGACTTTGTATCGGTCCATAGTGGTAAAGAGGGAGCTTAGTCGAAAGGCAAAACTCTCAATTTACCAGTCGATCTGCGTTCCTCCGCTTACCTATAGGCATGAGCTGTGGGTGGTGACCAAAAGAACAAGATCCCGGATACAAGCGGCCCAGATGAGCTTCCTCCGCAGGGTGTCCGGGCTCTCCCTTAGAGATCGGGTGAAAAGTTAGGTTCTCTCCGAATTGAGAGGAGCCAGATGAGGTGGCTGGGGCATCTGATCCGGATCCCTTCCGGACGTCTCTCTCGTGAGGTGTTCCGGGCATGTCCCACCTGATAAGAGAACCCCGAGGACGACCCAGGACACGCTAGAGAGACTACGTCTCTCTGCTGGGGTTCCCTCTGGAAGAGGTGGAAGAAGTGGCCGGGGAAAGGGAAGTCTGGGTATCCCTCCTGAAACTACTGCCCCCGCCACCCGACCTGGGAAAAGCTTGTTAATTTTCCAAAGAGAAACAGGGCAATTTCGAGTGTAATAACAATGGCGTCCTCTCCTGTCGCAACAGTCCGACGGCAGAACATGAAGGTCCGCATCAACGCCACAGGTGACACCATCGTGATGAAGTTTGTCCGTCCCAACGCCGACACCAAGCTGGAGGGCTACATCCTGGGCTACGGCAGCAGCATGTTCTCCAAACAATTCATCCCGCTACCGGAGAACGGGAAACCTTACGAGACCGAATTTGGTGAGGGTGGCCAATGAGCCCCATCCGTACGTGTATACTTGTTTCATATTTCTATAATAACCTCCAAATGTGGTGTCTTCAGACGCGGAGCCCAAGTACCTTATCGCCGTCCAGCCCATCCCAACCAACGATGTCAAAAAGCATTGCACGGGTAGAACTGGTTCGAATGAAATCTTTGGAAAGTGGCATCCACAAACTCAATTCTCATGACCGTTCATCCGCAGGAAAAGTGGAACTAGAGAAGCCACTCCACCTGGTCATCGGGTCAGTAACGCCCACCTCGGTTCTGCTCTCCTGGGGGACCCTACTGAAGACCCCCTACGAAGGGAACATCATGAACGACTGTCTTGAGGATGGGTATGCCGACATACATTTGGCCTTCGCTCGGGCGTGGGCCCTTTCTTTAGAAAGCAATTTACCGGAATTTCCGGCCTACAGCGCGCACCCGATTATAAGCCTCGCCCGGTACATTTGGGAAGGAAATAACATTTGGTACATACGTAGGCCGCACCTGTGTAAAAGCCGCAAGTGCCCACATTGAAGCCCGACATATTTACAAA
Source organism: Syngnathoides biaculeatus (assembly GCF_019802595.1). Classification (NCBI taxonomy): domain Eukaryota; kingdom Metazoa; phylum Chordata; class Actinopteri; order Syngnathiformes; family Syngnathidae; genus Syngnathoides; species Syngnathoides biaculeatus. The sequence continues at coordinate 26,529,976 of NC_084653.1, read as the reverse complement.
GAGAGATCGTACACAGTTTTCAAAGTTTTAATACCTTAGCTTAGCTTAACATAGCAACAACACGGTAGCACGAACAGGGCTGTTAAAAAAACAAACAAACAATAAACTTAACGGTTTAAAAAAAAACAAACAAAAAAAACAGCTGCGGCAGCTACACAGTAGCAACACGGTAGCACAGCACGAGAGACGCGGCAGTAACACAGCAGCAACACGCTAGCGCAGCGCTAACGGTAGCACTTCACTAGCGTGACGCGAGGGCGGCGCTAATGAGGCCGGTTAAAAAAAAACCAAAAAAACCATATGGTAAAAATCACCGAGACACGGCAGCAACACGCTACCGCAGCGCTAACAGGGCCGGTTATAAAAACATACCGGTAAAGATTACTTCCTCGGCACATATCTTCCACTAGTGGCACTCTTACCTTTTCCGCTCGAATGCGTCCTTGGAATTACCGTAGTTAAGAGAGAAGCAACGGAAAGTCTGGAAGGTGTTTAGCGCTAACCTTGGGGAAAGGGGCCGGGGGCCACAATGTACCAAACCTAACCAAATTGTCCCGCTTGGTTGGAACTGGCTTGGAAATTTTGGCCTTAAAACTAGAAGGTTAAGAATTTCTCAAAAGTTTTTAGTTTTTGTTCCTGGTCAGGAAATGCCAGGACAACTGCGGAGAAAATGTTACCATTTTCTTTCGGCGACTGCATCTAGTTTTTTCTTCTTCTCTGTCCTTGGTCCAGACACTACACCGTGCGTTACCGGGAGAGGAACAGGAAGTGGAACTACCAGACCTGCCCGACCAGCGACACGGTCATCGACAATCTGAAGCCCAACGCGGTTTACGAGTTCGGCGTCCAGCCCAGCTCCAAGGACAGGACCGGCTCGTGGAGCAAGCCCGTCATCCACAACATCAGTTCGGCGGGCATTCAAGGTAGCTTAGATCCACCATTAAAAACTGCGTTAAAATCTTCGGATTTATACTTATCGATGATCCGTTCAACAATGGAATGAGATTCAGTTTGAAAATTGTGTTGATTCATAATTTGTTTTGCGTTTTCAGAGAAAGTCATTCGGAAAATCTTCAAACGTCCCATGAGCCCCGTGGTAGGTGTCGTTATCTTTTCAAAAAGAATAAAAGAAGAGATCTGGCTTGACGGCCACGACTGCGTCGTTTGTCCCGCGAGGGTTTTATCGTATCAATCCATCAGCGCCAGCTTTGTCCGTCGGACCCGCCGAAAGACTTGTCGAAGCTAACGAGAACCAACAGCTTGGCTCCTAATAAACATGTTCGGGAACAGGCCGTGCGTCGGGAAGAATTAATAGGAGCGTGTTGTACATTTTTTTATAGGCGTATGCCAGTTCTCAGGGCTGTTGGCCTCGTTAATTTGCCTTCCAGCTGCCGAATGGAAACGGCGTCGGTACAGCCAGGGCACGGCGAGCCAAGTCCGTCCGTGCGGTGCCGGCCTCTTTCTTTATTCCAATTTGAGGCCCCTCGGTGCCAACGGGAGCCGCTAACAGCAACCTCTTCGATTCCTGCACTCAATTATTAGTCGTGATCATTGCGACGACATGATTGACCGATTCTTCCTCTTTGTGTTTGACCCTCTAGAAACCCCTAACGCAAGGTCCTCACCTCCCCTTTACTCCTCGTCACGGTAAGTCCAGCACAGACCGTGTTTCTTGGTAAAACCAATTGCAATTATTACGACAGTAGAAGATGCATCGTGTTTTTCCTGGTATGTTTGTTCAGCTCTGAACGAGGAGTCAAAGCACTGGAAAAATCTTTTGTTTTGCAGGGCAACAGAAGACTACACCGACTTTGATTTGTTTACAGATTCCAGGCAACAGAAAGCCGTTTTCACGCAAGGCTTAGCGAAATCGCAACACAGATGCCGTAATTTCCGGACTATAAGCCGCAACTTTTTTCACGCACTTTCAACCCTTGCGGCTTATGCGGCTAATTTGTGCATTGTTTCTAACGACCGGTGGAATATATATGCCAAGGAAGTGACTTTTACCGGTATTTTTTTTTTGGTAAGCGTTAGCGCTGTGCGAACACGTAACTGCCGCGTCTCAGTGATTTTTTTTTTTTTTTCAACCGGCCCTGTTAGCGCTGTGCTAGCATGTTGCTGCTGTGATACTGCTGCGTCACAGGCAGTGTTTGGAAAGAAAAGCTAACTCTTTCTGTCTTTCTTTGTAAATATCATGTTTCAATGCGGGGTGGCACGGTGGAGCAGCTGGTAAAGTTATTTGCCTCACAGTTCTGAGGTCCCGGGTTCACACCCGGAACCCGCCCGTGTAGAGTTTGCATATTCTCCTCGTGCCTGTGTGAGTTTTCTCCGGGCACTCCGGTTTCCTCCCACATACCAAAAACATGCAACATTAATTGGACACACTCAATTGCCCATCGGTGTGATTGTGAGTGCGGCTGTTTGTCTCTGTGTGCCCTGCGATTGGCTGGCGAGCAGTTCAGGGTGTACTGGGCCCGCCTCCTGCCCAATGACAACTGGGATAGGCTCCACCACTCCTCGCGACCCTTGTGAGCATAAGCGGTTAAGAAAATGGATGGATGGACGTTTAAATGTGGCCACATGCGGCTTTCAATCAGGTGCGGCTTGTGTATGTAGAAAATGCTTTTTCCTTTAAAAATGTATCGGGTGAGGCTTAGAATCAGGTGCGCTCTATAGTCCGGAAATTACGTTAGTAGACTGACGGGATGTGCGTTTCCCTCACCGATGTCACGATTGCAACGACGCTACGATACATTTGCAAAATGCTTCCACCTACTCCCGATGCGTTGCAATTCACCCCATTTACGTCGCAATATGATTTACTCTCTTTTCAATTCAATGTAAGTCACTTCGACCTCGACGCAACGTAAACCGCATGTTACGACGCAAAGAACAGACATTTGAAGTTACGCATTTCTGTGTTTCAACACAGACATTCAACCTCACATTAAGTTTATTTCCAGAAGTACTGAATGGTGTTTTTCAGAGCATGAAAAAAAAAAAAAAAAAAAAAAAAGCCTCACATTGTCTTAGGTTGACGTCACGTTGGCACGTACAAGGCTGGGCAGTAAAGAAAGAAGAAAGCATTTCTTGTAGCGTGTACGAGTACACCCTGATAAGCCTCGAGGGGAAAAAACTGCACTCCACAAATGATTTTAACGTTGCACTTTCTTTTTCAGGACTGTGCTAACTTTTTCTGCTGACATCTCCCCAATCTGACGTACTCGTTCGTCCTTTACTCTTTGTTAGCTCCCCACAGTAGGACGCAGAGCAGAATCCCCAACTCCCGCCACATAACCCCAAAGCCAACACTCGGTAATTTGATTTGATTTTTTTTTTTCTGAGCATGATCTCAGGAATTACGTAACGGTCAGAAAAAAACATACGACTAAGCGAGAATTCTTCTCTCTCGCTTAAAAACGGATGCAGCATTCAGTCTACTTTCTGGACTTCTTTCACGTGATCTAATGTGCACTATATTTGTCAGCTCCCACCACAACTACTAGACAGGAAGCTCTGTCTACCCCCGGACCAGCGGCACCTGTGACTCCCAAACAGCCAATTGGTAAATCCAAGTTTGTTAAGAATGTAAACGCTGGACCTGTTCTAGTTCAGAGGCAGACGGGAGTACTAAGAACTGCTGCATGCTTAGTTCAACGAGGCTAAAGTACGTTGTCTTGGCACAACATAAAATAGCTTGAAGCCATTTTTTTATTGGTGTATGGTTCCGATGTTATTCATTTTTCATCAGTTTGTTTGGCTGACCCAATTGAAGCCGGACTGTTAACAAAATCGATTTTAAATTTTAATTGTCGAAGTAGACCGCATCGGCTTTGCCAACGCTGTTTTTGGATTTTATCTCTGATGTCCTTTCATTGGCGGTTGAAACAATTTGGAATGCCGATAAGGCAGCCAATGATTCAACACCTGATCAAACCTTTGCAACGGAAACCTTCAAACCTTCGATCAAGTGTCTTAGCCAGATAGCCTCTGGAATCCAACCGTAGCAATCCTGGCTAGGGAAACTGGATTGCTTTGAGGCTGAATGAGCACTTGAAAATCAGGTAAAAGATATTGTGAAACTTTAATACTCGGCCAATAATTATAACGTGCACTTCCAGGTCCTTGTCTGCACCTCCGCTGTTTTCTGTGGCAGGCTCAGCTCTTGTTTTTGTTGTCATTTGAACCAATCAATATGTTAAAGGAAATATTTTCTCTTTCTCTCTCACACATGCCGGCCAGGAGGAAGCCTCTCCAAAACTCTCCTTTCTCCTTTCTATGAGGTCCCCTTAGTCCCTAATCTCCAATTTCCACTTCAGATTACAGCTCCAATGGCTTCTGTATCAGTCCCACGGCAAAATGGTGGAAAATCCCAAAGTCATCCCCCACTTCCGTTAAACCTCCACCAACCGCCAACACAATCCAAGCCCAGACCGCAACAACCCCAATCGGGTTCTCAGCCGACAGGCCACTTTCTTCAACATCAGTTAACAGCCCAGCCTATACCCCAGAGCGAATCATATCCAGATCTCGAGTTAGAGGTGCATGCTACAACACGTAACCCAATTCCAACACGCTACCCTCAAACATCCCAAGCTACACCCGAAGTAGAACCCCAGTCACAAACCAGATCAACACCCAAGGTCCAGATAAAATTGGAAACTCAGACAGAGTCACAACCACCCTTATCACAGCCTCTAACCACAAGTCAGCCTGAACCGAGACATGATCCAATAACACGTTTTATGCACCCAGTACAAGTGACAGCAAAGCCTGCGGATGAGGCGCTTCCAAAAACCTCTCAATCAACCAAACGTAAACCTCGGAAACAAAACATTCAAACAATGCCTCACATTCAAGCTAAACAACCATCTCATCATAAAACATCCCAAGCTGCACCCAAAGCAAAACCCCAGTCACAAACTAGATCAACACCCAAAGTCCAGATAAAATTGAAAACTCAGACAGAACCGCAAACCCTTTCACAGCCTCAAACCACAAGCCAGCCAGGAACCCATTTTATGCACCCAATACAAGTGACAACAAACCTTACGGATGAGGCACATCCAAAAACCTCTCAATCAACCAAACGTCAACCTCAGAAACAAAACATTCAAACAATGCCTCACATTCTAGCTAAACAACCATCTCATCATAAAACATCCCAAGCTGCACCCAAAGCAAAACCCCAGTCACAAACTAGATCAACACCTAAAGTCCAGATAAAATTGAAAACTCAGACAGAGCCGCAACCCCTTTCACAGCCTCAAACCACAAGCCAGCCAGGAACCCATTTTATGCACCCAATACAAGTGACAACAAACCTTGCGGATGAGGCGCATCCAAAAACCTCTCAATCGACTAAACGTCAACCTCAAAAGCATCAAATCCAAACGATGCCTCACATTCTAGCTAAACAACCATCACGCCATCAAACATCCCAAGCTACACCCAAAGCAAAACCCCAGTCACAAACCAGATCAACACCTAAAGTCCAGATAAAATTGAAAACTCAGACAGAGCCGCAACCCCTTTCACAGCCTCAAACCACAAGCCAGCCAGGAACCCATTTTATGCACCCATTACAAGTAACAGCAAAGCCTGCGGATGAGGCACTTCCAAAAACCTCTCAATCAACTAAACGTCAACCTCAAAAGCATCAAATCCAAACGATGCCTCACATTCTAGCTAAACAACCATCACGCCATCAAACATCCCAAGCTACACCCAAAGCAGAACCCCAGTCACAAACCAGATCAACACCCAAGGTCCAGATAAAATTGGAAACTCAAACAGAGCCGCAACCCCTTTCACAGCCTCAAACCACAAGTCAGGCTGATCCGAGACAGTATCCAAGAACACATTTTCTGCAACCGTTACAAGTAACAGCAAAGCCTGCGGATGAGGCACGTCCAAAAACCTCTCAATCAACCAAACGTCAACCTCAGAAACAAAAAATTCAAACAATGCCTCACGTTCTAGCTAAACAACCATCTCGCCATCAAACATCCCAAGCTACACCCAAAGCAAAACCCCGGTCACAAACCAGATTAACACCCAAGGTCCAGATAAAATTGAAAACTCAGACAGAGCCGCAACCCCTTTCAGAGCCTCAGACCACAAGTCAGCCTGATTCGAGACAGTATCCAAGAACCCATTTTCTGCAACCGTTACAAGTAACAACAAAGCCTGCGGATGAGGCACATCCAAAAACCTCTCAGTCAACTAAACGTCAACCTCAGAAGCAACAAATTCAAACGATGTCTCACATTCTACCTAAACAATCATCTCAATCAATTGAGCCACAAATCAAAACATCCGAATCAACGATCCATTTTGAGACAACATTCCAGCCTTTCACTCAACTAACAACCACTACGCAGCCTCATCCGAGCCCCCAAAAACATTCTAACGTGCAATCAACGTCAAAACCAAGGACTCATTCTTTAATCCACATGACGCGACCTGTAGTTGAGAAAATGGCCCGGCCTCAAACACAGCCAGGTCAGCAAGCCAAGTCTCAAAACCAACCCGTCGCCGGACAGCATAATATGAACCAATCTCAACCTTTCGGTATGGTCCAGCCACAGCCACAGCCCCAGCCCCAGTCTCATCTTTTGTCCGACACCCTACCTCAAAAGAAACCTGCTCCCAAATTCCCATCAAAGTCACAAAGTCCTCCCCAATCTGAACCTCAAACCGAGGTCAATCCTGCACCAAAGTCCCAAGCAGACCTACTACCAGGAATTGAGATTCTGCCTCAGGGCAGGATTGACTCTGGCCCCGTTGAGGTCCCTCCATTGCAGGCAGTCCCCACCGGTAAACACCTCGTATGTTCAATGTCACAATAACAACAAGTACCCTTTGGAATCGACATGAGTTTTCTCCCATACAGCTCCTAGTCCACAGGAGAAGGGAAAGCCTCTGCCAATCCCAGCCCCAGCTGCAGAGAAGCCTGATAATTACAATCTTGGTAAAGACCGTGACGAGTCGGTCGCATCGGCATCGCCGCTTTCCGTCACACCTGTATGGCACCCGGTCGCAACTCAACCCACGCGATGATATGATAATCGCTGCTTCCCCATCTCCATCTCCATCCTCGTCCCTGTCGCCGTGTGTGCTGTCAATTGCGGCCCGTCAGACCCTAACTCACAAAACAGCGCAGTGTGCCATTCGTGTCTCGTGTCATGTCATTCCTTGGTCTCTTGTCTACATTCCTCTCACCAGCGTGCGCCGTCATTTCTTCCATTTTAGGCAGAGGCTTTCGATGCTCGCCAGTGGGTGATGGCTAACCTTTGCCGAATGCCTCTCTTCCCATCCAGGTACCCCCAAGCGGAGAGTCGAGGCCCCTCGTTCCCCGACTAGCTCCGCGGCTATCCCGGCGGGGAGAAACACCACCTTTTCGCGCGTCAGGCCTCCTCCTCAATTGCCTCGCAATGGTGTCGGCTCATTGTCCACCTCCTCCCACAGCTCCAAGATCTCTGGGGGTAATGGAGTATTCTCTTCCTTGACTCCACCTTCCTCCTCTTTTTGTTTTTTGGATTCACTTTTCCCGTCTTTAACTGCAGCTCTGCATTTACAGACGACGACCGAAGCCGACTTGCTTAGCGCGGGATACGTCTCGCTTGCGCCTTTCAAACGTTCTTGCGCCGCCTCGCGCTCCCGAAACTCCCTGCGCTCGACCCCATGCGCGCTCTCGCGCGGTGTACTTCACACCTCTGCCGCTAGCCGCAGTCGCGGCGCTAGCCTCGGTGTCGTTAATACGATTTGCGGTCCCTCTCTCCGCTGGGCCGTGCGGGATGTTTGGCTACGGCGCTGGCGAGGACGCGCCACATTTTACACCTAGCGTGCCAAACCAAACAGAGCGCAGGCAGTTTCGACAGGCTCTTTTTCCTCTGTTTGTATCATCCTTTCCTAAACATGCCCACAGACACCTCAAAAGACTTAGGGAATGGAGAACGAGGAAGGCCAAAATATTAGATTAATGTCGCAGAGTCATGCCAGTTACCGTTTTTCGAGCCAACTCCTCTCTTAAAAACTAGGTCAAAGGGATACTTCTCCAGCTTTTGTCTTTTCCTGACTGGCTTCTGCTAGAAACCAGTGACACTGAACCCTTCATAACTGACCTTCTTCTCCCTCCAACAGCTCACCACCATAAGAGCAATGCTCTCCCTAAACCTGGAGCATGGTCCAAAGAGAAACCCGGTAAAGACTAACGTGAAAAATCACCTTTCGGCATTCTACATGCACTAACCCGTGAGGCAATGTTGCAGTTTGTCCTGTCCCACATCATCATAATCATCATCATCATCATCATCATCATGCGCTTTTTGTCACAGTCCGCTCTTGCTTCGAACTGCCTGTTGGACCTTTTGTGGCTCTGTTGTTGTCATGGAATATGCCGCGTCCCGGAATTAGTTCGCCGTTTCAGATAGGGATGGGCTCCGACTGAAACTCGTTTGAAGATAAATTCACTTTGTCGATCGTATTCAGCTCGACCCACTCGAAGCTCAGATCAAGAACAAGGTGGACAGGCGTCAACACATCTGCCTCACAGTCATCAGGTCCTCGGTCCTGATCCTGGCTGAAGACTTCACATACTCCAGCTTCATTCCCCATTGCGAAAACATGCATGATCGGTACAGTGAAGAATCAAAATGATCGTTTGTTTATGCCCGGCGACTGACCGGCAACTAGTCCAGGCCTGCCTCTCTACCCCAAAGTCGGCTGGGATAGGCTCCAGGTCACCGGTGACATTAACGAGGACTCTCACGTTTGATGTGCTTAACGATCGACAAAAGACATTTCTTCAATTGCCCATCCGTAGTTAGATTTGATCTCGAGCAGAATGTTTGCTTGTAAAAAGGTGAGCGAGGTTTCAAACCCCCACCCCCAGCCCCACCCCCTTTTCCAAGGCCCCTCACATTGCTTCAACTTAATCAAAATCAGTCAACCTGACGCACAAGAGGAATGCAAACCAGGTCTGGAGCGGACGCGTTGACGTCGCCGCTACGGTCGGTCCTCATTTGCGTCAGTCACGGCTTTCGTGTCTTGTCGCTGTAAATCGGGATGACGTCGGATGCAGGTTCAAAGGCTTCTGCAACTGTTTTCCAACCGAGCAATACAAAACAAAAGCAAAAACGCTGTATCAACCATTTTAAGTTGAACTGTTTCAAGATGGCAGGTAATCGTTTTTTTTTTTAAACCATAGGAAATAGCAAATATGGAAATAATCATTTCCATGGCCAAACCGTCAAGGCAGTTTTTTGAAGCAGCATTTTTACCGGTCATAAGTGTCGTAAAGCCGGCGGTGGTGGAGGCAGGCACTGGAAAGGAGAGGAATGAAAACTAGCTGAAGTAAAACTGAATATATGTGCGTGAATGAGAACGGGTGGAGGGGGAAGAGCGAAGCTCCAGGGAGGAGAGATGGCGAGGGTGGACGACTTCAAATACTTGGGGTCAACAATCCAGAGCGATGGAGAGTGCGGGAAGCGGGTCCAGGCGGGGTTGGAACAGTTGGCGGAAGGTGTCTGGTGTTCTACGTGACAGAAGAGTCTCCGCCAGGATGAAGGGCAAAGTTTATAAAGCGGTGGTGAGGCCGGCCGGACACGATGTACGGATTCCAGACGGTGGCGCTGAAGAGACAACAGGAAGCAGAACTGAAGGGGGCAGAAATGAAGATGTTGAGGTTCTCGCAGGTTGGATAGGATTAGAAATGAGCTCGTTTAGAGGGAGGGAGAGCCAAAGGTGGACTTCGATGGTTTGGACGTGTCCAGAGGCGAGAGAGTGAATATATTTGGTAGAAGGGTGGCGAGGATGGAGCTGTCAAGGAAGAGAGGGCGAAAGAGGAAGACCAAAGAAAAGGTGGTGAGGGAGGACATGAGGCCAGTTGGGTGTTAGAGAGGAAGATGCTCGAGATAGGATAGGGGCGGCACGGTGGATCAGCTGGTAAACCGTTGGCCTCCCAGTTCTGAGGTCCTGGGTTCAATCCTGGTCTCACCTGCGTGGGTTTTCTCCGGGTGGGCACTCCGGTTTCCTCCCACATCCCCATCAATTAATGAATTGCCCCTAGGTGTGGGTTGGGAGTGCGACTGTTGTCTGTGTCCATGTGCCCCGCGACTGGCTGGCGACCAGTTCAAGGTGTACCCTGCCTCTCCTGCCTGTTGAGAGCTGGGATAGGCTCCAGCACCCCCCACAACCCTCGTGAGGATAAGCGGTGAAGAAGATGGATGGATGCGCAAGATAGTGAACTGAGGGTGATGCGCGACGGAGGCATGCAACAGCATTTGTGGGTCCATTTTCGAACGTTTGACTCGTGAGGCTCGGCTGTTTATCGCTCCCAAGGCCAGCGGTTATGTAATTGCTGCTGTATAAAACAATAATAAATACCGATACACATGCTACACATCACTGCTCCGCTATATCCTTCAACCCGAGATTAAGCACGACATCATCTTTTTTTGTGATTGTCAGCCTCAGATGAGCGCACGGGAGTATTTCGCCGGAGACGTGTCGGCGCATGTTTGCCATTAGCCGTCTGTCACGCGGCGGTTCGTCAGTATCGTAATCATCATCCTGCGGATTCCTCCCCGGGGCGGGGGCGGGTTAAGCCCGAGGTCGTCGATCGGGGAGGGTAGGAACCGAGCCCAAAAATCAATGCCCCGAAGCCGCTTCGGATCATCGACGATAGATACGAGGAACGGACTCAGCGAACGAGAAATCCCCAAAGAGGCGCCACGTGGAAGGCGTTGTAGCCCGAACAAGTCCAATTAAGGGAAAGTCTTCGAGGCCAGCTAAAGTGATTTAGTGCCGCGCGCCGCGAAGCTAAATCAGGAGTTTGTTGTGAGGCCGTTTCCATGACGGGCCCGCTCGCGTTTGCTCGCCTCTGATTACATTTCCAGCGTAATTCCCCTCGTCGGATCAATCAAAGCTGTTCGGGGCTGCAACTCCTTGGCGAGGACCATTCAAGCTCGCGCATATCTGTGGAAAATAAGCGGCGGCGCCAGGGTTGATTTGATTTGATTTCAAATAGACCGTTTGAAAATGAAGTCGTCCTTGACGGCCGATTGCTGTTTTCATTTTTGTCGACCTGCCTGGCTTGTGTGCGCTTCGGTCGGAGATGGGCATTTCCAGACGTCGACGCTCATGTAATCGATTAAATGCGACTTTCAAAAATATTTGTTAATGCGAGGAAGTCGCGCTCTCTGAATGTTCTCAACTCCTGTTTTGCCACACGGCTGTCGCGCAATTTCCTGCGATCCCAAACGGACCAACTCAACAGCGCCTCTGCTGGTGGCGGCCAAAGAGTGCGTTCTCATACCGTTCCGTACGCGCAATTAATTAACAGCCAATTAATCGATTATGATGCCCATCTCCAGCTTTCTTGTCGCTTTTGTGTAAATGGATTTTTATTCACAGATGTCTGCTAATAATTCCCACCCGCGCATCAACGTGAGCTTCTCAAACCGCCGCCGTTTTGTTTGCAGTTCTGAGCGTCTTCCCCTCCGAGGCCAGACCAGAAATATTTGTTACGATGATGTTAACGTTTCCCGTTCGTCCCTGCAGTTCTGCGGCAATCCGTTCCCGTCAACAAGCGGCCCAACCTGGTGGGGATGCCGAATGACCACGGTGAGGGCGCCGGACCGGTTCCTAAAACTCCGCCTTTATGCTACGCCGCACAAGCGGCTCGTCAAGCTACTGCGCTGTGACTTTCTGTCCAAGTCGTAAATATGTATCTCGCGCAGAAGATGGAATTTTGCTGTTTAATGAAGAGGATGTTCTTCACGGCAGAATTTTGCAGATTTTCAAAGATGTTGACTGCCACGACAAAAAAAAACAAAACAAAACACATATTAGCCGTGCAAACAAAATTGTAGTGGTAGACGTAAACATAATTTATCCGCTTTTAATGTTGAAATGCACAAAAAAAAAAAAAGAGGAGAGTATATCACAGGGGTGTCAAACTCATTCTTCTCGCGGGCCACTTTGTTGTTCCGGCTTCCCTCAAAGGGCCGTTATGACTGTGCAACAAAAATATTTAATCATCTCATCACATTTGCGTCATCAATTTATGAACGAATTTTGGAATCAGAAATCAAGGGTAATGTGTTTTTCAACTATTCACGTTTGGTAACACAAACAAGGCTTGTAATATCTCAACTTTATCATTAATGATATATGACAATTTGAAATTTTGGTACAGATTTTTACAAGAATTATGGAAATTGACGCAGTAGATGTGGCTCGGCGGGCCACATGAAATCATGTCTGGCCCCCGGGCCTTGAGTTTGACACCTGTGGTATAACACAAAGGTAATTGATAAGGTACCTCACGCATGCCACTTTTTAGCATTCTTGTCGTACAAGTGTGAAAATATTAACCACTATTAATGGTAAAAAAAAAAAAAAAAAACAAAACACGAGCTTAACCTTGATAACCTCGTGCATAGGTGTCAAACTTGGAGTTCTGGTTTCCCTCATCGGGCCGGTATGACTGTGAAACCATAAAAAATCTTTGACTGCCTCATCATCATTTGAAATTGTGGTACAGTTTTGAGCAAAAATCTCGGAAGTTCATACACGTGATTTAGCTTCGCTGTCCACATAAAATCATGCGGCGGGCCGGATCTGGCCCCCGGGCCTTGAGTTTGACACCTGTGACCTAGCGTAAAGTCATGCAAATTAATGTCGTAACGCAGCACAAAGTAGTGTAACGTAAGCTCGCGTAAAGTTAAGTGGCGTAACGTACAATAACGCAACATATACACACGGCGGCACGGTGGGTGGATCAGCTGGAAAACGTTGGCCTCACAGTTCTGAGGTCCCAGGTTCGATCCAGGTCCCGCCTGTGTGGAGTTTGCATGTTCTCATCGTGCCTGCGTGACTTTTGTCCAGGTGGCCACTCCGCTTTCCTCCCACATCCCAAAAACTTGCAAAATTAATTGGAGACTCTAAATTGCCCCAAGGTGTGATTGCGAGTGTGGCTGTTTGTCTCCATATGCCCTGCGATTGGCTGGCGACCAGTTCAGGGCGGACCCCGCCTCCTGCCCGTTGACAGCTGGGATTGGCTCCGGCACTCCCCGCGACCCTCGTGGGGATAAGTGGCAAAAGAAAATGAATGGATGGACGGATGCACACGTTTGAAGTGAGGTCTGGTGTCAAGCTGAAACGTAAAGTGAAACAGCACAAATAATTTTAAGAAGCGCAACGATGCGTGAACTGATTCTGAGCAGTTGTGGCGCATGTTGACATATCTATCAATAAATATGTGCCACCAGGGTTTGAATTTGAAATATAAAGTGATCACATTTTCAATAGTCGTATTTCAGTGTAACTTTTCAGCGTTAATTCAACTGGCTACAATTCCATCCATCCGTATTCTTTGCCGCTTGTCCTCACAAGGGTCACGGGAGTGCCGGAGCCAATCCCAGCTGTCATTGGGCAGGAGGCGGGGTACACCCTGAACCGGTCGCCAGCCACTCGCAGGGCACATCGAGACAAACAGCCGCACTCACAATCACACCTTGGGGCAATTTAGAGTGTCCAATTAATGTCACATTTTTTGCGGGATGTGGGAGGACACCGGAGTGCCCGGAGAAAACAAACTCCACACAGGTGGGTTTGGGATTGAACCTGGGACCTCAGAAGTGTAAAACTCTAAAATTCACTGTCTGACGTCACGTGACGTGACTAAGAAAGCGGAACTGCGATTAGCTGGCTGTTGGCTTCTGACCTGAAGTAACCCTACGTGGTGGCACAGAGGGTGAATTTTAGACAGCGAATTGTAGCCAGTTGAATTGCTCAAATTCAAAAGTCATAATGAAATACAACTGTTGAAAATGTGATCATTTTCCATTTCATATAATTCATATCCTGGTGGCGCATATTTACTTCCACATATCGCACAAGATCCCACATGTTATGAGATGTTTTCTGCGTGAATGTAGCAAAAATCTCGCTTGAATTCCGAACCGGCAGACTCGAGAGGGTCCTCTGCAAGCGCTCTTCCACGCAAGGATTGCGCTCGTTGAGCCCATCAAACCGATTTCACTCGGCTCAACGTTCCCCCCCCCGGACGCTCGGCAACGTTTGATTTTCGCGGTCGTTTTCTTGCCGCGATTCAGAGACGTCGGCGGTGACCTCGACGCGGAAGATCGCGACGCCTCACGAAAAGCGCAAAACAACGCGCGCTATCTGGGTAAAACCTTCGTATTTGCTGTTGTCTTCCACTGACCTCGGACACGATGGTGCAGATGTGTGTGTGGGGGGGGGCAATCAAACCCCCCCCCCCCCATTTGCTGTGGAACCACACATAGTTGTGCGAGGACAGCCAAAGCAGATGGAAAACACAACTGTGTGTGAGTCACATGATAGACTGACCCCCCCCCCCCCTTTTTCCTCTCGCCTCAGATAAACCCATGGACCTCAAACAAGGCGACAAGGAGTCCATCCTGAAGCCGTTCCCTTTGGTCACGTCCAAGCCGAAGCAGGATCGGCGACAGCAGACCACCACCACCACCACCACGCCCTTGTTAAATAGTAAGAAAGAAAACATTTTCATTTTTTTTTTTTTTAGGTCACGTGCGCATACATGGAAACCGGCAGCTGACAGCCTGGGGCTAGTTTGTGCATTTTTAAAACAATCAAAACCTTTAAAATGTTTTCTAGATATTTGTTCATTCGCGTTACACATTTCAGCTCAAAATAACAAACTACGGCAAATGTAAGCATTTTTTTTGTATATCTATTTTTTATATAATTTTTTTGACACGTGCACATACATGGAAACCGGCAGCTGACAGCCTGGGGCTAGTTTGTGCATTTTTAAAACAATCAAAACCTTTAAAATGTTTTCTAGATATTTGTTCATTCGCGTTACACATTTCAGCTCAAAATGACAAACTACGGCAAACGTAAGCATTTTTTTTTGTATATGTATTTTCTATATAATTTTTTTGTCACGTGCACATACATCGAAACCGGCGGCTGACGACCTGCGGCTTGCTTGTGCAATTTTTTCAAACAAATAAAACCTTTAAAATGTTACCTAGATAGTTTTTCATTTGCGTTACACATTTCAGCTCAAAATGACAAACTACGGCAAGCACAAACATGTTTTTTTTTTTTATATAATTTTGGATTTTGCTTTGAAAATTGGCCATTATTAGCTTGAAAGGTCAGGGGTTTTTTTTGTGTTTTTTTTTTTTTTCACCATAGCTTCTTTAAGAAAAAAGAAAATTTACTTACATGCTATTTAAAAAAAAAAAAAAAAAAAAAATTCTTACAACATAAGAAAGAGATTATATTTCTAAATTTGGTCATGTTTGTTTGGATAATATCTCAACACCAAATGACTCACTTGCAAGAATGACTCTCAAAGTCATAAAGTAGCATAACTTCCTCTCTGGAGGGCAATAAAATATTCCTTCACTCATCTTAATTATTTTGCGTATGTATTTGAAATGCAGTTGAGCTCAACTGTAACTTGAAACTTGAACGCTTGGAAACGAATCTCGAACTGACGCAAATTTGACTGTCCAGTAAATGTTCGAGGTCGTCCGTATTTCACGATCTTGTCGAGGTTTATAGATTTACGGTCGCGCTTTCCATACGCAGCAATGGATTTCCGTGGTGGACGAGGTCGTAACCCGAGAAGGAAATAAGAGAACGTGTGCGATCGTGAGTGGCCGTGAACGCTCCAGCAGGTGTCGGGCAGGCGAGATGTTGCCCCGGGCCAGAAGCGAAAAATGCTGACACTTCGTCCTGCCAAGTCGGCGTCGGCGCAACTAACTCGCTCCTCGGCTTCATTATTTTTTAATTTTTTTTTTTTTTTTTTTACAGGCAGCCGCTTTGACATCAATGAAAATTCCTCCATATTCCGTCCGCTGCCCGCGTCCGACGTGGACATCATGGGCAAGAAGCGCTACGTGGGTAAGGCTACGAAATCTCCACGACTCTTTCGGGTCCCTTTTGTCGTACTCGTCACGCCCGTTGTTTGTTTGGGCAGATTCAAAACAAAACGGTATTGAACTTTGGTGCGGAGCGAACCAGGCGGCTCACCGGTACTAACCGCTCATCAATTGATGCAAACCAATCAAAAGCACCAATTTCCAATGGGATTCAGTCAAATGCGCAAACCCATATCAGTGTCTAACGTGGCGGCACGGTGGATCAGCTGGTAAAATGTTGGCTTCACGGTTCTGAGGTCCTGGGTTCAATCCCAAACCCGCCTACGTGGAGTTTGCATGTTCTCCCCGTGCCTGCGTGGGTTTTCCCCGGGCGCTCCGGTTTCCTCCCGCGTCCCAAAAACACCCAAAAGGGATACAATTCAACTCCTATTTTTCAGCAAAAACTGTCTTTGAACCAGAGCTGGGTTTTCTCCGGGCACTCCGGTTTCCTCCCGCATCCCAAAAACCTGCAACATTAATTGGACACTCTAAATTGACCATAGGTGTGATGGTGAGTGCGGCTGTTTGTCTCGTTGTGCCCTGCGATTGGCTGGCAAACCGGTTCAGGGTGTACCCCCGCCTCCTGCCCGTTGATAGCTGGGGTAGGCTCTAGCCCTCCTCACAACCCTCGTGAGGATAAGCGGCTAAGAAAATGGATGGATGGATAGTTGAACTTGTTTTTTTACTGACTGAAAACTTGCAACCAATAACATGAGCGAGATCTCACATTTGGATAGCTGTGGGAAAACTAACCGAGTTTATGAACCTGACCTATTCATTTTATTTATTGCCAAAAACCAGTCATTAATAATATCGCGCTCTGACCGGACATGTCCGCAGCCCCTCACGTCATCTACAAGACCGATAAGAAGCCGGACGAGCCGTGTTCGATCACGTCCTCGCTGGCGTACTTCCCGGACGAGGAGGACGGCGCCGACCAGAACGTGACGGCCGCTCCCCGGATCCCGCCGTCCAACCTCACCGTGGTCACGGTCGAAGGGTGCCCGTCTTTCGTCATCCTCGACTGGCAGAAATCCGACAACGAAACCAGAGGTGGCGCAAGACTTCATATTTGATTTGTTTGGAGCCGTGAATTGATTTGATCACGCAATCCGTGTATACGCCTCCCAAATTGAAACGACTCTACGTTTCTTTGCCAGAGTACGAGGTCGTATCTACGGCGAAAGGACCCAACGGGGAGGAAGTGTCCATATCCACGACGACAAACCAGACACACACGGCGGTGGAGAATCTCAAACCAGAAAGCAGGTATGCAACCGCCTGAAGATTTGAAAACATGTCCGGCAGGTACATTAGCACGAAATTTGCCAAGTGACGAGAAAATGCGGCTTAAAAGAAATCCATCCATCCATCCATCCTTCCATTATCTACCGCTTTTCCTGGTCGGGTCACGGGGGAAGTAGCTTCAGCAGGGACACTCAAGACTTCCCTTCCCCCAGCCGCTTCTTCCAGCTCTTCCGGAGGGATCCCGAGGCGTTCCCGACTTAAGTCTCTCCAGCGTGGCCTGGGTCGCCCTCGGGGGTCTCTTTCCGGCGGGACGTGCCCGGAACACCTCGCCGGGGAGGCGTCCGGATCAGATGCCCCAGCCGCCTCATCTGGCTCCTCTCAATGCGGAGGAGCAGCAGTTCGACACCAAGTCCCTCCCGGATGACCGAGCTTCTCGCCTGTTCTCTAAGGGAGAGTGAATAAAATCAGCACCCGTTCTGGGGCTGGTGACCCAACCACGGAAGGACCCAAGTACATAAAAATCGGGCCAATGGGTCGCGTGTTCGACATGTAGCTCCCGTTTTCCAGCACCTTTATCTTCAGCACGACCGCTTTCCACCACATGCGATAAATGTGTACGCTTGCACAAAAAAAGAAGTGAGAACCAACGAATCAGTTCTTGTTGTTTTCATTGTACACAAAAATAGTCAGAGAAACAAGTAGAAAGGATGGAGGACGCGGAGCATTTTTCATTTCGCATCTGGACTTTTAAGAGTCGACCAGAACCGTCCCCGGGGCAGCTTTTTGGATATCTTAACCTTCAGCACGTGGAATAGCCATCAGCTGTTTGACTACACGGAGCGAGTCATTGCGACGCACGTTGGCGCCGAAATAGCGACAACTTCAGCACTGGGGTGGAAAGAGGGCAATTTCGATAGGAAGTGCCGGGGGGGGGGGGGGGGGTAAGTACCTTCAATGCAGTTCGTCCCCCGACTTGATGGTTTTTGTCTCGTTCCAGTTACGAGTTCAAAGTGACACCAAAGAACGAGCTTGGAACGGGACCGTCCAGCGAGCCCGTGTCGTTCAACACAGAGTCAGGCAAGTTTCACCGGAAACCTACAAGTAGAAAAACGGTGTACAAATCCTAGATGGACTGTCCGTTGGACAAACAAACGCATCGTAAACTAAGATGAGCAGTACTACCGTAATTTCCCGCCTACAGGCCGCGACTTTTTTCACACGCTTTCAACCCTGCGGTTTATGCGGTGATGCTGCGCTAGCGTTAGCATGGCGCCAGCGTTTGTGCGGCGCGAGCGTTAGTGCACCTGGTAATAAGCCTCGGTACACAGAAAGAGTTTAACGCTGGTGCCACGCTAACACTAACGGCTTTCTGTGTACCGACGTTTATGACCAGGTGCGCTCTGTCGGCCGGGAATTACGATATATATATATATATATATTTTTTTAATAATCAAATGATAATTGGGCCAAATGACTTGTTAGGCATGACATTGATATTTATCATTTCCCTTGTACACGCAGCGGACCCTCGAGTGAGTGAAAACGTTTCAGGTAGATATTTTCCTTTCTTAATATCACTATAATCTAGCGAGATAAGATGGATTTTTAAAATACATATTTGTTACCATTTGCGACAGGAAAAGACGCCATCTGGACGCAGTTTCCATTTAAGACAGACGCCTACTCCGAATGCAACGGGAAGCAATACGTGAAGAGGACGTGGTACCGAAAGTTTGTGGGCATCCAGCTGTGCAACTCGCTGAGATATAAGATCTACCTCAGCGATTCGCTCAATGGTAACGAGACTTCGGTTAGCCAAAACAGCAGCGCCCAAGATGTCGCGCGGCCAAATTCAAGTCGTTCCGTAAACGAGTTCCCAGCTCAATTTTACAGATTATCTTCATCTTTAAGGCTGTTTAGCATTCCCGCAGATATGAGGTCACTCCACATTGTTGTGTGTGTGTGTTTACTTCATTAGTCCCGCTCGGTCTTGCCTTAGTCCCCGAACCTAGGTTTTGTGACATCCCAACCCAGAGTGGACGCATCTACAGTTTTCCTGTCTCTCTAGGGAAGTTCTACAACATCGGAGATCAATCAGGCCACGGCGAGGACCATTGCCAGTTCGTGGACTCCTTCCTGGACGGGCGGACTGGGACGCATCTGTTTGCGGACCAATTACCATCCAGGCTAGGTATTTATGAGCAGCTTTTAAATGTATCATGTATTTCAGCAGAAACCCAGAGTGACCCCGTAACAAATGTGGCGGTCGCACATAACGCAGCAAGAATTGGCGTTGGACTATGATACCTCGGAATCAACCAAGTCTAGAAACCAAATCTGGTGCCGCTTAGCTATCTGGGGCTGCACGATAACAAAAACAGAAGCACTTGCAGTGCAGAAGCCCACCCCTAAACCGTAGAGTAGGAGGGCCCTGAGAACCTCGCCTCGTGCCATACCAGGCAACGTCCCACCACCAGAATCAGTGTCTGCAAAACTAGTGAAGTGCCTGAAGTGGATGATGGCCAGTAGCACCTTGCCACTCGGGTAACGTAGTTTCCCCAAGAAATATTGTCGCATCCAAGAAATCTCCCAACAATCTTCAAAGGTGCAGCCAAATTTCTCGGCATGTTAAGTCTATGTTGGTGATACTCCGTCAACCAGGTCACGGCAATCGTCATAAGTCAAAGCAAGGCAATGCCACTCTTCTGTCTCGTGCGAGACATTTTACTTTTGTCCAAACGGCTCCCTCTTCAGCTGCTGTATTACTTCGACTGAAGAAGACTTTTGGATTCAAGGTGAAACATCGTAATCAGGACCAGGCATGGTGGACAAAACCCAAGCCGCGTGGGCCTAGAGATATTGACTCAAGTCCAGTTCTCAAGATTAGGTTCTTACTTAAGTTCAAGGGGAGGCAGAAACAAATGAGAGGGTAAGCACTCACCTGAATCGCACACCAGGAAGCGAAACCTCCCCATACGGCACCCTTCGGGACCATGGACCCCCAGAGTTGTTCCCATTTTGCATTGCTTTCTGTTCAACAACTGTTCCATGGAGTTGACCCCGTTTGACCTAGTTTCAATTTCTTTTGAACGCAGGTTACTTCCGAGCTCTGAGACAAGAACCGGTTAGCTTCGGTGAGATCGGAGGCAAGTCGCACGTGACTTACGTGGGATGGTACGAATGCGGCACGCCAATTCCCGGCAAGTGGTAACACCTCGAATGCAGTCCCGGAGGAGGTCTGGAAGAAGAGTACATTAGCAAAGGTGCCTAACCTCAGAGGGGTCGGGCTTCTTTTCCATGTTAGCATAAATCAAGGCTGGGGAACCGTCCACTTCTGAGACAGTCCTCCGCACGCCATACTAAATTTATCATAAAACACGATCAGACAAATGTTCATTATTATATATTATTAGCATTTGTTGCTCAGATGATTCCGTTGAGGTTTTGTTTTTCCAAATACACGGTGGGCTGGATTAAACGCTATCGCGGGCTACGTGGGCCTCACGAGCTGTTAGGTTCCCACCCCCTGCCATAGACACCGTAGAGCGGGGGAAACGTGTCTTAGGTAGGTCGCAACGAGGTATGAATGAGTTCAGGAAACAAATTCCTGACGTTACTGACGTGTCAAAATGAATGCACGAGTGGCCAAAATGTTGATTATACAGTCATTGTTCTGAAAATCTTTGGGAAGCTGGCTCCCAACGTGTATGATGCTATTTATCGAGGGATGGTTACAGGATTATAGTGTGCGCGCTTGTACATTCCAGAGGACATAGAATTGCATGGCTAGAAACACACGCATTGGTCATTTGTAGACAGAAACGAGGCGCCACTCATACGACGGTTGTACAGCTGGACAATGTCAAATACAAGCACATATGAATGACACACGCGAGACGGACCGTTTGCCGTTCCCGAGGAATTGCTCGCAGTTGCAGTTTGCACAGTATTATACTTTTGTTTATATATATATGTATATGAAGTCATTTTTTTTTTTTTTTGGGTCTACCAAGGATAGTTTAGGTTTGTTGGAATTTTGTTGAAGTGCAAATTGTTGGTGGGAGGGGGAGATATGATGTAGTTTTGGAATGCAAACTTTTCTCCAATAATGCTATCCCATAAGAAATATATATATACATTTTGCTAACTGTACATAGTTTTCCCCTATTATTTCTTAAGGATACTTTTGCGTTGCAACATGTAAACTGTTTTTCAGCATTAAATCTTGTTTTGATATGAAGTGATCCTCATTTCTGTGTGATTTCAAGAGGTGTACCATCATCTTTAAAACAAAGGACAAGACCCAAGGCGAATGCTTTAATAGCAAACGAGGACTTTAAACAACATCAATTCAACTACTAAGCAAGATAAATGCCAAGATCTAAACAATAAGTAAGGCTAAAATCGGAAAGGCTAAAAAGGTCTAAGGTCTACCCAAGCTAAATTCTAAAGATATTCTTTATGTAAAGATCGGTAAAGGCTCAAGCTAAGGTCTTCATACTAAGCAAATAAAAGGCTGAAGCTAATTTCTAAGCTAAGGCTAAGAGTTATGGTCTTTAAACTAAGTAAACGTTAACGCTAAGGGTCTTTCCACTGCCTGGTTGTTTACGCAAAGCGAAGTGAAAGGTGAAGATTCGTTATGCTACGTAAACAGCAAAGCTAAGGTCTTAAGGCCTTTAAATTAAATAAATGCTAAAGCTAAGGGCTTTCTGCTAAGCAAGGTAAAGGCTACAGGATTCACATCGTCTTCATTCTTACAAAAAAAAAAAAGGGACAAGGGCTTCATGTAAAAACCAAGGTACCTTTTGCCTTTGCTAAAGTCTTTACGCCAAGCAAAATAAAACCGAAGTCTCCGCAATACGCAATACAAAAAACAAACGCTGCTTATAATCTCCACATGTGGGTGATACTTGATGCAGTATTTTATTAGCCGACTTTGAATGAGAACACACATGCTGCAAAATTTACAACTCAGCTCTGGATGCGAACAGTGTCCATATTTAACAACTCGCTCATATTTTTCCAACCATTACGTGGTCGAATCCATCAGAGATGAGCGATTTTGGGCTTGGAAGCGACTGCCCTGCGGGTGTCCAATAACTTCTGAAAGCGTTCTTTAATAAATGCTTTGCGCTCGATTCCCTCTCATTCGCTGAGACAAGTTTGACATGGAAGAGAAGACCGCACGTTCCCTCAGAACGCATCCAGGTCGCCGCGAGCCTCAAAACGGGAAAACAAAAATATAATACCGCCGGCATTACATCAGTATTCCCAAATCGCCTTTGGGATGAAAAAGAAAAGTGAGATACTGACCTTCAACGAGGAGAGTCGCTGCTGGTGTAGCGGTACGCACGCCCGACTTTGGTGCGGGCAGCGTAGGATCGATTCCCGCTCAGTGATGGCGTCGATATCTGGCTGGCACGTTCCCTCAGAACGCATCCAGGTCGCCGCGAGCCTCAAAACGGGAAAACAAAAATATAATGCCGCCGGCATTACATCACTATTCCCAAATCGGCTTTGGGAGGAAAGTGAAAAAGAAAAGTGAGATACTGACTTCAACGAGGAGAGTCGCTGCTGGTGTAGCGGTACGCGCGCCCGACTTTGGTGCGGGCAGCGTGGGATCGAGTCCCGCTCACTGATGGCGTCGATATCTGGCTGGCACGTTCCCTCAGAACGCATCCAGGTCGCCGCGAGCCTCAAAACGGGAAAACAAAAATATAATGCCGCCGGCATTACATCAGTATTCCCAAATCGGCTTTGGGAGGAAAGTGAAAAAGAAAAGTGAGATACTGACCTTCAACGAGGAGAGTCGCTGCTGGTGTAGCGGTACGCGCGCCCGACTTTGGTGCGGACAGCGTGGGATCGAGTCCCGCTCACTGATGGCGTCGATATCTGGCTGCCAGCCTGAAGGTAGCTGGGATAGGCTCTGTGATCCTTGTGAGGATAAGGGGCTTGGATAATAGATGGGTGGTTGAACTTCAACAGCAACAAAAGTGTCAGAAAACACGAACCACTCAGCTGGGTATCAATTATTTATTGTTAAAGGAAAAAAAAAAATCTGATAAGGTGTGATTTCATTTTTGTATATTAGTATAAACTGGTGATTTGATAAAGGGCGATGGAGTGGTGACAAAGGGAAACCTTACAAATGGGATCGGCCCCCGCCTGCGCGCCTTCACTTAGCTGAGTGTCCTCGTCGTGATTATTAATACAGACAAACGATACGAAGACAAAAAAACAACCACATCAAAAGTCAGTTCGGGTGTCAGATGCCCGGCACGTGAAGTTTTTAGGACACGGATGTCGTTGAACCCAACGGAAGGATAAGCGGCTCGTTCTGGTCTTCCAAATGAATGCAACGATGACAAAAACAAGAAGGGGGAGGATAAAAATAAACACAAATCAAGACTTGGAGCAACAAAAGCCGAGCAACGTGTCGGTCAGACCACATACAAACATCAACCGTGGTGGCGGGGCGCGGTTTCATATTTGGATTTGATAATCTTATGATGGTAGGGGAGGAAAATTCAGAGCAATAAACCAGTCCAAACAGTTGGAGCCACGAGGGTTGGTGTCTGGATCACTCACGCCCACCTTTTTACCGGTAACCGGGGCCCGGCTGAGCGTAGCCCTGACCGTAAGGGGGCCGGTTGCGGGCGTACGGGTTGGCGGCCCCGGGGGGAGGGGTGACCGTGTTACCCGGAGGCGGTGTGTAGCCGGGGCGGGGTTGGTACCCGGCAGCCTGGGAGTTGGGCGGCATGCTGTAGTTGGCCGGCTGCGATGCCTGGGACGTATAGTTTTGGGGAGGGAAGGCTCCTGGGGGGTACTGCTGGGGTCCCTGAGGAGGATGAGGCTGCTGCTGCTGCTGCTGCTGCTGCTGTTGGCCGCCCTGGAAACTGGGGGCCTGTGGACCCGGGGCTGTGGCTTGGGAGGAGGGGCCCGCGTAGTTCTGGAACTGCTGCGGTTGCGGCGGACCGGGTTGGGGGGCTCCCGGCTGGGGGCTGTACCCCGCTGACAACAACAAAAGGTTGTGTTCAGAAATCAAGTACGAACATGGGCACCATTTTGGTTCCTCACGTCACAAACTGGTGTTAAAATATACAATGTAA
This sequence comes from Syngnathoides biaculeatus, assembly GCF_019802595.1. Classification (NCBI taxonomy): domain Eukaryota; kingdom Metazoa; phylum Chordata; class Actinopteri; order Syngnathiformes; family Syngnathidae; genus Syngnathoides; species Syngnathoides biaculeatus. The sequence continues at coordinate 26,505,669 of NC_084653.1, read as the reverse complement.
AATAATGAAGCGACGGCACGGTGGGGGAAGACAAAAATTGAGAACCACAGGCAACTTGGGTCCGATGATGATGAAAATACACAAACGCTAAGAGAACTTGGGTCAGAACCAGTGTACTGAACTGCAAGTGTTCCAACACTAAACCTCCGCTCGTTTTTACGTCGGACCGCTGTCAACTCTTACCGGGATACTGCAGTCCATACTGTTGAGGGGGGGCGCCCGTCTGCTGCGGAGGGTATCCACCTGGGGCCTGGTACTGCTGGTACACCTGACCTGATTGCAACACAAAAGCGGAAAACCGTCAACTTCAAACACCTCGTCGACATCAGAGTGCTCAAACAATCTTGACACGCAGTTGAAGTTTCCACTGCTCATTTCCAAATACAGTGGGGTACCTTGGTTCTCAAACATCTCTGTTTTCGTAGAAATCGGTTTTCGAACGCACCGACCGGATGACCCACGACGATTATTGTGCGTTCAAACGCACCCCCCCCCAAAAAAAACGTAGATGACGTAACACGCGCAAAAAATTAATATATTTCTTAAATGATTTAATTATATAAAGTATTTTAACTATACATGTATTTGTACTATTTCTACAGGAAAAGCTAAAAAAAAAAAAAAAAAAAAACTTTTTTAGGCTTGAAACGCATTATTCCATTTTCCATTAATTGTAATGGCAAACCGCGCTTCGGTTTTCGAACGTTTCACTTTTCAACCGGCCTTCTGGAACGGATTGTGGTCGGGAACCGAGGCAGCACCCGTAAATGCATTAAATGCGCATTAAAGGTCGCAGGCTGACTTTGTCGCACATGAAATTGTGGAATACAAAATTGAATTTTTCACATCGACTGACTCCAAGTTACTGGAACAGTAATGTGTTGGATGGAAAACATTAGCAAAACAATTAATTACAGACACTAATTCATTTTCTTCTCCAAAACATTACAAGGTAACAGTATCGCTCGTAAAATACATTCCGATTTTTTGGTTTTTGTTTTATTACATCCCGCATGTGGTTAAAAGCGGTCAACTTCTTTTGACAGCTCAACCGCTGTGGGATTATCTTGCCGGTAACCACAAACCACAAACACGCAGGTGGCCCTTGCAGACCTCAAAGCCCCCCCTCCAATATATACCCGGGATAATGACAGGAGGGATGCGTGTACCCACTATCAGGAGCGCACATGGACGCTGTCCGCTTCGCACGCGGCAGACACGTCTACATTTGCAGACAGTGACTTCCTGCTCCACTTGAATTAGCCATGACTTCACCCGACCGCACTGCCTACATGCACATGTGCGGGGCCGACGGGCAGCGGTCCTCTTTGATGCTGACAGATGATGGCCGGCGGTGGCTTTTAACAGTGCAAAATTGTCTTTTGGGGGATTTGAATTAGCATGGAGAATTTTCCGTGAAATTGACGCTCAAATGATAATCGTCTCTGTCCGAAGCAGAGAACGTCAGATTATTAAAAACTCTTCCCCTCGCCTCTGCCATGACAATTTGCACACGCCTTCCCCGACAAACACCGCAAGTAAACAAGTCGCTCTTTGGAAAAGTGAGGAGCCGAGGACTGGTGTGGCAGCCACGTGTAGCGCAGTTCGACGCGACCGCCGTGGTGTTCATTACGTGTGAAAACGTGTGTGTGAACTTGGCCGCCGTTCGTCCTTTCCGTGGCCTGCGCTCCATCATCGCAGTTATGTAATCGCTCAAGAGGGATGAGCGGCCGTTGTGACCCTGTGGGCATGAGAAGGTTCGAGTCCATGATCCACAATACTTAAACTACCTCTGCCACGCTAGAGCGATCACGTATCGTAGCAGGGTACAATCGCACTTAGAAACCAGCTGACTAAAGAAATTAAAAAGAGGAATTACGCAATAAAGCTGGAAAAACAGTTTAGCGCTAATGACTCCAAATCAGTCTGCCGTGGATTACAATCACTAACCAATTACAAGCGACGTTTCCCCCCAATTTGGAGAACAATAGCAGCCAAGCCAACGATCTGAGCAGCTTTACTGCAGATTTGAAAAGGACACTTTCCCACCCCACAGCCGCCACCGTCTTGCACCACCTCTGAATTCTGCGTTGACCGTACACGAAAACGACATGAGAGTAAAGTGGCGGCCGCAGCCAGACCTGGTATGCCCATCCTCAACTAGTTCCAGTCCTCACAAATATCTTCAGTAGATCTCTGGAACTGTGCAAAGAACCACCCTGCTTCAAACTCTCCACCATCATCCCAGTCCTCAAGAAACCTGCAATCTCGGGTCCGAACAACCACCAGCCTGTTGCCTTGACGTCTGTGGTCATCAAGTCCTTTGAATGTTCATCACCGCCAGATTACGACCGGCCCTTATTACTCCGTGACTGTTACCACAACGTCTTTATGTCTCAATTGACTTGCCTGTCGCCGTCGTGTATGTCGTATTAGAGCTGCTCCGAATATCGGAGACAAATTCCTTGTCGGTTTCTGACGTACTGGGCGAAAGGTGAATTGATGACCCTAAATTACCCAAACGTGGGTGCACATGCGTGTTTATAGCACAACAAAGACTCGAGTGGTAAGCCATTAAGAAGATGGATTGATACTGTTTTCCTGCACGTATGTAAATAACTGCCATGGGATCAACCATGGTTGCATCTGTCTGACAACAGGTTCAAATCAAATCATCTTATTGACCTCGTTAGCAGCCTTCGAAATACAACAAAGCAACCAAGATCCGACCGAATGCAAACACAACCAAACTTCGGGGTTTCAGTTGGCGGCCTGTCGTGACGATAAAAGAGGTGACGAGGCTGGACGAAGGGCGCTCCCGTTGTGAAACTATCACGCGGAATCGAAAATAGAAAGAATAGAAAAGTTCCCATGAAGATAAGTGAAAAGTGACGCTGAACATCTGGACTGCAAAGGGACCCGAGTGCTCATAGCGGCAAAAACACGGGGGAGGGAGAGTTCGGGGGACATTCCGTTATTAATTTTTGTGAACCTGAACATTTCAAATGTGACATGCGGTCACAGGGTTGAATTGGTTCTACAAAATTCTGAAAAAAATGTGAAACAACTATCCAAATGTTCAGGTGAGCCGTGGCCTCCCTCTTTAACCCGCATTCCACCCAGAATCAAAAGGGTTACCTCTGCGTGGGTGGTTGCTTTTTCCCCCTCTGTTACACTTCTGTCGCTGGTTTTATTTTATAGCGCTGTAACGTCCAATTTTGGTAGGCGAGTACTCGGGGGTTCAGCATACTTGTGAACGCAGGAATTCAATTTAGCTCATCCGTGACTGGTATCTGTTTGCCAAGAAAGAACCGAGTAAAGATGTCGACTGCTACGTTAGCTTCTCTCACGGGCCAAATTAACAAAGGGATTTGGATTCGAACGGGAACTGTTTGATTTGAACGTTGACCGGCGCAGTGGAACAGATTGAACAGTCTCCTACCATCCACGCCAGCTGGGGGTGCCTGTTGCACTCCAGAAAAGTGAGCCTGCGCCTGGGGAGGCATTCCTGGCTGAGGGGCCGCAGACGTGGAGGAAGCGATGCTATCAGGGGTCCCTGAGCGCTCCTCTGGGGCAGCTGCTGGCGGCGCTACAGATGGCAAGGACGGAGAGAGAGACAGCTGAAACAGAACCGCAGCTCACAACAGCTGTTAAGACTACTCACGTATGCAAAAATGAATGTCGTTGTTACACGAGCGTCATCCAGCAGCGACTGCTGCATAATTGCACGCGATGATGGCTCATTACGAGCTTGTTCAGTACCTGGGGGCTGGTCTTCGCTCAGACCAAAAGCAGAGATGACATTCTTGTTGACTTCATCCTGGTTCTTCAAGGGGTCAAAGGCAGACATACTGGCCGCACTGACTGGGGTCACGTGCTTGGCGGCGGGATCCGTCGTCGCCACCTTGCCTTCACGTCTGTCAACAGTTTCTAATAGCGGGACAAAAAAAAAATGTGTAAGTAGGAGCCCACAAAGGGAAACTGTGCAGGGAGTCCTCGGTCTGCGACTGAGATCTGTTCCTAGAGATTTAACTTGAATTTTACATCAAAATACTTTGTATAAAAGACAAATACATTGAAATAAACGAGATGATGTACTCAGCATTACTGCTGAGAGGTGGATGGAGAAGAAGAAGAAGAAGAAGGGGAGGCTGTGCTTAGCTATCGCCAAGGAACCTGCTCCTCAATCCTCTCCATCTCGACAAGTACCCAAGAACCTTGTTTTGTGATCGTTGTATCCGACATGGGACCGGAACCCTTCACATGCGCTAAGATACGGGCTTTGTCATTAATCATTGTCACCACGGTCGACCGACTGAAGCCTCGGTGGTGTTGGCGTCTCTCCTTTCTCCAATCTTTTGATGATCTTGAGCTTCGTTTCCATGGTAATGGATTTTATTTTTACTGCAGAAGCGCTGCTAAAAGACAGATTTCTTATTTGGGGCAATAATGTCCAAAAAGGAGGGCAAAAAATGCGACGCAAAAACACGGACAAGCATTAATCAGACAAAATGGCGTTGCAAAGTCGAAAAGTCTTAGGTCGAGTCCGTCTGAACCCGAGGACTCCCTGTAGTGTTGCAGTGCGTGTAAATCGAGCTCAATGTACAAGAGCAGCCGTTTGTCTGCCTTTTTCGCCCTCATTGCTCTGCAGAAGAGTGCGCAGACAACGCACGGATGGCGATGAAGTCGATCCACCGAATTTCCCCCCTTTTGAAGTCGTTTCACATTCGTAACAAAGGCAGGACGGCATCCGTCCACGGGAAGTCGGCGATTACCAGGGCGAGGGTGTAAAATTTTAACAGGTATCAGTTACAGTTCAGATAATTACAAATCCCTTGCACAATGCCAGTAAAAAAATGCATTCCTACCTTTTACTGCAGCGCTAACCTATTTTTTTTCTCATCCATGATTAAAATATATGTAAAACAGGTGCTGCTAAACGGTTCCAACTGTCACAAAGTGCTGATTATATTTTCTGCATTCATCCAGTCCATCCTATAGCTGCCCTTCTTTACGGTCACACTTTGTGGAAAGTGTGACTCGAGACAGGTCGAGGCGGGCCTCCAAAAATAAAATCCTCCACTTGTCTGTAACATTCGCAGCGGTTTGCGTGATGCGTCGCAGCCAACAATAATGCGCACTTTTTTTTTTTTTTTTTCATGCGGCGACGCAGACTTGCCGCTTGGCGCTGTGCTCAAAGGAACAAGACGGTTTTCATGCTGATTTTTTTTCAGTATCGGCCACGCTGTCTGCACATGGAAATTGGATCAAACTAAATTTCTTACAAAGGCAAAAGTATATTTTGCTGCATGGCTGGCGAGCAGAACCAATGCAATTTTAACGCTTATTCACAATTGGTGAAAAATTAATGACGGAGAAGCAAAATTATTTTCACCATGGAAGCACTTCAAAAAGGACTTTGTCCAATTAAAATAGTGACGCGGGAGAATTCACTTGCACAAAATAATACTAACAATACTGCATTTGTAAGGAACGAAGAGTCTCTGGTGAAAATTCTGCAAGGCACAAGAAAAAAAATATTCATGAATGCATTCATGAATTCATGACAACTGCAGCTCTTGACTAATGGAGGATATGCATCATTTGAAATGTTTTAATACTATTAGTTTCCACTATAACATTTATGGAATAGCCTATTTTATTGATGAGGCCGTCCTTGTGATTTACAAGGATATGTATTTTCTTCCTCGCCAAAACAAGGGATTATGATTTATAAGACCCGAACTCCGATCCTATAATAACACAGTGAGTGACATCCGTGAGAACGTGACGGCTTCTGCACACAAACGGAGCTGCTCAAGTTGCATTGTGAGCCTCGCTGACATTGTAGAAACAATTCGTAGGCTTGATTTTTTTTTTTTTTTTGTGTGGTTTACCGCTTTCTGGCGCTGTGGCGGCGACGCCGGGCTCCGTGGGGGGCTCGAAGGTATCCAGGAGGGTGTTGACTTTATTCCTCAACTCGATGAGCTCCCTGCGCAGGTACTTGACCTGGCTGGACTCCAAAGGCCTCGGCTGACCGTTCACTGTTTTGGGGACGACAGATTGCAGAGCTGAATTTGAAGTCGCTCGGTCACGTCCGAACCAACACAAGGAAGTTGACTACCAGCCTGGCAATGCTTCTGACTCTCAATACTGTGTTACTTTATCTGGAAATTAAAACAATTACACATTCCGACAGCTATTCTTGTGAAGTACAGGGCACCCAGAAAAAGGATTTTTGGAAAAAAGATAAAATTACATATCATGATGCATGCGATGCCAGTTTACAGTACTTGACCTAATTTCAACCAGCAATTGTATGTAAGACAAGAATACACCAAAGAATACAAAACGTGACACACTTACAAACCTGAAACAACCCACGTGCCCAAATACTATTTGTCCAATACTTGTCATTTTACTAATTCTAGCTGATCATTCTCTCGCTCTCTTTTTTTTTTTTTTTTTTTTTTTTTAAACTCACTGCCATGCCATTGGCTTGACAAGATTCACCTCCATCAGTGGTGTGAGCAGTTTTTTCTGAACATGGACTTAGTTTTAGTTATTTCGTGACTGTTTTCATGCATCTGAGCAAATGCCTGACGTTTGACAAGGAAAAGCTTTAATTTAAGCCATTCGTGGGCAGCGTCCCATTTTTGGGACATCATGATTTTCACGCATTATATCATTCAGTATATCAAAATATTTAAGTGTGGAGCCATAATTTGGTATCAGGAGAGGATAACTCAAAGGTCAAAGTTAGTTAGATATTTGGGACGAGATTATAAATTAGTAAAGTTATCATATAACTTAACCATAAATGAAAAAGTAGTGTCATTTCCTTGATTGTGGCCTGTTAGGAGACTTTTATCTCAATAAGGCAAAAAATTGCCACCCTGCCCATGGACGGGTTAAGTGAAGATTTTTTTTATTTTTATATCTGCACTCAGTGAAGATGAGTTTCTAACACTAGCCGCTGCCTTATGCATGTCACTTATGACCAAAAGGTAGCACGTTAAGTGCACCTATTATGCTTTAACATTTTACATCATTTTATACTTGCTATAAGGAAAATATTAAGTGAGATGTGTAGTATCCCAGATGTGTCATTTTTTTTTATCTCATTGATAAAAAGTAGCCATTGTGGTTTGTGCACTGTGACAATTTGTCACCTGCAACTTTCAAGCGTGCTGATTTTCCCCACTTAGTAGCAGATAATGGAGGGAAAATTCCAGCAAAGAAAGAATGAACGCGACCGCCAAGACTGACGGACATTCCACTCTCGCGCGCGCACACACACACACACACACACACGTTGCTCTTTTTGAGAGGATAATGCTGAACAGAGATGTTCAAGGTCAGAAGGCAGTGGACCCAAATGCTGGCCTACTCCGACTGTTCACCAAAAGAAAGTTGACGCGTGCAAGCCGAGCTCGCGTCCACGTGAGGTCGCGACGTGATGAGTAAGGGCTCCGCTTTGATGGGAAGAAAACAAAACGTTTTGACAACCGCCCAACCAACCAAAAAAAAAAAAAAAGATTCCTGGCTAATGGTGGCTGCTTGATGACAGATTGAACGAAAGCAGCGAAAGGCAAACATGCACATGTTTCTCTCATTGGAGAAGAGCGAGTGCACGTTGTTTTGTTTTGATAAGAACATTCCTCCAATTGCTTATGTTGTACACTGCTACCTCGAATGTTCAGCACAATCCATCACATGACAATGTAAAGGCAATGTTTTAAGTCCCCATCCATCTTTTACGAGCCACTGATGGTGTAGAGCACAGGTGTCAAACTCAAGGCCCGGGGCCCAGATTCGGCCCGCCTCATGATTTTATGTGGCCCGCGGCGCCAAAATCTCGTGTCAATATACACGATTCTTGCAAAATCTGGACCAAAACTTCAAGTTGAGATGCTGCAAGCATTTTTGTGTTACTAGTTGAAAAACACATTGCCCTTGAGTTCTGATTCCAAGACTAGTTCATAAATTGATAATGTAAATGTGATGCAATGATTTAATATTGATTCAATTGTTTCGTAGTCACAATGGGCCTCTGGGGGAAGCCGGAACTACAATGTGGGCCGCGAAGAAAATTGGGTTTAGAGGTACAAACAGCTGACTTTGGTCAGGGCAGCGTGGGCTCAATTCCCGCTCAGTGACAGAGTCGATATGTGCCCGTGCGACTGACTGGCGACCGGTTCAGGGTGTAGCCTGCCTTTTGCCCAATGTTAGCTCGGATAGGCTCTGGCGCGACCCTTGTGAGGATAAGCGGCTCATCCGATCTTCTATGACTCAGCCAGTTAAATGCCTCACAGACTGATTTTGTGCAAGTGTCTATCATGTGTGTGGATATACATAAACAAACAAACACATGCACACAGGCAGAAGCAAACGACCCAATTAAAAGCGGTAGCAACGCTAAACATGGCTTAACAGAAGCAACATTTGTGCTCAGTTACACGACCGTTAGCAATCATCACGACATAACTGGACAAAGATACTTTTCGCTCTGCTGCTTTAAATGAGTCCGCTTACGATATGCTAACCTCGAGCAGATTTATTTTTAGGAGTGTATTTTCTTTGTGGAAATGCTAGAAACATTGTAAATCGTTAAGTTTTAAGAGTTTGAAGTCTCCGTGTACTTTTGAAAAAAACATAGCAAATAAGCTGCTCGACAATTGTGGCTGCATTCTGTTTTTGGGTTTTTTTTGTTGTTGTGAGGATCCTTCCATAAACTGTCCCATTACTCACTTCCTGGTGTAACGCAGACAAACCCTTGAAATCAGAACGAGTGTGTTGACTGGGAGCAACTGTCTGAAGCTGGAGTTGAACTGCCCTCTAGTGACCAATGACAGGAAATTAATTGGAACTATGAGAACTTACCAAACAAGGTTAACTTGAGTATTCTACTGCACTGGATAGCGAAGGAGAGGTCAGAGCTGTCAAAGATGGTGATGAGGTCATCATCTAGAAAAAGAAAAACAAGTACGGAGGGTGAGGATGATGACGAAGGCTTGTGCGGCAAATGAATGCAAATTTGCAACATGTTATCATACCCAAAGTAACACTGACAGCAAGTGGTGGTGATTTCGCGTTTGTGGGTTTTCACCAAGTTTTGCTGAAATCGTGGCAGCGGCCTAACCCACATTTGAACACAAATGGGACCATGACTGAGTTGACTTTTTAATTTAAAAAAAAATGTCTTCAAATGTCTGACATTTAATGAAAATGTGCCCGCATGTGTTACCTCCAGTTAGTTGGAAAGATTATGCTTTGGATATACCGTATGTTCTATTAGTTTTATCAATATTTACACGTCCTACAGTGGCTCAGCTGGTGAAGCGTTGGCCTCACAAAAACATGCAACATTAATTGGACCCTGTAAATTGCCCCTAGGTGTGATTGTGAGTGCGGCTGTTTGCCTCCATGTGCCCTGGGATTGGCTGGCGACCAGTTCAGGGTGTACCCCGCAACCCTTGTGAGGATAAGCGGCTAATAAAATGGCTGGATGGATGGATGTTCTATTGTTCCATTGCTCTCAGCACATTCTCGCACGACATGGATTGTTTTGACTACTCCCCGTATCCCTCCTCATTCTCTGCGTGGACACGTCCCAAAAAAAGATAAGTGGGACACAGCAAAATGTTGTGGGAATGAGAGGAATTCATTTCTTCTTTTCTGTCTGTCCCTCTCGCTTATAACAAAGCTGATATTTTGGTCAGAATTCAGTCCGGGGTAACGACTCGTGAGGACTCGTACCTTTTGCAAAGACATCTTTTTATCGTGTAATAAAAACCCACAAATACAACATTGCTTCCTTACTTATTCTGCAACAAAAAATGTTTCCAAAACAATTGGAAAACATACAAAATCCAGACATGAAGGCTAGAGCCCAGATTTGTGAGGTCGATATGCCGAAAATGATTTTACAGTGCCACCTACTGCATGAATCTGAAAGACCAAATTCTCAAGATGTGAAGCTATGAAGGTGTTTTTGGTCCAAATTGGGTTTGTTCTGCCATCGGAGCAGTCGATGTCACAGAGAAACCTTTTGGTTCTGTCGGTGGAATCAAACACAGCCATTTGGGGGAAAATAATCATATGTGTGAGTCCGAGGACGTGACCGACCTTCGTCCTTGTACTTGATGGTGACCTCGTCGCTGCTCTGCAGTTTGCCCCTGAAGACGCGCTGCATCATGAGCACCAGCTCGTCGTAAGTGATGTCCTCGTTGTGGATGGGGATGCGTCTGATGTCGTCGCCCAGCTGGGCTTTGATGATCAGCTTCCCGCTCAGGTCGAGCTGGCCGTTCATGGTGCCGTCCTAACGCTGCTGCTCTGACCTGGTAGGAACGACAAAAGGCGGGCGCCGTTTAGGGATCACTGGCAGAGAAAAAAAAAAGGCAGAAATAGGACAACTTTATTCACATTTTATAAATGGTTGATTACCAAGCGATGAGGATTTTTGGGGCTAATCATCGATCAGTGAGTTTAAAAAAAAAAAAAAAAAAAACTATAACTGATCACAAGATGGAGCAATAAATCTATTTAAATGACCTGTTCATTTACTGTATATATTTGTGTACCTAAATGTTCAAAAATATGTTCTGCATTTACAATAATGCATCTTTGTTCATCTATTTATGCCAGTGAGGGTTAGTGACAGACACAATGGTCTTCCATTTGATGTCAGTAAGTGTATACAGCAATTAATGCATCTACTTTTTGTGAAAGTTTTGTTTGTTGGTGTGCCGTGAGATTTTCAATTGTAAAGTGTTTTCCTTGGCTCCAAAAAGTTTGCAATTCACTGCTCTGTTCAGATCACGTGTTCAACAGAATGGCAGCATGTTTACACACAACCACGAGTGCTAGCATTAGCTTTCTAGGCTACGTAACGTTCTGTTGGATGCTTGGGAGCCGTGTCGTATTAAAACTACAAGAACGTACCTCAAGTTAGCCTGACACGAACATCCTTTTGGCTTGAGCACCGGTGACCTCTGACACGTTTTTGTTTTGATTCAGAAAAATCAACAAAAAGTCACGCCCCAATTAAAAATACCAGCAAGGTCACTTTCAACATGTTGAAAAAGATGCTCCTCCCACAGGAAAAAGTCCCAGTCAAGACTCAACTAACTAAATAAATATACATTTAAAAATAAATGAATAAAAATAAAAACTTTCCTCAAACTTCTGAAGCTTACCCTCTGAATTTTTGCCAAACTCCTCGGGGCACACTTTCCATAAACTCTTGTTGTTTTAGTCAATATGTTATTTACAATTTTGTTTCCTACCATGACTCATCCTTTCCAATTTGTAAATTCCTGTTTTACTGATAAATACCAGAATAAAGGTTCCAACTGAAAATTCCTGCAACTTTGCAACCCAAATGTCAGCTCCAAAAGAAATGACTAACATTGAATGACATTTGCTAAGAAGACAAACAAGGAAGAGCTCATAGTTAAGTATTCAAATTTAAGTCACTTTTTTTTGTTCAAAAATTTGAATAATCAACACGAGAAAATAAAGTCAACATTTTGTTGCTAGCTTATGAAAAAAAACATATACCGGGTTGTGAGAGTATTATGGTGGTGTGTGTGATGTCGGTCACCGATTCCCAAACAGTGTGCCGGGGGTACATTAGTGTGCCGTGAGAAGTTATCCAAATTTATGTAATTATTAAACAAAAACATTTATTCCCAGAAATAATGTATCTTTATTCATCTATTTATGCTAGTGAGGCACAATGAGAGACAGAACACAAAAAAATCCACTTCCATTAGATGGCAGGAAGTACATAGAGTAATTAATCTATCCATTTTCAGTGACATTTACTTTTGTTGGTGTGCCGTTGGATTTTTCAATTGTAAAATATGTGCCTTGGCTTTATAAAGGTTGAAAATCACTGGTGTAGGTCAACTTCTGTAATTCTCATCCAGTGAAAATTTGCTTATTTATCCTCACCATGCATAAGGTCTCATAATTTAAGCATTGGTTAAAATTTATGAAAGAAAAACACGTTTAAGATCGAAAGATATAAAATAAATGAGATCACAATTTAAGAGTATAGTCAATTGTTCTTATCCAATCATCACATAGGGAATGAAATCAGGTCAAGTTTGATCTTGGAGAGAAAGATAAGGGTCGAAGGGTCAAACATCAGCATGTGAGCTGGCGGCTGATTGTATATATTTGCTAATTCGCAGACCTTGACCCAAAACCGGCACGATAATTCGTCGTGGTGACGTTATCTAACAACGTGACCCGTTAGCAAACTGGTTCCACGGTCGTGTGGTAAACTGGATGGTGAACTATCTACCCATTCATCCATCCATTCATCCATCCATCCATCCAAGCGAAGACTTTAGGCAGGCTCGCTTTGTGTTTTTGCCAGAAGAATAACAGGCTGGACGCTGAGGATTGGTGCCTGGCTAATGGCGAACGTTAGCAGCTGACAGTCGACGTCCATTCTTAACATCAGTGTGATTTGAAAGATTTCCTCATGCGCCATTGCCAATCCGTCAGTTATGAACAGAGACACTCAAAAGTTGAACAGGCCACGCCAAGTCATCTGACAGTCGCGCAAATATGCTAACATCTTGTGACGGTGAAAGTTCGCTAGGCCGTTTTCGCCAACGATGACACAGCAAAAACTCCATTGATTTGTCACAAATTGAGTATTAACGTAATAACACCCAAAAATGTCGGAATGGATGCGTGTTTTATAAGTAAGCAGCGATGAGCGTGAAATTAACCACAATTCGGTCAACGCTGACGCATTCAGAGACAAAATCGCGCTTTAAAATGTCTCGGATGTGCAAATTGGGTCGGATTTTAAGTCTTAATGCGGCTCTTGAGAATATGGACGTTGATTAAAAATGAATTAATCCCAAACGCCTGTTTTTTTGCAACCTGGACTGTTAGCTCGCCGAAATGCGAAGGGAACATTACCCGGCTAGCTAGTTAGCACGCAAGCTAGGTAGACATTCACATAATTAAGCGCAAAAACGTGACATTAGGTCAGGAGCGGACGATTGCGCGACTCGTCAACAAAACCGAGAACGCGATTTACCTGATCCCGACGACGTGACCACGATGTATCTCGCTGGCTGCTTCCAAAGCGTGAAAAAATGAAAACGGGTTGCTAGGCTAGCAAGAGCCGGGTACCACCTGCAGCATCAGGAAGTGCTCAGCTGTCAAGCCGTACGTGGCAGTCACGCCGCGCATGCGCATCAAATCACAACATAGCCTTTTGATAATAATCAAAATATCATTTCCAAGGAAAGGTTTTATTCCTTTTTAAATTAACCATGAATTTCAACAGAACGTTACAGCATGAAATGTATTGAATGTGAATTTCATATTATTGACAACCCGACAGTGCTCTTCTTGTGCTTTTGTCTAGATACCGAAAAAAATAACTTAAATACAGAGGAGCATAAATCTCATACGCCACGCATTGAGCATGTACACAATCATGAATCCATTTTCCATCTACAACTTTATTCAGGAGTTATACTACACCAAATGTCAAGCAAGCTCATCATTAGTATTAGCTAGCCTAATGACCAAAATAGCAAGACTTTTTTTTTTCCTTTAAAAGCCAAATAAACTCACAATTTTATTCAAAGATATTAATTGTTTAGGAGTGTAATGAAGTAGTTAACCCCCCCCCCCCCAAAAAAAACAAAAAAACAGCAAAAGTCATAAAGATGAAAGAATATGTAGTCAAATGTTGAGGAAAAATATGTAATATTTCTACAAAAACTGTCGAAAATAATCCATCCATTTTCTTTGCCGCTTGTCCTCACGAGGGTCACAGGGAGTGCTGGAACCTATCCCAGCTGTCAACGGGCAGAAGGCGTGGGACACCCTGAACTGGTTGCCAGCCAATTGCAGGGAACATGGAGACCGACAACAGCCGCACTCACAATCACACCTACGGGCAATTTAGAGTGTCCGATTAATGTCGCGTGTTTTTGGGATGTCCACACAGGCACAGGGAGAACGTGCAAACTCCACACAGGCAGGGCCGGGACCGAACCCGGCTCCTCAGAACTGTGAGGCCAACGCTTTACCACCTGATCCACCGTGCCGCCTCATAAAATAATGATGTACCATATTCATATTCCATCCATTATTTCTATGCTGATCCAAATGACAAGTTGAATAAATTTTGAGATTTAAAACATCACATAACATCACAGATACATGCTTTTCATGTCAGTTTTTCATAGAATTATGATATATATTAAGATTCTTTTCATTTTTGCACACCTGCAACCCTTGTGAGGATTAGCGGCTGGTTGGCTGGATGGATAAAAACAAACAATACAAAAAATTAATATTGTGCTTGAAGATACACACTTAACATTGTTAATCTCCAATGAAATGGGACAAAGATCATAAGGACACGAGAAATTACAAGAGTTAGGTAATAAAATTCCATAAATAAATTATTAGCAATAGCTTTAAAGTTGGTCTACTAAAGTTGCTCTACTTAAGAGTTAAAAAAAAAAAAAAGATGAATGATATTAGCAGAATAAAACAATAGTTATTCCTGTAAAGTCATGCATGAATACAAACAAAATCTAAAACATTTTTCAAACAATCATTTCTTCTTCTTCTCTTGCGTGGCGGTGAACCAGGAGTCCAGCAGCTTCTTCATGTAGTACAGCTGCCACGCGTGCACTTGCACGGCCACCACCATGAGCAGATACATGACGGTCACCGCCGAGAAGCCGAAGATGAAGCGGTACGCCTTGCCGTGACGGTACAGCTGCTGCGCCAGGGGGAACATCTCCATGCCGCCGTAGATGAGCGGCGCCACCGAGAAGAGCCCGGCGCTGATCATGGAGAGGACCAGGTAGCTGATGTTGTTCTTGGGCAGCGACAGGCTGCTGCAGAGCAGGGGGACCACGCTGAGCAGGTACGGGTACTCCCACTGGTAGGGCACGGCCACGGTGTCGTGCGACAGCAGCTTGAAGTGGCTCACGGCCACTTGGGCCGCCACGAGCGTCCAGACCAGGGAGTGGATCACGTTCAAGCGCCGCACCTCCGCTTTCAAGGAAGCGCTGCAAGACGAAAGACACACCGGGCCCCGTTTTTTGTTTCAATGTTGGCGTTCTTTTCTATCTGGCATTTTCAGTTTTACAGTTTGGGAGTCACAGCTCGCGGTTCCTTGAGCGTGATCAAAATATAAGAAAGAAAACAAAAGAGATCAAATATTCTGGGAGTGACGGAGACCGCGATACATCCCGTCATGCATTTTCGATAGACTGTGTCAATGTGAGGGTGATTCTGAGCATGGTTGTTTGTCTGCGAATGGCAGTGACCTATGGGGTCCCTCAAGGGTCAGTTCTTGGACCTCTCCTGTTCAGCCTGTATATGCTACCCCTGGGTCAAATTCTTCAAAACTTTAATTTTGACTCCCATAGCTATGCGGATGACACACAGTTATATTCAGAAGTGTCTCCGGATGACTACAGTTCAATTAAAGTATTGTTCAACTGTCTAAATCATACTGTAAATAACTGGATGAGCCACATTTTTCAACTAAATCACAACAAAACTGAGACAATTGTTTTTGGCAATAGATCTCTTTAAAAACCGAAGACCAAATCCGAATCCTTGGTGTTCTGATCGATTCCGACCCGACTTTCAACAATCATATCAAATCAATCACAAAACTGCCTTCTACTATCTGAAGAACATATCTGGAGTGAAGTCTTGCACGTGTCGAGCAGACCAGGAAAAGCTCATCCATGCTTTTATCTCAAGTAGACTTGACTACTGTAATGGTCTTCTGACTGGACTCCCTAAAACAGCTGCAGCTCATTCAGAATCCTGCAGCTCGGGTTCTGACCAAAACAAAGCAGAGCATATAACGCCAATGGTAAAGTCCTTGCACGGGCTTCCGGTCAGCTTTAGAATAGATTTTAAAGTTCTGCTACCGGTCTATAAATCACTAAATGATTTAGGTCGTGACTACATGAAAGAAATGCGTACGGAACATAAACCCAGTCGAGCTCTGAGATCGACCGACACGGGTCAAATAGTGGAGCGCGGAGTCCAAAGCAAACGTGGCGAAGCAGCATTAAGCGATTACGCTGCAGACAAATGGAATAAGTCGCCAAGAGAGGTGACGTCGGCACCAAATGTGAATGTTTTTAAATCCAAGTTGAAAACTCTTCATTTTTCTCATGCTTTTTAGAATATATCCACTTTTTGATCATATTACTTGCACTCTATGCGGTTTTAAAATATTTTGTTTGTCATTTGAATTGTTTTTATCCCGTTTTAAATGTTTTATCTCTTTGTTTTCAAATGCCTTTAATCACGTAAAGCATATTGAGCTACCTCGTGTATGAAATGCGCTATACAAATAAATTTGCTTTACTTTTGCGGCGTCAGTTGCGATACGCTCCGAGCTTGCAAAATGAGAACGTAATAAGGAAAAGTGCTAAATAAAAGGAATCGCGAGAGGAGAGAAATCAGCAGCCAATAAACAACAAAACCACAATAGCAATTATGATTTAGATTTGTGTATTTCAACCATCTTTGTTTATTTCTGGCGGGGGGCGGGGTTCAAAAAAAGAATCACTTACCTCATTTGGTAGTGTGAAGTTACCTTCTCTTTGAATTTAAAATCACTCCCATTGGTGGCGGCAGCTTTGTGGCCAATGCGTGACGTCATATTGATGAAAAAAATACCTATTGCCAAAACGTACTTTTATCAGATTAATGTTAAAAAAAAGACAATATTGCCGTTTTGGGGGCGGGCAGACTTGCTAATGATGCTAGCGTAAATCAATATGGAGCCTCGGCGTTGTCACTCACAACTAAACAAAATACAAACATTCAAGTGCTTTTTTTTTTTTTTTTCTTCTTCACACGACCAGCGATAAAAGAGTGTGTTGTGATCCTGTAATAAGCGACGGTGCTTACCGGTTGCGCGTCCGTTTTGTGGGGAAAAATCGGTCGACTTCTCGGCAAAAGATGTCAAGAATCAATGGGCTCCCGGAACGGCAGCTGTGCGCATGCGCAGCAGATCCTCTGACGGATCAGCATCTCTTTTCCTACGTGGGCGTGGCCACGAAGCGACTGGCGCACGTTCACATTTATACTATTTGTTATGTTATATTTATATATAATGTGTGTATATATATGTATATACACACACATATCTAAAATGCTACACAATATTACATAATCAACAATACGGAATGAACGATATTTTTTGTGCTTTTCAATCAGATCAAAAATAAAGATTTCCGTGCCAGTTTTCAGTACAATTTTTATTCAAAAAAAAACAGCATAGACAAATAATAATAATAATAACTATAACAACAGAGAAACATTAATACATTAACTCTAGGTTACACTGACAATATTAGCACCATGCTTGAAAGGACAAATATATTTCTATTTTCCTTGTGAAAGATTCCCCCCCCCCAGTTTTCCAGTCCAAATAATAAATTACTAAAATTATTAAGTACTCCCACATATTCCATCACTTATGACAAACCTTGACATGAAATTTTGTTTCATTTCCCCGTTTTATGTGTAATTTTACTGCCAATACACATTTCACATTGGTAGTAACAACAACATAAATAAAATGACAGTACGGAAAGATAAATCTTGCAAAAACAGTTACTCTGACACTGCTCAAAATGAAATATTTCATGAGATATTTTGTTTCGGGGGGAATACATTTTGGTGTCGAAGTGGTATTGCATTTAGCTTTCTATTCTCTTTCTATTCTCCGCAGCGTAATTATCATCTCACCAAATCTGTCAAAAATCCCTGGAGAATTACAGCAAAGTCAGCGCCAGCAAGCAAAAATAAAATAAAATAAAAAGCATAATTAATCGGACATTATTCTCTGCAAATGTCACTCATATCTGTGCTTACATGTGGGACAAAACACAAAGTATTTATACTCTTTTGTTATTATTATTATTTTTATTCTGATCGACATAAATCTCTGATCTGTATTGCCACGACTGATGAAGGCAACAACTATTTACACGCGTAGGAATGGATGAAGGGGACAGAAATATCAAATTCTTATTTATGTTTTTGCTTGAACTTTGCGTTCTTTGCCACGTGGAGTAGCTGCCACTTTTCTTCTTCTTTTTTGTTAAACAACCGGTTGCATCCTTATACCGTAATTCCCGGCCTACAGAGCGCACCTGGTTATGAGCCTCGGTACACAAAAGAGTTCAAGAGTTAACGCAACGCTAGCGTTAGCGCGACGCTAGCGTTAGCATTAGCACGGCGCTAGCATTAAACTCTTTCTGTGTACCGAGGCTGATAACCAGGTGCGCTAGCGCCGGGCTAACGCTAGTGTCGTGCTAACACTAGGGCCGCATTACCGCATAAACCGCAGGGTTGAAAGCATGTGAAAAAAGTCGCGGGTTGTAGGCCAGGAATTATGTTGTTGTTGTTTTTTTTTTTTTCCATTACATATTTTACAATTTCCCTTCATGCCCTCACATTGGAATTTACGAACAAATTGCATTCATTTGGCCCGCCGGAATCCTATCAAAACTAGCTTTTATTTCTTCAATTCGTAGCCTGCAGCGTTTGGCGACTCGGCTGCAGATCGGCCCAGATGTCATCTATTATTTGTACAGATGCAATTTTTAGATAAAAATATGTAAATGTATATCTTTTTTTTTGGTTGTAATGGAGAAAATTGGAAAGAAATGAAACAGACTCAGTGGATAAAAGACGGCACGTCGCTGCCGGGATGTACACAAGGGCGCGTTGGACGTTGTGGAGCGAAATGTCAGAGCTGCTGGAATGTTAATCGTCTTTCCGCATCACGCGAGCTCCTACCGAATAGTTGTTTACAACAAACAAGACTGTGGCACTTTAATCTGAGAGACTCCTTTGGTGCTGCTGTTTTGGTTAACTTCAAAGTGGCGACACAAAAACGGGGACACGGCGTCTATTCAAGTAGGCCACAATTTGAGGGCGTACAGTACGACAAGTCAATCAGGTCTTGCGTCTTGTGTCTATAAAATTGCAGGTGGACTCATGGCTCTGTGGTGTCGAATAGGTTTTACATACAGACCATCGTACTTCCTTGTGATAACCAAACTGACTTCTCATCTGCATTGATGATGTTAACAGATTTCCACTTTTGCGGCAGATCTCCGATACTTCACTCTTGACTTACAAAGGATAGAGTAGAAATCCCGAGAAAGACGAGTGCACGTACTCCCCGGCATAAAGTCCTGCTGCCTGGTCTGAGGGCAGCTGAATGTACACCGTGTCCCCCGGTTGTAAAGGTAGGACGGCACTTCCCGATGCTTGATCTAAGTACCCCTTCTTATATTCGTCGTACGTGTACACCGCCGGCTCGTTGTTCTTCATCAGGGCCACCCACACGTTGGTTCCTTTGCAATGGATGTGGTAGGCAAAGTAATATATGCCAGGGACTTCGCAGGTGAAAATTCCAGTTTCGGGGTTGTAGTTCTGCCGACCGTTGTACAAAGGCTTCTCAAAGACCACCGGCGTTCCCACGGGTGGGAATGGAGTTGACCCTATAGCTGTGAATGCCGGCATTTCCAGCCCGCTGACTCCCATAACCTCTTCTCCATTTCCTCCATATTTGCCCTTTTTACCATAGCCACCAGCCTTCTCACCATCCAGTCCAGGACCCATATGAGAGAGCACCCCAGACAAGTCCGGAGACAGACCAGGTTCTCCCGGTGGGCCAGGGGGTCCGGGAGGGCCAGGGGCTCCGCTCTTGCCTTGGGGTCCTAATGGGCCGTCTTTCCCCCGAGGTCCGATAGGACCGGGATGACCTGGAATACCTTCACCTGCAATGCCTGGCGGACCAGGAGGCCCGAAATCGCCTTTTGGCCCTTGAAGTCCAGGTGGTCCGATTGGGCCTGCTAAACCGTCAATACCGGGGATTCCTTTAGGACCTTGAGGTCCCATTTCACCAGGAAAGCCACCTTGTCCTTTTGGCCCAGGAAGTCCTGCTGGACCTGGTGGACCAGGAAGGCCTTTATGTCCATTCTCTCCTTTGGCACCGCTTGGTCCTTGTGGACCTTTTGGCCCTGGACTTCCGCGTTCTCCAGGCAAACCATCAGTACCAGGTAATCCAGGCGTACCGGAGTCGCCCCGAATTCCATCAACTCCTTTTGGTCCTCCTTCTCCACATTCTCCTTTTGGACCTGGTAAGCCTACACCTCCTGATGGTCCCATGGGTCCTGGAGGGCCTGGTTCACCATTTGGTCCAGCAGGTCCAGTCATACCAGGTAATCCTGCGTGGCCTTTATCTCCATTTGGTCCAATGGGGCCTGGTGGCCCGTTCATACCTTTATCGCCCTTTGGTCCTTGGAGGCCTGGTTTACCGAAACCAGGGAGTCCTGGCTTCCCTGGCAAACCAGGTGGCCCTGGATGACCTTTACCACCTTGCATGCCTGGCTGCCCTGGTAGACCATTTTGACCTGCTTTTCCTTGCCCGGGAAGACCCGGCGGGCCCGGTAGTCCTGTTTCACCCGGCGGCCCACTTAGTCCTTTTAGACCAGGATGTCCTTTCTCTCCGGGAGGTCCTTGTGGGCCTGGCATCCCATTCAAACCCGGTTTTCCAAAACCAGGCAATCCTCTTGGTCCAGCAGGGCCTTGGGGTCCTGGAAGACCTTTGTGACCTGGTATCCCTGGCTGTCCGAGTCCTTTATCACCTTTGGGTCCTTGTAATCCAGGAAGTCCTGGCAGTCCTTTGTGACCTGGCTCCCCTTTCATCCCTGGTTGACCTGGCAGTCCTTGGACACCTGGTTTACCTATTCCAGGTAGCCCGGGTGGTCCCGGTGGACCCAGACGTCCTGGTTGTCCGGGCTGCCCTTGTTCACCCCGAGGGCCCATTTCTCCTTGTGGCCCGAGCTGTCCAATTCCTCCTGGTCTGCCCGGTGGTCCTGGCATCCCCTGTTTCCCCATCCCAGGTACCCCCGGTTGACCGGGAGGTCCAGGTAGCCCTGCCGGCCCTGGTTGGCCATTGCCTGGAGGTCCAGGAGGACCGATAGGTCCTTCAGGCCCCGGTGGCCCAACTGGTCCAGGTTCTCCTTGGGGAATTCCCTCTGCACCGCTTGGGATTGTCTGACCTGTAGTCAATGAGACAGATAGTCTAATGTGAAATAGTGCATGATTGGCAAACCTTGTCTTGTCTTGTTGCTCACGAATACCTGGATCTTCAATTAATCTTGCGTCGACGACAATGATGAAAAAAACCCCATCTATTATCATAATTCAAACATCATTTCTTACCTTTGTCTTGTCCTCCATTATAGCCACCTCCTTTGCGAGCCTTTTCTTTGCCCTTCATCGCGGGCATCTGCGGGACTTCCTTTCGATATTGGGAGTAGTGCATATAGGGCACATCTTTGCCGACGTACTGTTGCTGGGGGTAGCCTTCATTTCCCATGCCCATGTGCTGGAGGTGCTGCATTTGCATCTGCTGCTGGTACACTTGAGGGTGTTGATTGTGTCCGTAGTACTTCCCGTCACTTACGTACGTACGTACTACAAGCTGTAGCAGGGTCAGGAGTAGTGGGGGGCGAAGAGGCGGCATAGCCGAGGCCTGTTTCGAAGGGAGACAGAGGAGAATAGGACTTTGGTAAGACTGGGCAACAGCTGTGGTGTGACTCAGTATTCGGTTGCACCGTTGACAAGTTTATGCTATTGTTGTTATTTCCCGAGATCAAAGATACAACTGGCCACAAACGTCTGATACATGGAACAACCTTTTACGAAGGAGTATTTCGTCCCTACTGAAAAGGAAGTGTGACTAGGAAGCACGATCCGAGGTTGAGCATTCCCAAATCTCTTTGGAGATATTACAGGATTTCATGTATCACTTGCAGATCTACTTGAAGAAAGACAAGAGTCTTCTAGTACGTCTGAGGTCTTGAGCCAGGTCACCATACGTTATATCCTGGCAGTCTCACATCAGCTCCATTCTGTACATGTGGCCCAGCTAGATAGAATCCATCCATCCATCCATCCATCCATCCATCCATCCATCCATCCATCCATCCATCCATCCATCCATCCATCCATCGTGGAGTTTGCATGTTCTCCCCATGCTTGCTTGGGTTCTCTCCAGACACTGCGGTTTCCTCCCACATCCCAAAAACATGCGGGGTCAGTTAATAGAAGACTCTAAGCTTCCCGTAGCTTGTTTCTATGTGCCCTGCGACTGGGTGGCGACCAGTTCAGGGTGTACCTAGCCTATCGCCTGAGGATGGCTGGGATAGGCTCCAACATGGCCGCGACCCGGGTGAGGATAATCGGAACGAACGGAAAATGAATGAATGTTTTCATGGACTTAGTATGGCTTCCAGAGGACTTCAATGTCTCCTTGATGGGGATAAAGCGGAACATGGGTCAAAGCAGGTTGTACTAATTTTCTCATCATAGTGCAAACATGCCGGTTTGGAACCAAAACAAGGGTATGCCTCGCTAATGCTGACTTTGTCCCAGAACATGAAGCGTGTCTTCCTACAGGTTCTCCCACCAGTTCTACGGTGTGGTCTAGTCCAGTGAAACCCAACCAGTTTGCCGTGAGCGCTTTTCAGGTGCGAATCTGTCCAATTTTACTCAATTGCTCCAAGAAAAATCCATCTAGCCATCCATTTTCTGAGCCTCTTATGCTCACGCCTACCCCAGCTGTCTTCGGGCAGGAGACGCGGTACACCCAAAACCGGTTGCCAGCCAATCGCAAAAACAAAACAAAAAACCCCGCCCACTTATGGCCAACTGAGAGTCGCCAATTAACCCACCATAAACGTTTTTGGGATGAGGTCCTGAGAAACCTGCACGAGCACAAGAAGAACATGAAAACTCTACACAGGCGAGGACTGGATTTGAACACCGGTCCACAGAACTGTGAAGCATACACCCCAACTAGTCATCCGTTGTTCCACTCCTCAAAAAAAATTTCATGAAAAAGAAATAATGTATCGTCGTTCATCTAAATGCCAGTGAGGCGTTTTGATAGACCGAACAAATAGTTGCTCCCCCATCAGATGGCAGGAAGTACATACAGTAATTAATGTATGCACTTTTTGTGACGTTTGCTGGTGTGCCGTGAGATTTTTCAATCGTAAAATATGTATCACGGCTCCATAAAGGCTGGAAATCACCGGTCTAGTGACTCCGTGGCCCATGAATGAGCGTCATTGTGCGAAATCGTTGCCCACGCCGCCGATTTCCATCCCGTCATCGAGATCGAGCCTGGATCCAATTCCTGCTTCAGTCAACACACGTCGACTGTTGTTTTTGGAATTTCCAGCCACGTCCCGACACAACTCCGCAACCACCGGATGGTCTTTCCCTTCAGATCTCTGACCTTTTCTCAGCCGACTGGTGATTTTGACGGGACCGTGTCACTGTCTAACCTCTGATGAGAAATGGACGGGTCTCCGTGCTATGGCAACGTCTGTCAGACTTGCCATACTAAATAAAATACATCAATTTTTACTGGGAAACGTCCGCTTCAGCGAATTGAAGTTTTAAGGGATGTTGAGACATAATAAAAAGGAATAATAATGATCATTGTTGTTTCAAAAAGGCCTTCGCATTGGCACCTGAACATATTATTATTATTATTATTAATCAGTTTTTTTTTTTTTTTTTTTTAGCTAGAAGTCATTTTAAATCCTTTCAGAATGTCATTAAAAGGTCCACTGACATGAAAAGCATGATTTTTAGTATGTTTTGAATTTTTTAAAAAAGGCAGCTGGAATGGACCCATCCCTTTTTTCGCCACAAAACATGATTGTGACGGAAATGGTTTTTTTGTAACTCCCGGCATGAAAATCCTCTCGAGGGATTTTTTTTTTTGGAGAAGAAGCAGGAAGTGGCGTTTTTTTCAAAAGCCTACACTGACGGGGTTCGTGAGTTTATACCGCTTTTACCGGCGGGAATGTACAAGGGAGCCCTCGGTCTACGACTGAGATCTGTTCCTACAGTAGCGACTCAACTCCAATTTTGACTGAAATCTGATTCCACCATTGAAGTCAGAATTTACATCAAAATACTTTGTATAAAAGACAAATACATTGAAATAAATGAGATGATGTACTCAGCATTACTGCTGAGAGGTGGATGGAGAAGAAGAAGAAGAAGAAGGGGAGGCTGTGCTTAGCTATCGCCAAGGAACCTGGTCCTCAATCCTCTCCATCTCGACAAGTACCCAAGGACCTTGTTTTGTGATCGTTGTATCCTACGTAGGACCAGAACCCTTCACGTGCGCTCTAAGATACGGGCTTCGTCTTTAATAATTGTCACCACGGTCGACCGACTGAAGCCTCGGTGGTGTTGGCGTCTCTCCTTCCTCCGATCTTTTTATGATCTTGAGCTTCGTTTCCATGCTCGTGGATTTTCTTATGGCTGCAGAAGCATTACTAAAAGAGACGGCTTTCTTATTTGAGGCCATAATGTCTAAAAAGGAGGGCGAAAATTAGCCATTAGCATTAGCCAGATAAAATGGCAGACGGGCGTTGTAAAGTCAAATCGTCTTGGGTCCAGACCGTCTGAAGCCGAGGACTCCCTGTAGCCAAAATGCCATCTCATTGTATTGCTGGATATTGCTCGAAGACTCGGGAGGACGGATTCACTCTTCATACTTTTCCAAAAGACCCGGTTCGTCGTGAAAAATGGATTGGTGCAAAGGACGAGAGCCTCGTGGGTTCCAAATGACTTGTAGGTATGTATAGACCTATTAAAAAAAACAATAGTTTGGGGGGACGACGTAATCCTTCTTTCAGCGAGCGGCCAGCTGCGAGCGACGACAACGTACACTAAATACTGTCATACATACTGTCAGGGAGTCTGTTGCTAGTTTGAAGTGATCCGCATATCATCCAAATATGGCTCAAAATGATAGGGTATCATTGCCCCAGTCACTTCACTCGATTGTGAGATGTTCTCTTCTTCGAATAGAGCTTCCGTGTTAGAAGAGGTGTCGGAAAAATCCGAAAATCTGTTCGTCTCCCATGGCAGCTGGTACAGCGTCTTCTTAATGGCGAATGTCCCGTTGTGACATCTGCTGATGACTTAGCAGGCAATATGGCCGCCACTCGGATGTCGAGTGAGACTTCCGCAGCTTTGCGCATGGATGACACGCCATTCGTATGGACACTGAAGTGAATAATATTAGATGTCATTTTCACAACAATATCTATTTCAGAATGTAGATAAGGATGTCATTGGCAATTTAAGCGGTAAGTGGTCGCCAGTGCGCCCCACTGTGGACAAAATTGCCTCACGTTTCCGAGGTTAGGGTTGGATTGAAGGGATGGATGGATGTGTTCTCTGTTCTCACGACGAAGGCCCTTTGACATCCCTGCTCTAAAGTTTTAGATAATTGGATCATTTTCTGTGGCGCCGCCGGTGATCCCTCACGGCTCTTCACTCAAATATTAAAAATATTGCGGAATGAATGAGTGTCACCGCATCACTAAGTGCATAGACGCACGTTGTTATGACGCCGTATTACTGGATGTGCCGGTTAAAATATTTGTGTTTTCCTCTTTTGCCCACAAACATAAACACGTCTTTTACATGGAATAATATTTTTCTGGTATGGAGTCAGGGCGGGGGGGGGAACATTTAACTAATGTGCTCATAAAGCAATGAATGAAATTTCTCGTCAAGTGCAAGCAAAACAAAACGTACGTCACCGTTTTGCTCGAAGCGAAGGAATAACAAAAGTAATTTCCACCAAATGGAGCCTTTAAAATGTTTCAGAAATATTTAAAAAACAAGGTGGGACATTTTATGACCTGTGGCGACGGTGCACCCCCCCCCCCAACCACCACCACCCTCTCCCTTTATTGATACATGAAGTAAGTGAGTGAGAAAAAGGATGGAAATATTGTGACAGGTATAGCAACGCCTTGTTGTCACGGTAACCCCATGACGTAATCTGCAGAGGAGGCCCCCCCCCTCCCCCCCCCACCAGGCGTGCGACTGAACATGGACGTCACCTCCCAAGCGACTCATTCGTTCAACTCAAGGAGAAAATTAAACGGCATTTCCCACCGTTTTGACTTGTTGTTTGTTATTCGGGGGAACGACCGCGGCAGAGACCGAAGTTCGTTATGCCCTCCAAAGTTCCACAAGTCGGCTGAGTTAGGCTCTGGCTCTCCCGTCACCCTTGTGAGGATAAGCAGCTTGGATAATGGATGGTGGTTGTTAGTGAGGCCTTCTCTGACCCACGTTTGCGACCTAAACTCGATTATTTCCATTTTCTGAGCTCCTTATCCTCACAAGGTGTCACGGGAGCGCCGTAGCCCATCCCAGCTATCATCGGGCAGGAGGCGGGGCACGCCTCGAACTGGTTGCCACGCGACATTCTCGCGATGATGCAGCTTTGAGGTTGAGCAGCGTTGCATTTGCACAAAAATCTTCTGGAATCATGGCCAAAAACTTCTATGACAAAATCTCCAAAAGATGTGAGAAAATGTGTTCTGGTCAAATGCCTGGCCACCACCGTGGGCGGCACTTCCTGTGAGGGGCGTGGCCAGGGCACTAATTGACCAAGTACTTAAGTGGCGAATGTGTCAACGGCAGTTGCGCACGCTTTACTGGATCCTGCTAGTGTGCGTAAGTCGCAAGTTTAGTGTAGAGCAATCCTTTGAGCCTGTGCCACCATAGTCGAGTCACGTTTTGCCTCTGAGTCATCGGACCTCGTTTCTCGTTTTGGACCTTGCCGTTTTTGAGCTTCTGCCTTTTTGGACTGCTGAGCTGTGTACAACCTCTCCCCGAAATAAACCATCCTTAAGACCATGCCCTTGCCTCGGAGTCCTGCATTTGGGTCCGCCCCCGTGCCGCTGGCCCATGACAGTGACGGTCCATGCATCCTGGGATACTCCGCGACTGTGCGTGAGTCGCAAGGTTAGGCGTGGACCAATCCTTTGTCACAGAGAGCCTGTGCCACCATAGTCGAGTCACCTTTTTGTTCATGGTTTCAAGTTTTGCCTCGTAGTCATCAGACCTCGTTTCTTGTTTTTGGACCTTGCCTCTAGCCTCGTGTTTTTGTGCTTCCGCCTTTTCGGACTGCTTAGCTGTGTACAACCTCTCCCTGAAATAAACCATCCTTAAGACCATGCCCTTGCCTCGGAGTCCTGCATTTGGGTCCGCCCCTGTACCGCTGGTCCATGACAAATGACACCAATTTGCGGTCAGTTTTAAAACGAGACCATCAAAATAGTGGAGTGGTACACTTGCATGACTTTGCAATAGGCAGGGAAGGTTCAATTCCTACTCAGTGAGTGCGAGTGATTGTCCGCGTTGATAAATGAGTCCTGTTCAGCCTTTCACCTTATAGGCTCCACCGTTGCGCCACCCAAACCGGGATAAGTGGTGTTGAAAATGGATGGATGAAAGCATCTACTATAGAAGATCCATCCAGCCATTTTCTCATCTGCTTATCCTCACAAGGGTCACAGGGAGCGCTGGAGCCTATCCCACCAGTGCCCGGAGAAAAGCCACGCAGGCACGGGGAGAACATGCAAACTCCACACAGGCGGGTCCGGGATTGAACCCGAAACCTCGGAAATGTGAGGCCAGCGTCTATTATAGAACATCTGAAATGTATTTGGGTTTATTCAGCAGCCCTTGAAATGATGGCGGCTTTGTGAGCGCTTGGGTGGATTGAGACAAAATATTTTGCCAAAGACAGATTTGTTGTATACAATACCATATATAAATGTTTAATATCCCGAAACAAGCCACCATGTGTGACAGATGTTCTGCTATTCAAAATCATGGAATGGTACAATCATTTTTAGCGAAATAAAAGCGCTGATATTAGTATTGAGGCCATTTGAACATGTGTGGCCTCACCCCACACGCACGTTCACACACAAACACGCGGCAGACACCCACAAAAATAAGCAAAGCCCACCCGGTCGTCTGCCGTCTTTATCACGCGTGCGTTCGCCGCACCGCTTCCAGATGTCCATCTTTTTCCGACGCGCCGTGCAACTAATTCTGAATTGGCGAAATGCGGACGCGAGGTGTCGTTCAAACGCAGTTTTTCACCGGTCGGCCTCAAACGGGATGAAGAGAGTCATCGGGATGAGATTCTCAAGATTACGGAAAAAATGAACAAAGCGGCTGTGAACAGATTCTTCAGTTCAATTCGGAAGTCGATGTGTGCCTCCCAAATATGGCAACAAACCATATTTGGCAAGTGAAACACGCGGACATAACCGTGTCATTTCTGCCAGCTACCCGGCGGCAAAAAATATGTCTAAAATTATGTTAAAAATGCCAAGTGGATTTTTTTTTTTGGGGGGGGGGGCAGGGTAATTGAGTCATTATTAGCTCCACCTCAAAACTGTACTGCAAACTACAAAAGTAATAATAATAATGCTCATTTTAGTTGGGGCGGCATGGTGGATCAGCTGTTAAAGTTCCCGGGTTCGATTCCGGACCCACCTGCGTGGAGTTTGCATGTTCTCCCCGTGCCTGCGTGGCTTTTCTCCGGGCACTCCGGTTTCCTCCCACATCCCAAAAACATGCGACATTAATTGGACACCGTCTCCATCTGCCCTCCGATTGGCTGGCGACCAGTTCAGCATCTGCCCCGCCTCCTCCCCGTTGACAGCTGGGATAGGCTCCAGCGCGCCCCCGTGACCCTTGTGAGGATAAGCGGCAAAGAAAGATAGCTATTCTAGTACAAGATTGCTCAGGAATTCTGAGATGCTGATGACAAGATGGAAATAAGAACATCGAAAAACAAAAGCCATATCTGATCAAAAATCTCCCCAAATCCCAATTAATTAATTGGATACTCCAAATTGCCCGTAGGTGTGATTGTGAGTGCGGCTGTTTGTCTCTACGTGCCCTGCGATTGTCTGGCAACCAGTTCAGGGTGTATCCCGCCTCCTGCCCACTGACAGCTGGGATAGGCTCCATCACTCCCCGGGACCCTTGTGAGGATAAGCGGCAAAGAAAATGAATGGGTTTATTTTGATTGGTGTGGAATCGCAGCGCAACCGCACCGACGCGGGGCTGCGAACAAGATGCGCAACAAGAAAGATCCAAAGCGAATCCCGCTTGGAGACTTCACCTCCGACAATCCCGCGGCCACGGTTCATCCGTCACCTGTCAGATGGCGACGCCGTCTGGCTTCTTCGCCCTTCCGCTGTCTCCGCGCGAACAGAGACGCGTCTGTTCCATACCATCTTCCTCCCCCCTGTCTTCTCTGTCTGTTTGCAAATGGCTTGCATCACCAACCCCCCCCCCCCCCATCCCCAATATTTGGAGAGATCCCAGTCCAGTGACCCAAAAACACCCGGTGAGCTGACAGCAGAGCGACCGGGACAACACAAATGCACGAAGGACGCATGAAAAGTGCTGGAAAAAGTTCCAAATCGTTTAAGTGACAAATGACCCAAAAGTGGCAGTAAAGTGTTGGCCTCACAGTTCTGAGGTCCCGGGTTCAATCCCTGGCCCCCGTCTGTGTGGGGTTTGCATGTTCTCCCCGTGCCTGGGTGGGTTTCCTCCGGGCATTACGGTTTCCTCTCACATCCCAAAAAACATGCAACAATTACTGGACACTCGAAATTGCCCCTAGGCCCTTATCCCGGCGACCCTTGTGAGGATAGGCAGAAAAGAAAATGGATGGGTGACCCAAAAGTGACACAATTCAAGTCATATTTTTGGGCAAAAACGATGTCTTTGAACCAGATCGGGCCCATGCGATTTGGGACCCGGGCCTTCAGTAACTAACTGTTGACGGCACCACGATCACATCTCAATAATCGAACCGTCAATACTACACACACAAAACAAAAACAGCTTTAAAATGCACTTCATTCTGGAGCAGATCATAATTTCTATTCATCTAACGACATGAAGCAATCCAATGAATTACGCCATACGTATTACACGCGTGAAGGAAATGGATCAGTCCGTTCAGATTAGTAGAAATGGGCTGGAACCAGTTTTGTTAGGACCGACCATCGTTAAGTGTACTGTAATGACAAATTTGAAATCTGATTTATTCAAGATAAAACAACCAGAACTGCTGATTCTGAAGGCCCTGGACGGAATTGAATGAAATTTTGATGGCCTAACGGCTAATGGTTAGCAAGCTAACAACAGCGCCTTCCGGCGGTTTCCTTTCCAAGACGCGTCTGTCAGGCGTGGTCCAAGGGTTTCATTTTGTTAGACATTGTTAGGCTATTTCGATTAAGAATGTTCACGTGTGACTTAAAATTCAAGAAGGTTTTTAAGATGGGTGAATTTTGACTCACGTGACCTGCGACTGATTGGCGACCAGTTCAGGGTGTTGTCCGCCTTTTGCCCAAAGTTAGCGGGGATGGACTGCCGTGGCCCTTGTGAGGATAAGCGGCTTGGACAATGAATAAATGAATGAACGTATTTTGACCCTGGAAGCAGTAAGCCACAGGTGTCAAACACAAGGCCCGGGGGCCAGATCTGGCCCGCCACATGATTCTATGTGGCCCGCGAAGCCACATCGAGAGTGTCAATTTCCATGATTTTTGTAAAAAAAAAAAAAAAAAAAAACTGTACCAAAACTTCCAATTGTGATATAGTGAGTATCATAAATGATAAAGTTGCGATACGACAAGCGATTTTGTGCTACCAAAGTGAATAGTTGAAAAACACACCACCCTTGATTTCTGATTACATTGATGACGTAAATGTGATGAGATGACTACATATTTTTTGCTTCACAGTCATAACGGCCCTCTGAGGGAATCCGGAACAACAATGTGGCCCCCGGAAAGAATGAGTTTGAAACCCCCGCAGTAAGTTAACAAACACTCTAACATGGAGACACACACACACAGTGGCACAGCTGTGCAGCTAAAATGACCCAAAGTATTTACCTCGGTCTCTTGGGGCCCCTTTGTCCCCTTTGTCTGTAGGACCGCAATATTACTTTTCAGAATAATGTATGCAGAAGCAATGTTTGTGCACGCACGGCATTGAAAAGGCTCCCTGTTGTGCGCTAGGGCCAGTCGGCTGTGCTAAAGGTGGCATCTTTCGCGCAGCTAGGAGCCAGGCTTTGGCTTCTGGGCAAAAGTGAGATAAAGGGAATCCAGTTTGAAAATGAGAAACGTGTGCATCTTCAAAATATGACACCCACAAAAAAAATTGAAGAAATGTGTCCTCCGCGTGTCATCAGATCGCAAAGAATCGCATGCATAATAAATAATGGGAAGAATCCCCATTTGAAAAACAATTGACCACTAATAAGAATATTATCTGGTTTTCATAAGGAAGCCATAATCCCACAAAAGTACATACCAATGTACAAAATGTGGTTTGTGGGCCATTTGTGGGCCCTGAGAAACCCCAAGCTGGTCTCTCACTAAAAGGTGGAAATTGGCGACAAGCCTCTCAAACTTGTGAGTTTTCTGCACAAAATACAAAATCGAGTCTATAAAAGAAAGATCATCAAATTGGGAGTGACATACATTCAGTGGAATTTCACACATTAGACACCTTTTTGTCATCTGTGATGCCGCTTGGACAAATCAAGATAACCTCATTTACCCTTTGAAGTAACATCCATCCATCCATCCATCCACCCATTTTCTGAGACGCTTATCCCCACAAGGGTCGCAGGGACCGCTGGAGGCTTTCCCAGCTGTCAACGGGCAGGAGGCGGGGCACGCCCCGAACAGGTCGCCAGCCAATCGCAAGGGCACATGGAGACAAACAGTCGCACTCACAATCACACCTATGGGCAATTTAGAGTATCCAATTGAAGTCGCGTGTTTTTGGGGATGTGGGAGGAAACCGAAGTTCCCTGAGAAAAGCCACGCAGGCACGGGGAGAAAATGCAAACTCCACACAGGCGAAAAAGGTGACATTTTAGCAAATTCCGAGCCAGTGGCGAGAAACTCTGCGTCCCAGTGCTGACTTTCAGGGATCCGGACCTCAAACTTCATGCGTCTGCCCCGTGCTAGTTTGGGTTTTCCCGCGGGCAAACTCCGACGTCCTCCCCCATTCTCAAAACGGTTTCCTTGAAGACTCGCCGGGAATGTCGAGCGCCAAGGCTTGTTTGCCGAAGTGTGGCCTGCAACTGGCCGGCAAGCAGACGGCGCTGACTTTGGTTGTCTTGCCCACCTGGGAACTGAATGACGACAACCGCTATTGAAAAAAAAAAAAAATGGGAAACCAAAAACCTTAGACTCTTGTTCAACTTTCGGAGCAGATTTTTCGAGGAATTTCAGTTTGAACACTGTCCTGTTCAAGCATCTCAGTGCCCGTGATACCCGCATTGCCTTATGCGCCTCACGTATCCACGAATTCAAGGAACCCTGAAATTTACGACCATTCCTCCATCTTAATTTTTCCCCTGAAATCCTTCTGAGCGGGCAGCACCGTACGCCGGTTGCTCGACGGCACATTCCGGCGAGCGTGTCAAAGCGGCGTGCCGGCGGGCGCACAGCAGAGCAATTGGGGAAGTGTTTGCTCGGCGCTTTCTTCTCACCAAACTGCTCGCTCTTGCCCCCCACGGCGGACATGTGACAGTTTGGCTTCGGCTTCCTGCGGCATATTTGTTTTGCATTCGATGGTACGCACATGTGGTGCACACAGCGGATCCCGCCAAGGGATACTAGTACTCACGTTTGAGAGGGAACATATTGTGGAACGCAACGATAAGCTACATTCGCACTAAATGCTAACTGTAGCTGCTAATAAAGCAAGCAAGGATATTCGGTAAGCTAAACTGGCGTCAAAAGGGATGCCACACGGCTCACTATAAAGCCCATCTGATTTCTATCAGCCAGTCAGACACGAATGAAAAATGATTGTTGAAAAAGCAAATAAAAGTAAACGATCCATCCGTCTACTTTCTGCACCGCTCATCACACAGTTGCACAACGTACGGCCCGCGGGCCACATCCGGCACTTCCACAGTCTCTGACCGGCCCTCACAACCTTTGTGAAGTAAAAATAAAACGGGCTGCTTTTATTTTGATGTGAACGACCAAGACCAACTTACACAATCTGTCGCTGTATTTTGTGACTCTTTCAACCTTTTGGATAAGTATCGCAAAAAAAATTTCAATATTTAAAAAAAAAGGCTGATGTCAATTGTTCTTCATGTCAGCAACATTCTCTCTTTTTTTGCGCAACGTGAACGGAAGAAAGGAATTTGGTTATGATTTGAGACTCCCAAGAATGGATAGTATGAATTATGATGAGTTGCTCATAATGTCAGCACATTTCAAAAGTATAAAAACAATTACAATTAATTTTGAGTGAATGCCTAGATATGTCAAATTAATGTGAAGGATGATACTTAAAACTTTTTTTTACGGTTTCTATTTTTAGTTTATAAAAGTAGTAGCTTATCAAAATATGCCAATTTACAGCATTATAAAAAGTTGTTAAAACAGCAAAAAGTGATTTAAAGTGAAATATCGTCACAAAAAATGGATGTTAAGAAATTATTTTAGTGAGTGACTCTTAATATCACAGATGGTGCCTAAATTTTGATGGTGCCTTTTGCTCGAAAATAGCTGGAACCCACTTGAGGATAAGCGTAATGCATGAATAAATGAATGAATGAATGGTATTTTACATATAAAAAAAAAATAATAATACATAAGTATGGCCATTTTTTTTGTATCAGGAACCAATGAAAATACTGTACGATATTTCCAAGTATGCAATTTTCTGTCATCGAAAAGAAAACTTTTTGGGAAGAGAAAACTTTATTTTATTTTTAAACAAAACATTCTTATTTTTTTAATTACACCAAAAATCATATTATTGGGAAGGACATGCCTGTATTTTAAACGAACACAAAAAAAATGTGTTACAGAATAAACACACAAAAAAAAAGTTAATTTTGAGACCAGATGCAAAGACAAATATTTTGTAATTTTGGTATAAGGAAAACTAAATAAAAATTTATATTTAGGGAAGAAAAGAACTCTCCTTTGACAAGCGATTGTCAAAATGAACAAAATGTGAATTAAAATGCAAATTTTTTTGTTCATAAAATTACATTTTCTGAATAATAAAATATATACTGTTTATATTAATACTACTATTTTTCTTTGTGGAAAAAAAATGGGGACGCTATACAGGTTTTCATTGGATCCGATTTAAAAAATGGAATTTGAAGAGCGTTTTGCATTTCTGTGCAACCATCCAATTACCACTTAACTTGATTTGCAATCAGAATGAGACGTGAAATAAAAAATATGACACAAATCAGGGCTTACCTTTGAGCGTCAGGTGCAAGCTTGAAATAATCACAGCAGGGGGACCAAAAAGCAGCAAAATCGGGATGGACGGACCCTGGTGTGGCACGTGCGCTCATAACAGATGACCACCTTTGCGGACGCACTTTATACGCACTGCGGGGCGGGGCGGGGCCCCGAGGGGTGGGCGGCCTAGCCGGACCCCACTCGTGGGGAGGGGGGAAGTCGGGAGCCTGCTAAAAAACAACAACAACCACCAAAAAAAAAAAAAAAAAAATGTATTCCACAATTTATAGTGGCACAAAAACAGATTTGTCAGCTGAGCACGAATAAAGATAATAAAGAACGCGTCATTTTGTGGGCCGCTTTCAATGAGCTAATGCGCTCGATGCGTGAAAATGAGCCACAGTGGACGCATTGTTTGGGTTTCACCTGTTCTGGTTCACGTCGAAGGGAAAAGCCAAACAGGCGACGGGCGAGCGTGCGGCCCGGCGTTTTTACTACTCCGAGGAGTTTGAAAACAAAAGCCGATTACGGATCCCAAAGCTGCAACGTGACGTGATGTGTTGCTGCGATTAAGGCGCAGACACGCAGCACCCAAAAAAATCACGAATCCCAGACCCAAGACTGGAACCAAGTGGAAGAATACAAAGACCTGAACCACAATACAACGCGATCTAAGGCAATCTCACAAGACCGACCGCAGTTCAGTCAGCAGACATTTTGTAATTTTAATAATTTTGTCACTTAAAACTGCTGTAACACCAGAAGTGGCGAGACATCTTGGTGTAACTACAGTAAACACCTACCTACCTCATATATGTTTTGCTTTTTCACCTTTATATTTCAAAAATAGACTTAAAACTGAGGACCCAAATGCAGGACTCCGAGACAAAGGCATAATGTCCAGTGGGCTTTATTGCAGAAGCAGTGTCCACACCCGGTGACCCGGTGCAAACTCAATGAACCGTCAAATGCCTGTGACGTAAACTCCAACATAAATACACGGTCAATTAAAACGCCCAACGCGCAAAAAGCCGTGACGAGCGCCAGAAGTGGCACCGCCCAGAGCGGTGACCAGGCCCCGCCCCTCCTGGCAGTGCTCCAGCCCCGCTCATGACAAAAACACTCGGTTTTGTGAGCACCAACAGGTTATTTAATATTTAACGTTTCTTGGGAAGTTTTCTGGAAAATTCGCGTGGAGAACTCGCGCGTAATTCAGGAAATCCTGGTTAACGTTTAGGATACGAATAACTCCACGTGTTGTGTTTTCTTTTCACACAAAAACTGCGGTCCACAACTTCAGTGCAACTCACAAATTGAGCTGAGAAAGAGACAACGCTTTATCTTTGGCCTTTTCGTTTAGAGTACAACACAGGGTCGCGGTATTTGCTAATGTCCCACAACTGTGAACACGGCGTAGTTTTGACTCAACTATCACGTTGTTTAGGGAAGCATCTTGTCTCGAATGGCATTTGAACACCAATTTTATTTTTCAAATAGTTTAGCTTAACATTTCACAGGATGGACAACAATGTTTCGCCTAGAAATGTATTTAATTTTACACCTACTGTTAATGCAAAAGATGGAGAAGCCTAGCATGGGTTGTTAAAAAAAAAAACGAGAAGAAGAAAAGCTACATCGTAAGCTAGGCCGATTAGCGCAGTAGCATTTGGGAAGATTAACCAATACGATAGAGCCAACAACTAATGAACACCATCAAGTAAGCTAACTTAACATTAGCCGCTGGTTTTTGTTGCTAATTAGCTTGCTCCTAACTGCTAGCTAGCTAGCTACTGTACGTGACATTTATACTGCTTGTCAGGCGAGTATTTTATAGTTTTTCTCTACATTACTAATCAGTGGTATTCTCACCTGACTTTATTTGGTGGTTCATTGTTATTATTTTATAAATATGATTAAAATTCATAATTATTCTTTAGTTTTTACTATAGAGCTCCCCCCCCCCCCCGGTTAGATGAAAGGCTGAAGTACTTAATGAGCATTTAGCCAAAATAAATCAACTACAGGAAAGCGATCAACTCATTTTTCATTTTTAGATTCATTTTTTTAAATTGTGTGTTTTTGAATTGATTTTATGTTCAACGGTTCAGTTCAAACACAAGTTGCTCAATGAATTATGACTTTTTTTTTTTTCCAAAAAATGGTTAATCGACAATGGATTCTTTTTAATGGAGTCAATTCTTACCTGCTTTTTCCTCTCGTTTTAACACTTGAATGGGTTTTAAGAATGTTCATTTTCATATAATCATAGAAATTTGACTGAATTTGAGTTAAATATTGATGTTGTCTAGATTTTGTCAAAACTCCCCCCCCGGGCCTCCTCCCGCCATGTGACTAACATTCCGAGGGTCGCGTCCGTCACCCTGTGAAAAATAACGCTGGAAACCTCACACCTGTCAAAGTAAAGGTGTGAAGAACGGAGTTAGCGGCGGCCGGCGCTAAAAATAAATCTTCCTTCCTCGGCGCATTTGTGTGACGACAGACCATTTTTTTCCCCGTTCGGTTTCTGGCGCCTGTCCGTGACCGCCGCCCCCCACCGTTACCTCTCAACATCTCACTTGTTTAGCTGCCGTGACAGCGGCACGTCCAGACCAAAACGGAAGCCCGACACAGGTGTGTGCACTTTTGAAAGTGACACGGCGGTGCAAAAGGGTGGAGGTCCCGGTCCGTGTCCTGTTAGTCATCCGACTGACTTTTAGCGAAGCGCTTTGCGCTGTCGGCCATTTGCGGGCCGCACAGCGTGTCAGTCAAAACTGTCACGGCCATAAAAATGGTTTTCTGGCGCCGATATATGATATGATGTTTGGGCACACATAGACAATATTGCTCCATGATGTATGAGAAATGTACATATCTCTGGGGTGTTGATTTTTTTGTTGTTGTACTATCCATCCATCCATCCATTTTCTCAGCCGCTTATCCTTACAGGGAGTGCTGGACCCTATCCCAGCTGTCAACGGGGCAGGAGCCGGAGTACACCCTGAACTGGTCGCCAACCAATCGTAGGGCACATGGAGACAAACAGCCGCACTCACAATCGCACCTAGGGGCAATTTATGGTGACAAAAGAGAATCCATCTTTCCATTTTCTATGCCGCTTATCCTCACGAGGGTTGCGGGGAATGCAGGGGGCTATCCCAGCAGTCAACGGGCACGAGGTGGGGTACACCCTGAACTGATCGCCAACCAATCGCAGGGCACATGGAGACAAACAGCCGCACTCACAATCACACCTCGGGGCAATTTAGAGTGTCCGATTAATGTTGCACGTTTTTGAGATGCGGGAGGAAACCGGAGTGCCCGGAGAAAACCCAGCTCTGGTTCAAAGACAGTTTTTGCTGAAAAATATGAGTTGAATGGTATCACTTTTGGGTCATCCATCCATTTACTTTGCCGCTTATCCCCAGGAGGGTTGCGGGAAGTGCTGGAGCGTATCCCAACTGTCAACGGGCATATGGAGACTCACAATCACCCCTATGGGCAATTTTGAGTGTCCGATTAATGTTGCATGTTTTTGGGATGTGGGAGGTAACCGGAGTGCCCGGAAGGAGGAAACAGGCGGGTCCGGGATCGAACCCGGGTCCTCAAAACTGTGAGGCCAACGTTTTTTCCAGTTGCTGCACCGTACCAACTGTTGTTGTACTATTCTTGGGGGGGGGGGGGGGGGGAGTGTGGTCCTTTTATCCGACCCAAAAAAGATAAAGTACGTTTTTTTTAATTTCCAAGTAAAACACCCATTAAAAAAAAAAAAAAATACTGCATTAATTTGATTTTTCTTTTGGGATTTGGGGAGATTTTTGATGAAATCTGGAAATAATCATAAAAACCCTTTGCTTTTGTTTTTGTAGCGTTACACACGGCTGACTTCGGTTGGTGGGATTTGGCGTGTTTAATTCGATCCGTCGTTCAAGCAGGAATATTGCAAGGGTCTCTCGTGTCACTACAAAACGAGCGCACCCCATTTCTCCTGACGCTCATGCTAAAGACAACAGCAAGTCCAAAAGATGACCTTTGAACCGTTTTGCCGTCGCAAAGCAACGTTTACGTGCAATTGCATCCACACGGAGGCCTAAAGAAACGTCTCATTTTGGAACTGCTCGACGCAACAACACGAGAGGCCCGCGAGCGACTTCGCACGGGTGTGTCGCAGCGGACGCGCACGCGAGCCCGCACACGCCCCTCGCGCACGCTCGCAGCGAGCCAATACCCACGATGCTTTGCTCCCGTCAACGGGCCGAAACATTCCAGTTTGGCGCTCGCCCGCCGGTGACGTCACCCCTCGTCGTTTGGGGGTCTTTCGCTTGGCGGGGAAAAAGTCTGTGTGTGTTTGGGGTGTTCAACAGCCGGAAATTATATTTCGGGGCACAAAACCGTCCTGTACGATTCCACGTAAAACAATTTCCTGAAAGGTTCTGCTTTGAACGAGGGAATAATAATTTCCCATATTTGATGATTGACAATTAAAATGCCATATATATTCATTTTGCCCCCTAAAATTGACGTGTCAAAACTTAGCCTTATTCATTTTTTCTAAATAATTGATCAAATATATTTTGTACTTCCTTCACATTTATTTTACTGAATCGTTGATTACAAAATTATTTTACATTGTTTAGAAATATCATTTTAAAAATGATTATTAATGTGTCATTTTTTAAAATTATGATGCTATTGTGCACATGTTGTTAATTCATTTTATTCAATTTTGAGTATTCAATAAAAATCGTAGGCCTTTTTGCACCGGTAAATTCATTTTTTACACCTTTTGACAGTTTTTTTGGTGTGTTCATCTCTTTAAGTACAATTTTGCGACTTTATTTTATTACATTTTGAGCGTTGGATTTGCACATTCCAAAAAGTGAAACCATATGTAGCTTTGTTAGCGTTACAGTGGACCAAAAGAGTCCAAAAGCTCAATCCTGGATGAGTGGACTTCGACGTAGCTTTGGAGTTTTGGATCACGAAATATATGATATGATATGATATTATGGTACTACGTGCGTTGGAGTCCAAGTAGCGTCGGTTTCCCATGCAGTGCATAAACCACTTGCACATATCACACATATGTACGGTGCAGAAGCCCCAACCGTGCCCCCCCCCCCCCCTTCCATCTGTGCTGCGTTCACAACTTGTCAACATCAGACTTTCATAAAGACAGTGAGACGCACCGTCTGTCTATAGACGCCTGACACATTTGACTGATGCTTCATTTTGGGCGTGCGGGCAAAACAACACGCTTACGTGACGTTAGATTGAGAGCAGGCACCCAAAAGTCGGACAACCCCGTCTGCTGATTTGCCACACGAGCTCCGAGTTGTCCGACCTTTCCGCACTCCTTCCGCTCCTCGATGACGGACATCGGGTTTTCTCACTGGGTCAAAACACGCAGGTGCTCGCGGAACGGCATTGCGGGTTGGCTATTCTGCGGGGAGGTGTGAGCAATGCCAGGAATTCTCACAAGGGTCACTGTTGACCCGGCACAAACAGCGCGGCATCCTGGGACGCATGCACGCGGCATATGGCCGACAAGAGAAGCCCCCCTACCTCCCCGAAATCTGGTAAAGACGGACCGCAAACATGCGAGGTTATAAAAATGAAGCGAAAGCTTCAAGGTCTCAATCTCCGAAAGGTTTCATGAGATTCAAGAAAATTGCCCCAATGTATCGACAACTTCATCCAATTTCCTGAAATTCTTCAAAACTTATTCTTGGATTTGACTATAATCTCCCAAAGATCCTGAAAAGTGAATTCAGGCATTTGTCTCTAAATACGTGCTTGGAGAAGAATGTAGCACTGAATTGTGACGATACAGCGTCACAATTTCAGTGTTCCTGATTTTTTGGGGGGGGGGGGGGGCGATGATCCACTTTGGCCCCGGCATGAGTCACCCCGCCCCGCAATCTGACAACTTCAGTGCCTTTGTTCAGCTGTCTAGCGCGATTGTGGCATGTAGCTAACTAGCTAAATATGCACACACGCTTCCCAAAACTGCATCTGCCCTTTAGATAGTCCTCTGAAGTTGCCGCATTAGAGCGCCTCGTTGTTGGCCGTGAGTGCCTGCGCGTCACGCAGAGAAAGCCAAAGACAGCAAGGAAGGTGGTAAAAAAAAAATGTCAGCATGACTGTCGTCTTGTGGACTGGGGGTTTCTGCTGGCGCCATGGCTTCAGAGTGCCTCGTTGTCGCCCCGCAACAACCCGCAGGGACATAGTCCAGTCACTGTAAGTCGGCTTCATGTGGCTTTATTGAGGAACCAAGTCCCTTTTCAGGCGTCAAGGTGGATCAACTGGAAAGCGTCCCGGGTGTGGAGTTTGCATGTTCTCCCCGTATCTAGGTGGCTTTTCTCCGGGTACTCCGGTTTCCTGCCATATCCCAAAAACATGCAACATTTTTTGGACACTCTAAGTGTGCGGCTGTTTGTCTCTATGTGCCCTGCGATTGGCTGGCGACCAGTTCAGGGTGTGCCCCGCCTCCTGCCCGTTGACATCCGGGATAGGCTCCAGCACTCCCCGCGACCCTCGTGAGTATAAGCGGCAAAGAAAATGGGTGGATGGATAAATCGTTCAAGTGAGATTTCTGCTTTGTACAGGGAGTCCTCGGTCTACGACTGAGATCCGTTACTACAGTAGCGACTCAACTTGAACTTCGACTTGAGTCGGATTCCACCCTCAAATTCAGAATTTACATCCCGTGACTCTCATGAGGATAAGCGGCAAAGGAAATGGATGGATGGAAGTCCGTTTACAAATGAATTTGCAGAGTAAACCGGTGTAGTCGCGGTGATGCAAAATCAGATTCAATCCAGATTGGATCCACATTGCAGCTTTGTAATCAGTGTAAACCCAGCAATGGGAAAAAACGCCACGTGTTCTTGTCCACATTTTATGAAAATCTCATATGATCAGCGTGAAATTTGCGTCTATCGGCAGTTCTGTTGGATCCGCCGGACGATTCGAACTAATCTTTCAACCTACTTGACACTAGTTTGTTCCCGTTGCACTCGGCGACCTCACTTCCTGCTCTCTTGTTGAGACTTTCCAGAGTCGATGAAGCACTTAACTGTTCGGTGTGTGAAGCACTTTTGTAAATGCTGTTATTCTTTTTAAATAGGATAAATAGAGACGGCTCGCTTACAATGAGCTCACTCCAAACTCCGAAAGCAGGATCAATGTTTTTTTGGGTTTTTTTTTTTTTTCCCCCAGCGCGCACAAAAGCAATAGTTGTACGGGAACTCTGCGACAGAAAACGTCACCAGCCTGTAAGTGTTATTCCATGTTAAACTAACGGCGTGCCAGCTTCAATATACGTAAAATGAAGGCAACGCTTACGGCGCTCGTTTTTATAGCATGCTAAATTAGCAGGTTGACACTCCCGACTGGAAATGGTCAAAAAGAGATTTGTGTTAAGATTCGGCCGTGTTTTAGCAGCGAACATGGAAATCTCTCCGTATTACAAGTGTGGAAATGGTTACAACTGAGGCTTTTTCCATCCACTAAACTTGTCGCGCTTTAGAAATATATCATCTAGTACGTCATCCAAACTTTACGGTCACAATTTAGGCTGCTTTCTCGAAGTCAAAGTTGAACAGAAGAAGGCGGAGAACAGAGCCCTGGGGCACGCCACACGCTACTTCACTCAAAGAATTCAGTTAGCTGAGACCTTTTTATGGTTGGCATCACCGCAAAAATAGCATTTAATAAAATAAGATCAACTCAAATAGAATACGTACCACAGCCAACATTCCCATAGCATCCTTGAGCAGGTAATGGCAGGTTTTCAAAATAAAAGCACACCAGTAAAATAACACGGTTAGGCCATTGGATGCAGTAAGTGTGTTACACCGGTGAAAACTGCAGTCAAGTTTTGTTGATATACACACAAAAAAAAAGGGGAAAAATAAGATAATTTAAATATAAACCAGAAGATGGGCATTGGTCATTAAATTTAAATAAATATACAGTAATCCCTAAAATAAATCAATCCATAAAACATGGATCAAAAGGAAAACTAAAAACAGATTATTCCCTGAAATAATTCAGAAAGAAAGAATAAAATATTCTAAAAACAACTGCTCTATAAGTAAATTAAATATAAATAAATACATAAAATGAACCGTAATCCCAACAAAATAAACCAAACACACAATTAAAAATACAATGTTAAAATATTAATTAAAATGTTTATCATGGAAGAAATAATGCACGCTGTAAACGGTGGAGTACGCACACGTCCAAAATGCGTATCTCATTCATTCCGTCACGTGGAGAGAAAAACAAAACAAAACAAAACAGAAAGTACTCCAGAACGGGAGCGGAATCCATTTCCGTAAACATTTCCACCCTTCACCGCACCGACGGATTGATGAGCTGGTGAAGCCGACTGCCAGACGCACGGATCGTCTCTCTCTTTTTTAGTCTTTGAAAAATAAATGCGGCGATCGTCGACGTGTACGTTTGAGGCTCGGGCAGAAAAAAAGAAAATACACAACATCTGGACCAGGAATGTGCGCCGAGAACCGGCTCATGGACGCTAGCCGCTCGAGACCGAGCCAATGAAGAAGGGGGGGGGGGGGGGCATAAGACCGGGCCGCAATTGAAGGTCTGAAGGCTTCAAACCAGATTAGGAAAGAACAGAAATACAAATAATTGGTTGCAGGGTTAAACAGTGACCATCCTAGCACATTTATTTACCGCGTATACATTTCGTAAAATTCATCAGAACTTTATTGGTAACTATGATCGCTATGTGGAAGACATGTGCCAAGCAGACCATCATCAAGTAAATTTGACTATTGTAATGGTCTTCTGACTGGACTCTGCCAAAAAGAGCAATAAAGACCTGCAACTTATTCAGAAAAAAAATCCCATCAATTTATTTTCTTAGCAGATGATCCTCACAAGGGTCACGGGAGTTCTGGAGCCTATCCCAGCTGTCGACGGCCAGGTGGCGGGAAACACCGTGAACCGGTCGCCAGGCAATCGCAAGGCACATAGAGACAAACAGTCGCACTCGCAATCACACCTC
Organism: Syngnathoides biaculeatus; assembly: GCF_019802595.1. Classification (NCBI taxonomy): domain Eukaryota; kingdom Metazoa; phylum Chordata; class Actinopteri; order Syngnathiformes; family Syngnathidae; genus Syngnathoides; species Syngnathoides biaculeatus. The sequence goes on along the minus strand of NC_084653.1, from coordinate 26,462,400 downwards.
GGGGCAATTTAGAGTGTCCAATTAATGTTGCATGTTTTTGGGATGTAGGAGGAAACCGGATTATCTCAAATTGACTTGACTATTGTAATGGTCTTCTGACTGGAGTCTGCCAAAAAGAGCGTTAAAGAACTGCTCCTCATTCAGAAAAAAAATTCCAATAAATTAAAAAATACAATTATTGCAAAATATGCTAATTAAATATTCATGAATAAAAATTATTGCAATACAAGTAAATATAAAGAAAAATAATCTCAGAAAAAAATATGGGATATTTATTAGATAATTCCTACAGAATAAATCAATATAAAAGGATGGGAAATAATCTGTAAAGATTAATAAATAAAATACAAGTAAATTAAAAATAAAACTTATTGGATAAACAAATAATAATCAATAAAAAGAAAAGTAATAAAATACCAATAATTAAAATCTGTAATTAACACAATAAAAAACACAAAGTACAAGGTGTTATTACTGTCCATTGTTCAACATACGTAACATACACAGCATTGAAATTAGATTACCCAAAGGATAACTATAAAAATAATACAAATAAATAATAAGAGTACAAATAACAACAATATAAAAAGTATGCTGTACAGTATACATTATAAAAAGTATGAATTGAATGCGCCAATATCAAAGATCATAGTCAAGGTCAGAGAACCAAGGCAAGTAAGTTATGTAAAAAGCATTTCAAAAAAGAAACATAAATGGAAAATGACAAAAATAATAAAAAAAGGAAAAAAACTGGTCTTAAAAGGTGAGGCCCAGCGGAGACACAAAACTGCTGACAAGGTGGCCCAAGACCAAATCCAGATGTACGTATAGTGGACTCATCATGGATGCCAGACTTCAAGTCTCGCCATCCCATTCCCGTCTCGCATTCTGAACCGGCAACAAAACAACGGCGGAGGGACATAAATTACCATCGCCTGCGGTGTCCAAAGGTCACACTCGGTCGTCTTATTATTTAGTCTTCCCGCAAAGCGAGATTATTTTCCCTCCCTGACAACCTGCGGGGGAGACGTGTCACCTTAATAGAACTTTTTTTTTTTTTTTTGCAAATTGTCTATTTGTGCAAGTGCGCAGGAAGCTGAGCGTGTGATGGACGGACCACCGGGCCGGGACCGCCGGACCCCCGCCGGGATGACGTTGCCCGTCAAGCCGGGCGGGCAAGAAAGAAAAAAAATTGATGAGGACCTCCGGGAGGAGGGGGGGGGTCGGCCATGATGGATGGAGGATGACGCGGAGCTCAAGGAAGCTGCAACGTCTCCTTGATGAACTTTTAACCTCACGAATTGGTCATCATCTGAACCGTGCGCGTTCAATACCTTTTTAACTGATTTCCTCACTGTCTGAAACATTTGGAGATTCAGACATGAGCACATTTACGTTCACCCATTTCCTCCCCGGCCACTTTGTCCCGATCTTCCTCAGACGTAGTCCTCCGGGGACCTCCTGTCGGCGGAATCTGCCCGGAAACAACGTCCGATGTGAGGAATCCCAACTCATCTGGGCTCCTCTCGATGCGGAGGAGCAGCGCCCGCAGAGGAAACTCGTTCCAGCCGCTTATATCCGCCGTCTTGTTCTGTGAGTCCCAGCCGGTGAGCGAAGGTGGAGGCAGATCGACCGCTAAATCGAGACCACGACGGACCGATACAGAGTCCGCTTGGCTGCAGACTCTGCGCCGATCCGCCTGTCCGTCTCTCGCTCCATTTCTCATTTGCTCGGGAACAAAGCCCAGAGATACTTCGAACTCGGGCAGGCGGGAAGACACACGGGACGCCGTATGAACTGCCCGTAAAAATCTAAGCGCTTTCAAACCAACGTGTCTCGAGCTCGTGCAATGTGACGTCACCATTTTCCCGGCGCCATATTGCAGGTCAAAAAGAGCTGCTCGACACTGTGGTTGGCATTGAACCGGAGCAGAATATTCACAATGAATGCCCGAGGCTTGTTGTGCTGTCGGTTGCCACAACAACAACAACAGACGGATATTCAAAGAGGTCACTGTATGGAATACCAGCTGAAAAGATCGACGGATTTCGGCAATTAAACGTGATGGATGGTGCTCAACTAAATGCACACAACTATGTACCAATCATTTCATTTCAGGTAGGAAATATTCTTCTCAATCTCAAATTACCAAAAAGTATTTAAAATGCCAAGTTGTCTCATTTCAGAACAATGCGTAAAAAAAAATAAACACGACAGGGAGTCGTCTCCAACGTACACGGAAGCGTGTTGCGGCCACACATTAGACTTTGGTAAACCTCTCCCTGACCGTTTTTTTTTTTTTTTTTTTTAAATTTAAATATGCATTGTTCACAATTGAGTCCAATGCGTATTTAAAAAAAGAAAATAAACCGTCGGTCACACAGAGGTTTACATAGGTTAAAGTGTGGCTGCAACACGCTTCCATGTACGGGGGCTGAATCCTATACCAGTGGTTTCTTTTCTCTTTTTTTTTTTTTAATACGCATTGGACTCATTTGAGAACAATGCATATTTAAAAAAAAAAAAAAAACATCTGCCACAGAGAAGTTTCCCGAAGTTCAACGTGTGGCCGCGACGTGCTTCCGTGTACGGAGGAGCCTACTCGCTGTCTTTTTTTCTTGCAATCATAGTTAATGAACGCGAGTTTGTGTAAAACCTGGGGTCATTTATTTAAATATTGGTATTAGTATTGAAAAAATCTGAGCGGCTCCATCACTATGTGGGATTTATTCCCGATTGAGAACAGATCCCGCAACAAAGTATTTGTACGCGTCCAGACTTTTCTACGATTTCAAACTCTTGCGTGTAAATCTCGACGATTTGCTCGGCAGATCCGTGCGTAGATCCAGTTGTCCGAGACAAGCGGAAGCGGGTTAACAGTCCACTTATTTATTGGCGGAAACATCGACATCGCCATTAAATATGGGTCCTCTATGCCAAGTGTCTCTCGTTTTTCCACATACCTTCGTTTATTATCACCTTCTGAAGGTTTAACGGTACGGGACAAAACTGTGGGCGTCGTGCGAGAAGACGTATTTTCGTGCCGTCTCCAACCGACTTAAAATTGAAAAATGGTTTGTTTGACCGGCATTTCCGCCCCGTGACGCGATTTGATGACGTAATGCATGCGCTCTATCAATAAACACTTCTGTCAACAGTAAATAATATGTACAATTGTAATATCCGTCAATTTTCCAACCCGCTTATCCTCACAATGGTTGCGGGAGTGCTGGAGCGAACGGCGGATTAATAACTGAAAGCTCTTTCTAGAAATGAGCGCAAGTTTGTGCAACTAGTGAAAAAAAATGGAGAAAATAGGACAAGTTGGTGCTCTTGGGCGCTTCCTGGCGGACGCGGGTGTTATTGCACATCTACTTGAACGGAGATGACGCGTCACGTGCAAAAAGATGACCTCATCGGAGCAATTATATTAAAAAAAAAAGAAAAAAAAAAAGAACTCCCGATGGATTACATCGAATACCCCGCCCCCCCCTCACCATTTCAGGATTTGGAGTAATATTTAATGTATGAAATCACCAAGGCAACACCTCCTCCTCTCCAAAGCACATTTATATGCTGTGACATTAAATATGAATAATTCAGGACATGGAAATTCAAAAAGGAAAGGAATCCACAAACCTTGGATGAAACAAATGAATGAATAATAAATGAAAAAATATTCCAAAGATAAATGATGAATTAAGAAAATTACATATATATATATATTCAACACAATAATTCATAATTACGATAGGAATATAAAACAAACATTTTGAGAATAAAATAGAATAAAAACAAGAAATCTTCCCTTAATTAGATTAATTAATTTGATTAAATAGAACAAAAATAGTCTCAACAAAATGAATGACTAAAATAATTTTAAAAAACAGATAAATATACAACAATAATTGCACCATAAGAAGAGTAAAATCTTGAATTTTTAATGCAAATTTAAAAGGCCCATTCGAAACGAGCCGGACAAGATGGAACGTTGACGGATTTTTGGGCATATTTTTTTTTTTGGGGGGGGGGTATGCATCAGCAGCGCCGCGATTCTGCCACAAACATGTCGAAGTTGGAGCATGAAGCTGTCACGTGATGCGCAACGAAAATGCTTCAGTCTCCGCCCAACACTCTCATGAAATTATTGATTTTTGCGCATCAAGTCACACACTCTCGCAGGATTTCATACACAAGTGCCGCTGCTTGAAATATTTAATGCCGCTGCTCGAAAACCCATCCAAAACCAAACAAATTTCATTTTTTTTAATTGCCATGACTACTGCTTTTATTGTCTTTTTATTATTTCCATTTGCAGCTCGATTGAAATCATCAGGTTTAAAACGTGTGTAACAGTTCTCAATTACGACCACGAGATGTCGCCATTTTCTTAATTTTTTCCAATGAAAAAAATTTCAGTACTGTAATATTTAAACGGCTCCATTTCAGAATAATCAAACATTTGTATTGTCTTATACTTGCACTTTTTTTTTTGCTAGCATGCCTCAAAATAATTATTTTACCCTTATTGACAAGACGTATTAAAAATACGAACTTTTATACATAAACTGTACCTGTAGATCTGTTTTGATATTATAGCAACCATAGAAATATCATCAGACATCAAATGCTCGCTCATTATGTATCAGAATATGGTGGCAACTTTTCACTGACATCAGTCACCCACGTCAAAATTTGAGTGATATTCTTATTCTCACTCTTTTTCTAATTATTTTACTTTTCATGCTCTTTTGCATCAAAGGGGAATTGCAACGCAGATATCAGTAATAAGGTGGCACGGTGGAGAAACTGGTTAGATCGTTGGCCTCACAAATCTGAGGACTGGGGTTCAAATCCCGGCCCCTCCTGCGCAGCGGTTGCACGTTCTCTCCCTGTGCACTCCGCTCCCAAAAACGTGCATCCATCCATCCATCCATGACTCTAAATTGCCCTTAAGTGGGAGTGGGAATGTTTGCTTGTTTCTATGTGGCCTGCGATTGGCCGGCATCCAGTTCAGGGTGTACCCCACTTCTAGCTGGGACAGGATCCGGCACTTCTGGGACCCTTGTGAGGATAAGTGATTCAGAAGATGAATGGATAGATATCAGTAACAAAGTTTTACTTTTCCCAATCAATCCGTTTTCCATCCCAGTAGGAGCCCTCTCCAGAACCCCCTCCAAGGACTTCAAAATCTTGGACTGCTGTTTGGTGCATTGGCACAAACCAAATCCCTGACGCGTCCCCCCTCTCATCCACCGAGGTGAGCCCCAACATATAGGCGCCGAGCTCGGAGGCGATCAGTATACCCACAGCTGCTCAGCGCTTCTCACCGTGGCGACCCCAGACTGGAACAGAGTCCAACCCCTCTCAAGTGGACTGGTACCAGAGCCTAATCCGCATGTGCAGGTGAGCTCGACTACATCCAGTCAGACCTTGTCAACCTCGTACACCGGTTCGGGCTCCGTCGCTGACCGAGAGGTGACATTCCACGTCCCTAGAACCAGTTTCTGTCGCCGGGGGTCGGATCGCCAAGGTCACCGCCTTCAACAAACGTTCAGCTCAATTGCGCTCGAACCCTGTGAGGCCACCCAGGCCGTGCCCGGCCGGGCCCCATGGGTGCAAGGCCACCCAGTGCTGGCTTTCGAACCCCACCTCCGGTCCTGGCTCAAAAAGCGGGCCCCGCTGACCCGCGTTCTGTCAAGAGAAACCATAATTCTAACTATTTTATTCATCTTAACGCCGTGCTTTGTCTGTTTGGTTCCTCGCCAAGGACGTTTTTTGCCGTGGGCGACCCGACCAGGGTCGTGAAACCCCAGACGACTCAGCTCCTCGGACCGCAGGGACGCACAACCCCCCCCCCCCCCCCCCCCGCCGCGATAAGGCGACGGCTCGCGGAGGGCGTCAGTGGAAAGTCTTTTTGTCGTCGTTTTGTTTACGCTCGGGTGTCGGCGGCAAAAGTCGTCGTTGTGACAGCGGCCGAACGGAATCCAGCCTGGAACGCGTCGTGATGTCATCCGGTCAAAAGGGAAGAAATGGCAAAAAAAAAAAAAATGAAAAGAAGAAGAAACGAGGCCCGTCCTCAAAATGAGTCACCGCCGCGAAGATCGGCAAATGAGAATCGCCAGCGTTCAGGACAGAGACACCAAATGTCCGGTCGTCCTCAATACACTTAAACACTTCCAAAAAAAAAAAAATCACTTTCCAAATCTGCCCTTGTGGCATCGTTATATTTTCATTTATTTATTCATTTATTTATTTATGTATTTATTAATCCATTTATTTGTTTATTCATTCACTCCTTTATTTATTATTATTTTAAGGTGCTTATTAAGGAGGACAGGAGATTGAATGACATTTTTGAATGGAATTCTTAGAACATTTTCTACAGAAAATAAAAGTGCAGATTTTTGTCTTGGGGGAGGGGGGAATATACAAAACATTGCTGTTGTGATCGTACAGCGTTTTAATCTTCAAAAGGTTTCGTTTTTCTTTTAATATTGACTGTTCTTGTGAAATACGACTTATGACAAAATTCCCCAAATATGCATATATTTACTGGTAATACCTGTTGTATAACTATTTATTTATCTATATTTTATTATTTATATCTGAATATTACATTGCACTACTTAAGTACATTTTTTTCTTGTGATTTTTGTCCTAATATTATTTCATGTACCCCCCCTTTTTTTTTTTGTCCAATGACATATTTCCTTTAATTTTTTCAGGACTTTTTGGGTGACGGTATGATGTTATTTATCTTGAAAACAGTATTTTATTAAATTCCGGTCCAAAATGTTCTGGAGGAGATTATTCAATAATGCCACAAGAAGTCTCCTATTTTAATTATTATTATTGTCCTCTTCACTACATTGAATATGATGAAATTATTGAGTTGTGGCAGGCTCCCATTCAATAAAATCCAACATTTTTTTGTGGGGGGAGGGGGTGATATTGATCTGACATCAAATATTTGCTCAGGACATTTCTCCCCCAAAAAAGAAAAAACAAACAAACGAACAAAAAAAATCGGTAGAGGGGGAGGTAAAAATTGCAAAAAATAGCAACAAAGTCGCACCTACAGAGTTGCACTCGCTTGGCCGAAACTCCCTAACTCCACCTCCGGTCGTCATGGTAATAATAACCGCACTGAGCGCCCCCCCCCCCCCCTCCAAGCCTCATAGTGATTTCAACCATAAAGGGGCATGCGGGTGTTGAGTATGCGCCAGTTCTTTATCCTTTGGCCAAAGACTGAATGAAGACGTTTTAGTCCAACTCCAGCGGACAAACTCGGTCTCTTTGCGCCAAATGAGTCGAATGTGGATTTGACCTTTGGACTTGCGGGGGTGTCGAACGTGCAAATTTGCGTGGCTCAGCGTGCACTTGGGGGGGGGGGGGGGTGAGGAGGAGGAGGAGGAGGAGGAGGAGCTTCGACGGAGGAAGCTCCGGTGCGTGCGCCCAAATGTGTTGCTAACTTACCTCCGGAGCGAGAGTCGCCGAGCGCCGGGATCACAAGTCGCGGCCGGGGCCGAATAAGATCCGCGGGGGTGGCGGCGTGGGCGAGCCGCGCTCGGATCCGCTCGCTTGGACCCGGACGTCGGCCCGCGCGGTGGACTTCGATCGGCCGGCGGTCCCGAAGCGAGCAGTATGCATTTGGACTGCAGGCTGCTAGTATGGAAGGAGCGGTAATGGTGGGCAGGGGGCCGACAGGGGCCGAGGGTCTCGTCCTGTCGATCCTCGTCATCATCCTCACCGCCGAAGGCTGCAGGGCGCAGAAAGGTGGGTGCCCGAAACACGCCACGAGCGCTGCTGGGTCGGAGGCTGAGGGGGGTGGGGGAGTTACAATCACGATCACGATCACAACGTGCTTATTAATTTCACGATGAAAACTTGTCTCGGATCTCAACATGGCCATTGTCCAACACGGAATCCCGTTTGCTTTTTGACCGCTTGCCCCCGCCCGCCGCCGTGCGTTCGTTGGGCGAAAACCAGGAGAACCGGTTTTGTTGATGTGGTTTTCTTCCGGCACGCGGACCCTTTGCGGGCTCACACGGCCGCCGATTTAAGGCAAAACGTTAAATCCGTCGTAAAGTTTGCACAGCCGTAACGTTCGCTAAGATTACGGTGTCCAACAGAGGACGGATGTTTTAAAAACCCGCAAGTCTTAAAGGAGCACGGCTGCGGTTTCGCCAGTACGAAACGGCAGCACATGTCGGGCATGTTGTGGCTTTTCCCTTCGATCCAATCGCGCCAGTTCCGCATGTTTCCACGATTTCATGATGCACTCGAAACGTCCAGGTCGGGTGCATTTGTTAGAATCTACTTCAAATCCATTTGAGGGAAGTTTTAACAGGCGAACTCAGGTGGGACAAGTTGGGGGTGGGGGAAACAGTGCGGACATGACCGTAAACACGTGGGCGAGTTTGTCATTTAAAATAATCATCATAAAAAACCAAAAACAACTCCACTTGTAATTTACTTCTCAAACAATCTGATATCTGATGACGGGTGCGACAAGGGTTCCGTTGATTCAAAAGTGATGTGTTGTGGTGAGTTATTAGGAAGGTAACATGAGCTCCGGCTCAACATTGCGGTGAGTCACAGCAGGGAAAGAAGCTTTTTGTTTTTGTCATGTTCAGCTGGATAATGTCCACCGGGAAGCTCTTGCGTAACAGATAAACACAGTCCAGCACCCCTTTAAAAAAAAAAAAATCTTTAAGGTCACAAGTTGACTTAAGTTGGACTTTTTGATGTATCGCTTACGGTTAAGCGAGTGTTTTGCAGCTGCGAAAAAGGGATCGCGGCGGATTTTATGCGCTCGGAAACTAAATTTGAACTTCCCGCAGGAAATAACGCAAATGAAATTGTTTGTTCCTGGCTCCGAGGAACGCTCAAAACCGTGTCAAAATGTCTTCGCCACCGTTAATTGGAAAACAATAAACGATAGAAAAACGTGTAACGTTGGCGGCTCAGGTGAATGGGTGCTGTTTTTGATTTTCAAGTGGAAAAAGAAGTCAACCAAAATGGAGCGGATAAAAGGGGGCCCGAAACTGCAGAAGTGATGCAAAAAAAGCCAAAGAAAAAGTTACGAGTGTGAGCTAATCCTTCAATGCTACGTGGCACCGCACCTCCCCCCACGCTCGAGCCGACCATATTAGCCCAAAAAAAAAAAAAAAAAAAGTAACATCTAAAATAACACAACATAAACGATAGAGCATCGCTTGATGCTCGTCGCTATAACAACCAGAGAAATGTCAACAATTGGTTGCGTTGTCTTTCCCCGGCCGGCGCAGGTGACGGATGCGGCCCGACGGTGCTGGGCCCCAGCAGCGGGACGCTGTCGTCCCCGGGCTACCCCGGGCCGTACCCCAACAACACGGTGTGCGAGTGGGAGATCGCCGTCCCCCCCGGCAACAGAGTCCACTTCTGCTTCGCCGAGCTGGACGTGGACGGCGGCGACTGCCAGGTCAACTACCTCCGCCTGTACGACGGCGTCGGACTCGACAGGACCGAGATCGGTGAGCGGGACTGAATGCGTGTGATGGGTGTCTTAATAGAAAAAGCTCAAAACAAATCGTAAGCTACGTTCACACTAAGGCCCGACCCGGTTCTGATATTTGGCGGAACGAAATTCCCTTCACCAATCTTAATCGTGCGATTAGTTTAAAAAAAAAAAAAATGGACTGCATATTGAATGAAATTACTCAGATTTTGATCTCTGAACGCAAGGGTGTCAAACTCATTTTTGTCGCAGGACACATTGCAGATATGGTTTCCCTCGGTCCGATACGACTGTTAAATCATAAAAATCTTATTTACACACGAAATTTATGAACTTTGAATTTTGCGACCAGAAATTTAGGGTAATGGGTTTTTCAGCCATTGCTCGTGGTTGGGAAAGCAAAAATGCTTTTGTCAACATTATCATTTATGATTTATAAAAAAAAAAAAGAAATTTTGGTACAGATGATTTGCCTTCGCGGATCCACATCAAATCGTGTGGCCGGCCGGATCTGGCCCCCCGGGCCTCGAGTTTGACACGCTTACACGTTGTGACTGACGTCGGGTTTCTTGCGCTCCAGCAAAGTTCTGCGGCTTGAATGTGAAGGTGAACAAGCTGATCGAGTCCACCGGCAACCGGGTCACTGTTCAGTTCATGAGCGGGATCCATCACACTGGACGTGGATTCTACTTGTCCTACTCCACCACAGAACACACAGGTAACCCCGAACCAAGTCCAACGTGTACCGGTTCCATTATTAGCCGTCTCAAATGACTTTTTGACTGCACAGTTTACTATCTGGCTAGGACATTTCTACCGTAATTCCCGGCCAACGGAGCGCACCTGATTATAAGCCTCACCCAGTACATTTGTAAAGGAAATACCATTTGGTACATACATAAGCCACACCTGTGTAAAAGCCGCGAGTGCCCAATTTGAAACACGAGATACGAGATAAACACGCGGGAGTAACACTGGAGCAACATGCTAGCGCGATGCTAACGGCAGTGCGGCGCTAACAGGGCCCGATTTTAAAAAAAACAAAAAAAAAACAAAACAAAACCAAAAACATACTGGTAAAAATCACTGAGGCACTGTAGTAACTCAGCAACAACACACTCGCACAGAGCTAACCCTAGCGTGGCGTTAACGGGGCCGGATAAAAAAAAAAACATACCGGTAAAAATCAATGAGACACAGTAGTAACACAGCAGCAACATGCTAGCACAGTGCTATTGCTAGCGCGGTGCTAACAGGGCCGGTTAAAATAAAATAAAAAAAAAAACCATACCGGTAAGAATCACTGAGACACGGTAGTAACTCAGCAACAACACACTAGTACAGCGCTAACACTAGCGCGGCGTTAACAGGGTCGGATTTAAAAAAAAAACATACAGGTAAAAATCACTGAGGCACGGGAGTAACTCAGCAACAACACACGAGCACAGCGCTAATGTAGCGCGGCCCTAATAGGGACGGATTGAAAAAAACATACAGGTAAAAATCACTGAGACACAGGAGTAACACAGCAGCAACGCGCTAGCGCAGCGCTAACAGGGCCGGTTAAAAAAAAACATACCGGTAAAAATCACTTCCTCTGCACACATATTCCACCGGTCTCACTCTTACCTTTTCCGCTCGAATGCTCCCCTTGCGGCCGTTAGAAAAAATGCACAAATTAGCCGCATCACCGCAATAGCCGCAGGGCTGAAAAAAGTCGCGGCTTATAGGCCGGAGATTACGGTATATATTTTTTTCAACCAAGCTTAAGAAACTTAAATCTCTTCTCGACATTGGAGTGATGGAAATTTTATTAGCTTGTCTGAAAAACGTCGATGATGGTTGATGCTAGGATGCGATAGCTAACACTTTCCGATTAGCACTTTTTTCACAAGAAGTAATTAGTTGCGACACATACATCTGATGCTAAAATGCCACATAGCCTACACACAAAAAAAAAAAGACATTTGCGTGGAGACTTTTATAAAATATTTGCTTTTGTACCGATTGTAAATAAGTCGGATGCTAGCTTTAGCCCGCACTTCCAACCGCATTTCACCGCCAGCCCGTTTACAACCTTCTTTTTCTGTCTTGCCAATAAAATTGCCAGCATGATACGGCACAGTCGTCGGATGCTAAAATAATGACAGTTGACAGCCACCCCCGACTTATCTCATGTTCCATTTAGTACTGGACGGACCGTTTGGGTCGTGACTTTGCTTTTACGCCACAAAAAGAGGAAGCGGTGACGGCCATTCAATCGAGTCATGGTGGTTATCGCTTACATGTAGCATTTTTTTTTTCTTTTTTTCAGAGCGTTTTTGTCGTTGTCTATGACCTGCTTTGGTAAACCACCCGGCGGGCAAACAAGAACAGTCACCATAGCGACTGTTGTCGGTCAAGGTTGAGGGAGATAAATTTGACTCCACGAGATTTCTGGAAAATTCCCGGAAAGCCGCGCTGGCTTGTGGTTATGTCAGAGTTTGGGTTCCCAAACTGTTCACCATTAGCGCCTCTATTTTTATATATATTTTTTTGGTGTGTTCTTTTCATTTGAAGATTTGTATTTTTATTGCAATAATTTCAAGTCCGCGTATGTTAGGACTGGAGTCTCCGTTGATCAGTCGATGATAAATGTTGCGATCACGGCACGCACGACCTCACTCCCGTTCGCTATTAGCAAAGTTCGTAATAATCAAGCAACTGCGGCGTCTGTTGTCGGGTCACCCACGCGAACCGTTGTCGGCTATCGTGGTCCAGCAGCCACCAGCTCGTGACATTTAGAAGGCAAATCCCATGTAGCTAATTAACACTTAGCAAAAAAAAAAAAAAAAAAGAAAAGGCTCTGCGGCTGTCTATATTACCGTAATTTCCGGCCTATAAGTAAGTCGCGGCTTTTTTCACACGCTTTCAACCCTGGGGCTTATGCGGTCATGCGGCTAATTTGTGCATTTTTTTTTCCTCACGGGCGCAAGGGGGCACTCGAGCAGAAAAGGGAAGAGTGACACTGGTGGAATATATGTGCCGGGGAAGTGACTTTTACCGGTATGTTTTGATGTTTTTTTTTTTTTTTTTTTAAACCGGCCCTGTTAGTGCTGTGCTAGCGCGTTGCTCCTGTGTTACTGCCGCGTCTCATTGATTTTTACCAGTATGTTTTTTTTTTTTTTTTCAACTGGCCCTGTTAGCGCCGCGCTTGCGCGTTGCTCCTGTGTTACTGCCGCGTCTCATTGATTTATGTATGTTTTTTTATTTTTTTACTGGCTCTGTTAGTGCTGTCCCACCGTATCGCCACTATGTAGCTGCGACGGCTGTTTTTTTTTTTAACCAGCCCAGTTCGTGCTACCATGTTGTTACTATGTTAAGCTAAGCTAAGGTATTAAAACTTTGAAAAGGTAAGAAAGAGAATATATGTGCCAAGGAAGTGACTTATACCGGCCATGTTAGTGCTGCGGTAGCGTTAGCACTGTGCTAGCGTGTTGCTGCCGTGTTACTGGCGTGTCTCAGTGATTTTTACCGGTAAGTTTTATTTATTTTTTTTTTTCAAACCGGCCCTGTCAGCGCCGCGCTAGCGTTAGCGCCACGTTCAAATCTTTCTGCACACTGTCTTTCTTTGTAAATATCTCGTGTTTCAATGTGGCGTTTGCGGCTTTTACACGGGTGGGGCTTATGGATGTACCAAATGGTATTTCCTTTCCAAATGTACTGGGTGAGGCTTATAATCGGGTGCGCTCTGTAGGACGGAAATTACGGTAAATATTTCATGGGAAGGCGCATTTGTTCAACGCCGTCCAAAGCGCAATTGCCTTAAAGCCACTAAGTGCTTGTAAGACGACATCATTGTCTTGCTGTTTATAAACCCGTCGTGACATTGTCGACTTTAGATCTCATCACCTGCCTGCACAAAGGAAGCGATTTCCCCGAGGCGGAATTTAGGTAAATCCTCAACGTTTGCATAACGGCTTCCTTTGTTTGCCCGCGTCCGACGTTCATTTTTCAAATTTTCTCGCTCTTCCCCAAGCAAATACTGTCCAGCCGGATGTTTGACATCGACAGAGGAGGTTTCCGGTACCATACCCAATGGATACAGAGAGGTGAGTGAAATTACGACGACTTTGTTTGCTGTAGTACGAGAGTACCCCAAAACTACCAGAGGCAAATTTCTCGTGTGTTTTCAACGAGTGAGGGTTATTCTGATCTGATCTAAGTTCAACATATCAGAAATGGCATCATCTTTATTTGCCAATTGTGGTTCATGTCAAGCTCACGGCTATTGCTAATAGCCAATAGTCGCTCAATGCTAGTTCTACTACTTGGGCTAAAGTATTTTTCTCGAATTGATGTGATATTGAGCTCGTCTTCAAACGCTCTAAATTGTCCTCTTTTTGTTATTTCAAAGTGGCCAATTCGCTTTCTGTCTCGCTCGGACGGCGCTGAGCGATTCCAACTGGGCCCGCTAGTATCTCGTTAGCCGGAAAGCTAACGCAATAAGCGGCGGCTGATGCCATTTAGCGCAGTCGGCGCTCTCGAGCGGTTGCGGGGGCAGGTCATTGCACGTCCGTCGCCTTTGCAGAAATCACGTTGGGCTGCCAGACGGTGCGAAATGACTCACAAATATTGAATTACGTGTGACAAATTATGTAACAGCAAAATGCGTCTTTTCCAAAGCTATAAACAACATAATTTTTTTTTTTTTTTTTTTTTGGGATAGTAAACAATTTGTTCCTAGTCTTTGTGTTCAAAACAACCACTTTCATTATCTTTGCCTCGACGTCCGCTCGCTTAATGCTAAAAGCGCAAGATAATCAAACACAAATGGCGCAGTAACACATGTAGACAGACAATGTAACAATACTCACAAGCATATATTATTCATCTCCTGCGGGAAAAAAAAGCTCTACCGGCAATGCTAGTGTATTATTGAGTGACTTACAGTAGTTGTGAAACCATTTTTCGATCGCGTGAGCATGACGGTGTTGTGCTTCCCCCGCCGCCCAAATCTCTCACACCAGAGCAAGAAGTCACCATAAATTCATCATAACGCACAAGCTGTTTAATTCTTTGAAGTTTCTATTTGAATAATCACTTTGTTTTTTAATAAATAACGACATAATGAGTATATTCGATCCCACCTTTTCAATTATTAACTGATACAAAGTACCGTTATCACTACTACTTTTGATATATGAAATTTGAGTGAACGAAATGCCAGATAATTGTGGACTACAGTTTTGTTTTTTTCTGACACGCATGAAGATTGACAAATCTGTCAAACCTCTGCAGTGCGGCGCCAACTACTGGCGAGGAGGACTTTCTTTGCCAGATTCAAAAACAATTTTTTCTCCCTTTACATGTCATTGGCTGGATATCGTGACATAAGGCCATACCGGTACCTTTCCGCGGTTCCGGCCGTCCCGATCATAGCGCGCCGCTTTCCTTTCGACTCGTCCGGCTGTCGTCTGACCTCGCCGCGGAACCGACCCCGACCGCCGTTTGAGACTTTTTGCGGCGTGACGTCGCCGGGCGACGGTAGGGAGGGAGGAGGGGTCGGTTCGGCGGTGGGGGGGTTGCCCCCCTCAGGAAAAGGGGAGGGTTGGGGGTCAGAGGGGTGAAACGGAGGTGAGATAATAATTTGGCCCTGAAGAAAAGAGCCCCTAATCCAGTGCAGCTGCAAGCGTGTTCTCGGAGAGTGACTCAGTGCAGCTGACGTGCCGAACAACACTTCGCTGTCTGCGCGTCATCGAGTGTACGTTCGTGCATGTTTGTGAGTGTGCATGCGTGCGTGTGTGAGAATGTGTGTGTTTGTGCATCCCAACACACTGCGTGTTGTAATGATGAACGCAAAAAAAAAAAAAAAAAACCTGCGTCGGCGGCAGGGTGCAACCCTCTACCTCACTTTCAAGCAATGTGGTTGGATTTGTTTTTAATTTTTCGGGTTGGGGAGGGGTTCGTTTGTCAAAATAATCCACATTTTAAAAAGCTTGCGTACAAATAGTTGCCTGCTCACCTATAAAGTGTGAGATGAATCGGCTATCCATTTTTCTCTGGCGCTCATCCCGATTAGCAGCTCGTTCCGTTTGACTTTGTGGGGCTCACCTCGAAATGTCTGCCAGCCAATCGCAGGGCACGGTCGGGGGAGGGGGAACAACCAGTCACATATTTGAAGTCCTCCGTGAAGCTAACGTTTCGGTTTTTTTTTGGCAAGATTTTGTAACGTGGGAGGAAGCCGGAATACGCAAAGAAGAGCCACATGACGTGCAAAGTCGAGATTCTAACCCTGAACCTCAGAAATGCGAGGCAGATATGCTTGCCGCTAATCCCCTGCGCACCAGCAAACAGAAATGTCACAAAAAGAGAATTATAAATACTGAGGATGTCAATGTAATTTCCTTCCAAATATTTGACGAATTCATAGAGTTTCCTCCCACGTTCCAAAAACACGCAACATTAATTGGACACTCTAAATTGCCCATAGGTGTGATTATGAGTGCGGCAGTTTGTCTCGAGGTGCCCTGCGATTGGCTGGCGACCAGTTCAGGGTGTGCCCCGCCCGCCTCCTGCCCGTTGACAGCTGGGATAGGCTCCAGCACACCCCGCGACCCTCGTGAGGATAAGCGGTGAAGAAAATGGTTGGATGGATAGATAATTAAGGAAGATTTGATCCTTTCATAATCAATATCCTTTTCCACCGTGGTTCTTGAACTTGAACAACTGCCATTTCCAAAATCTCTCCAAAAAATTCAAATTCATATAATAGCAAAATATGACTTTGCAGCGACGTTCATGCTTCTGACGGGCGGCACATGATGAAGTGCTGCAAAATCAAATCCATGCTATTACTATGTTTTTTTTTTTTTTTTTTTTAATAAGCCCCGTGACCGCGTGGCGTTTCCGCGATGTCGCACTGTTTCCGTGGCGAAGGGCAGGCCCGATGATGCAAACCGGCGCTTGCCGGCAACGGCGCAGAGTGGGTTGCTCGGAACCGGAGTGCGTCGGGAAATTTGAAGCGGTCTCGGCGCGAGTGCTGATTGCCCGCCGTGTCAAGTGTGAATAAATACATGTGCGCAAACACGCTCGTCTCTCGGCGGGCTCGCCCCGCAGCTCGTTAGCCGGAATTCCACCGGTGGGATCCCAGCTGTTCCCGTTTGCGCGTT
This sequence comes from Syngnathoides biaculeatus, assembly GCF_019802595.1. Taxonomy (NCBI): domain Eukaryota; kingdom Metazoa; phylum Chordata; class Actinopteri; order Syngnathiformes; family Syngnathidae; genus Syngnathoides; species Syngnathoides biaculeatus. The sequence continues at coordinate 26,445,747 of NC_084653.1, read as the reverse complement.
CGAGCCGGAATGCACCCGGCGGGGGTGGGGGGTGGGGCTGGGGGGGGGACCCGAGACCTTGCGCAAAGAAAATGCACACTTATCACTTGGTCGGATAAATTCATTCAACAATTTTATTTTTGTTTTGTAATTATTTTTATGAATTACAGGCAATGATTTAATTATTTTTTTTTAATTTCTTTAGTAAACTAGATTTAGTTTACATTTGTTCACATTTGAGCTAAATACTTTCTGGCTCGGTGTCAAATGTTTATTGTAATTCCCGGCCTATAGCGCGCACCTGTTTACAAGCCTCACCGAGTACATTTGTGAAGGAAATATGATTTGGTACGTACATACGCCGCAGCTGTGTAAAAGCTGCAAATGCCCACATTCAAACACGAGATATTTACAAAGAAAGACCGTACACAGAAAGAGTTTCACGCTAGCGCCGCGCTAAAACTAGTGCTAACGGTAGTGCTGTGCTAACGCTAACACGGCCGGTTAAAATATAACTTACCGGTAAATACCACCGAGACACGCCAGCAACACAGCAGCAACACGCAAGCGCAGCGCTCACAGGGCCGGTAAAAGTCACTTCCTCGGCACATGTATTCCACCGGTCTCATTCTTCGCTTTTCCGCTCGAGTGCCCCCTTGCGGCTGTTGGGGGAAAAAAAAAAATGCACTAATTAGTCGCATCACAATCTGCACAGTTGAAAGCCTGTGAAAAAAAATTGCGGTTTATTGTCCGGAAATTACGGTAAGGTTTCCATGTCGCGTCATCCATCCATTTTCTTTGCCGCTTATCCTCACGAGGGTCGCGGGGAGTGCTGGAGCCTATCCCTGCATTCAACGAACGGGCAGGAGGCGGGGCACACCCTGAACTGGTCGCCGGCCAATCGCGGGGCACATGGAGACAAACAGCCGCACTCACAATCACACCTACGGCCAATTTAATGTGTCCAATTAATGTTTTTGTTGATGGGGGGCACGGTGCCTCAGTTGGTCAAGCGTTGGCCTCACAGTTCGGAGGTCCCGAGTTCAAACCCGTGTCCTTTCCACCATATGCCTGCGTGGGTTTTCTCCGGGTGGGCACTCCGGTTTCCTCCCACATCCCAAAAACATGCAACATTAATTGGACGCGCTAAATTGCCCCAAGGTGTGACTGGGAGTGCGGCTGTTTGTCTCAATGTGCCCTGCGATTGGCTGGCAACCAGTCGAGGTTGTACCCCGCCTCCCGCCTGTTGACGGCTGGGATAGGCTCCGGTACTCCCCGCGACCCTCGTGAGGATAAGCAGTGAAGGATGGATGTTTTTGGGATGTGGGAGAAAACCCACGCAGGCACGGGGGGCCAGTATCAAACCCGGGTCGTCAGAACTGTGAGGCCAACGCTTTACCAGCTCGCCTCATCCACATAAGGGAAATAAATGCCTCTCCTTTTACCATCTTGCGTGAACTGCTGAGCTCTTTTGTATTCTGTTGCTAAAGGAAACAGCAGCAGCTTAACCGATCGCACATCAAGTTTTAGTTTTGGTCGTGGCGCGGATGACGACACTCACGGTTTTCCTTTCGGGTCGCCGGCGTAGTCGTCTCCCCTGTGCTTGGCCGCCGTGCACGCTGGCGTGGTGTCGAACGCCGTGGGAGGGAGGATCCACGTGGTGAGCAGCAAAGGGATCCCGCACTACGAGGGCACACTGGCCAACAACGTCACATCCACTGGGTGAGGGGGGAAAAAAATGAAATGAAAGCAAATTCCGTCCAGGAAGTGGAAGGAAATCTCCATCCAAGTCTCATCGCCTTTTTCTCGCCCAACAGAGGAACCTTGTCCAACAGTCTCTTCACGTTCAGGACCAACGGTAGTCGTCACGCGACGTTTGCTTGCTGTTGTCGTCGTCGTCTTGTTTTTCAGTTTTCAGTTTTCAACGACTGCTTTAAGGCTGCTACGGAACTCTGGGGCTGGAGTCCGGCGGCGTGGCGGACATCCAGATCTCGGCTTCGTCCGTGTGGGAGTGGAACAGCGTGTGGGCGCCGTCGGGGGCTCGGCTGAAGAAGGCCGGCCTGCCCTGGGCGCCCGCCCGGAGCGACCCGCACCAGTGGCTGCAGGTGGACCTGAAAAGACAGAAGCGGATCGCGGGTACGGAACCGAACCCAAATAGGAGTCGTAGCGGTCCAAAATCTTTCAAACGGCTCCTAGTGAGTCAGTTTCTGTTCAGTTGTACAGGACTCTAAAATACAACCATAATGCTAAACTCTTAAAACTACAATTACAGCATATGCGGTTTTTTTACGGTGATATTTACAATTAAAATAAAAATGGGTAATAGAAGGAATTAAAAAAAATATTTAAGAACGTTTTTGAAAACAATTTATGATGGCAGTAAAAAGCATCCCGTCTAAAAGATGAAGCCACAAATAGTATACATAATCAATGTATGTATAATGAAATAATATTCATAATAAATAAAATAATGAACAAATAAAAGTACAAAGAGTGCCAATGGTGAGTGATCCGTCCATTTTCTTTTGCCGCTTATCCTCATGAGGGTCGCGGGGAGTGCTGGAGCCTATCCCAGCATTCAACGGGCAGGAGGCGGGGCACACCCCGAACTGGTCGCCGGCCAATCGGAGGGCGCGAAGAGACAAATAGCTGCACTCACAATCACACCTACGGGCAATTTAGAGCGTCCTATTAATGTTGCATAATTTTGGGATGTGGGAGGAGAAAACCCACGCAGGCAGGGGGAGAACATGAAAAACTCCACACAGGCGGGGCCGGGATCGAACCCGGGTCCTCGGAACTGTGAGGCCGTGCCACCTGGTGAATGGTCATTTGGAAAATAATTTATTATTAATTTTTTTTTTTTTTTGGTACCTCGAAGGCATCACCAGCACGGGCTCAACACTGCGGGAGTTTCCGTACTACGTGGCGGCGTACCGCGTCCTCTACAGCCACGACGGCCAGCGCTGGTTCTGCTACAAGGAGGCCAACTCCACGCAAGACATGGTAACACGAGCGAGGGGGGGGGAGGGGGTGTCATCGTCATAGCAACGGGGATTGACTGCGGGATTGGAGCGGATTGCTGGGCATTAATAATGAACGGTTATGGATCGGATATGGCGTCGTTTGGGGTTTCTGGAAAGTGGAATTTTGCTGTTGTGGTGAGTGCAGATTTTTCAAGGCAACATCGACTACCTGGACGAGGTGAGGAATAACTTCATCCCGCCCATCGAGGCCCGCTACCTGAGGATAAATCCCACGCGGTGGTACCAGAGAATCGCCATCAAGGTGGAGCTGCTCGGTTGCCAGGTGTCTACAGGTGGGAGCGGGTTCTTTTACGCTCACGCCGGCTCACTTTTGTCGCTTTTATTAGCTTCGCTTTGGTACGTTTGCGTTATTTGCTGTTTTTATTTTCTTCTTTTAAGAAAACATGAGCAGCATAACGTATTCGAAAAGCTGTTCAAATGGGTTCCCACGTCACCGTTTCATGCACCTGCTTATAAACCTCACTACCATTTGGTAGTTACATACGCCGCAGCTGTGTAAAAGCCGCTAGTGCCCACATTGAAACACGAGATGTTTACAAAGAAAGACGGTACACAGAGAGTTTAACGCTAGCGCCGCCGCGCTAAAGCTAACACTAGCGCCACCACAATAAGCCGCGAGTGCCCACAATGAAACCGACATTGAAACACAAGATATTTACAAAGAAAGACGGTACACAGAGAGTGTAATGCTCGCGTCGTCGCGCTAACTCTAACGCTAGCGCCTCCCCACGAATGCCGCGGCGCTAGCATTAGCCAGTTAAAAAAAAAAAAAACATAACGGTAAAAATCACTGAGACACGGCAGTAACACGCCAGCGCAGCGCTAACAGGGCCGGACCAGCATAACATATTCAAAAAGCTGTTCGATTTCGTCGCCACGTCACTGTTTCATGCAATTTGGTAACTTTTTGTTGATCTCCCGTAATTCCCACCCTACGGAGTGCACCTGATTATAAGCCTCACCTGGTACATTTGTAAAGGAAATACCATTTGGTACATACATACGCCGCAGCTGTGTAAAAGCCGCTAGTGCCCACATTGAAAAACGAGATATTTACAAAGAAAGATGGTACGCAGAGAGTTTAACGCTAGCGCGGAGCTAGCGTTAGCATTAGCGCGGTTAAAGAAAACATACTAGTAAAAATCACTCAGACACGGCAGTAACACGCTAGCACAGCGCTAACAGGGCCAGACCGGTAAAAGTCACTCCCTCGACACATATATTCCACCGGTCTCACTCGTACTTTTTCCGCTCGAGTGCCCCCTTGTGGCCGTTAGAAAAAATGCACAAATTAGCCGCATGACCGCATAAACCGCGTGGGAAGAAAGTCTTGGCTTACAGGCCTGAAATTACGGTAGTTTTTCGCCGTTTGTTATACTTTAAATTGGTTTACAGTTGACAAATGCACACTCGTAGTTTGGCACCTATTTATAGATTTAATTTATAGATATATATATAATTTCATAATATTGCTGTCGGGTGACCAACCTCAAAAATTGCTTTCGAAGCTCCGGTCTCGCCACTTCCTGTCAATACGCCGACTCGTCGCCGTCTTTGATGAGGCCGATGATGTCAATAAAGCTGATTCTGAAATGCTTTCTGGTGGTTTATCTTCGATTATTCAAGACGAGAAAAGTTTTGAAACATGTTATGTAGCCTGTTATAGTACACAGTAAATCAGCGATCCCGTCACCGCGGCGCTCAAAGCCTGCCGTCTTTCGGCCGGGACAGGAACTTGGGACGGCAAAATCTTGCGGCTAGGCGGCAAATCTTGGTTACTAAATCAGCTGAATCTGCGCTGTCCTCCCCAAGCGAGGAAGAGCATGACGCCCCGGATGTTCCCCCCTCCCCGTTTCACCCCTCGGCCGGCGGTCACGACGCGCCCGCGTACGTTCGGCAAGACCACTTCACCTCCGGACATCAGGAACACCACCATGCCGCCGCTCACTGGCAAAGGTGGGCAAAAAAAAAAAAAATCAGCCCATTTCAAAGTAAATCTTTTTTTTTTTTTTGGGGGGGGGGGGGGGGGTTGTGCGCGGTCTTAATTTGTGGAGTCTTATTTTTGTGCGCCAGAGATGGCGCTGGCTGCCGTCCTGGTGCCCGTCTTGGTTATGGTGCTGACGGCGCTCATCTTGCTGGCGGTTTGCGCTTGGCACTGGAGGAGTCGGTAAGCGTCGGCTTATCATGACTTGACAAAAAAAAAAAACAAACAAAAAAACAGCCGACCACATCCTGCGCATGACTCGGCGTCTCCGTTTACAGGAAGAAGAGCTCGGAAGGAGCGTACGATCTCCCTCACTGGAATCGCACTGGTGCGTCGTTGGCGCGCTTCTTCTTGATCGCGTCCCTGTTTTGATGGACGTTTTGCTCGCAGATTGGTGGAAAAGTATGAAGCAGCTGCTGCCGTCCAAGATGGTGGAGGCGGAGGACGCGGTCCGCTACAGCAGCAGCGAGGTGGGCCGGCTGGCGGCGAGGGGCGCCGTTCCGAGACTGCACGCCGAACCCGCAGGTACCGTCCCCGTTTGTGGCGACCGTCAAGATTTGGGCCAGCGGTCGTGGCTCGTTGCCAGACTCCTTTATGCGATATTAGTACTGACACAAGTCGTGGGGGGAAAAAAAAAAAAAAAAAAATAAATAAATCAAACACCTCCCGACCAAAATTTTTTATAATACCATTTTTTTTTTTTTAAGCATAACATTTCAAACTCAGCTTGCAACATTAGCCTACAAAATAAAAATGATTTGATCAAGGAAAAAAAAACATTTGACTCTCCGCTAACAACCCAGACTAAATTTGGCTCCATGCCTGTAGTCCCCATGCAAAGATACTCGCTATGCGCTAACAGGGCCTGTTAAAAAAAAAAAAAAAACATACCGGTAAAAATCACTAAGACACGGGCGTACCATGCTAGCGCAGCGCTAACAGGGCCGGACCGGTAAAAGTCACTTACTCGGTACATATATTCCACCGGTCTCACTCTTACCTTTTCCGCACGAGTGCCCCCTTGCGGCCGTTAGAAAAAATTGCAGAAATTACCCGCATCACTGCCTAAACTTCAGGATTCAAAGTCGCGGCTTTCAGACCGGAAATTACGGTACTTTTTCTCCAATTGTTGACAAATGCACACTCGCAATTTGGCACCGGAGGATTCACCTATGGACAGATTTTAATTTTGTACCCAACCTCAAAAATTGGTACATACATACGCCGCAGCTGTGTAATAGCCGCAAGTGCCCACATTGAAACACGAGATATTTACAAAGAAAGACAGTATGCGGAAAGAGTTCAACACTAGCAAAGTGCTAACACAAGCGCGGTGCTAATGCTAGCGCAGCACAAAAACTACCGCGGGGCTGACGCTAGGGCGGCACTGACAAAACAAACAAAACAAAACTTACTGGTAAAAATCACTGAGACATGCCAGTAACACAGCAGCAACATGCTAGCACAGCACTAACATGGCCCGTCACTCAGTTAAAAAAAGAACATGCCGGTAAAAATCACTGAAGACACGACAATAACATTGAAACGCGAGATATTTACAAAGAAAGACGGTACACAGAGAGTTTAACGCTGGCATCGCCGCGCTAATGCTAACGCTGCCACGCCAATGCTCGTGCCGCGCTAACAGGGCTGGTTAAAAACGAAACACACCGGTAAATATCACTCAGACACGCAAGTAACAGGCTAGCGCAGCGCTAACTGGGCCGGACCGGTAAAAGTCACTTCCTCGGCACATATATTCCGGTCTCGTTCTTACCTTTTCCACTCGAGTGCCTCCCTGCGGGGGTTAGAAAAGAATGCACAAATTAGCCACAATACCGCATAAACTGCAGGTTTGAAAACGCGTGGAAAAAAAGTCGCAACTTGTAGGCCGGAACTTACGGTACGAATCCCAATCAGTCCTTGTCCAGCATTTATAGGTCGTTTAAGAGTCGCTACAAACAGTACGTCTTAAGATATTCTCATGTATTATACTATGATTCTAAACAATATCGTATGCGGTAATACCTGTGTATAAAATGCAGTGGTTGGCTTCTCATGATCCGCAGCGTTGGCGTTTTTGTAATCGTTTATTGTGTCGGACCTCCACAGAATACGCGCAGCCGCTGGTGAGCGGCGTCACAACATTGGGCGCGAGGTCCACCTTCAAACCCGACGAGGGTCCCGACCCGGGCTACAGCGACCCCGACCTGTACGACGCCCCCGTCTCCCCGGACGTCTACCACGCGTACGCCGAGCCCCTCCCCGCCTCGGGGGCCGAGTACGCCACGCCTATCGTGGTGGACATGGGGCGCCGCCCGGCGGGGGCCGCGCCCGGTGCCCTGCTGCTGGCGCGGGCCTACGACACGCCCAAAAACGCCGGCGGACGGGACCCGACTTATCAGGTGCCTCAGTGCGGCGCCAACAGAGCCGAAGGGGGGGCGTGATCGGCGGTCCTGTCGCCCGGAGACGTCTGAGCCGCGTACGTACGGGCGAGCGCGACCCGCTCGCGTCGGCGCCATTCCAGTCGGATCACTGAAAGCGCAGAAATGAATGTTTTGTTTGCGCGCCGTACGGAGCTCGCCAAACGAGCGTGCCGACTACTGTTCTTTTTTCTTTTTTTCCAGATCTGTGATTCTCGCTTTTGCGAAACTGTGATTGTTGAGTTTTTCTTCTGTTACAAACGTGACGATGACAACGACGAATTCCTCCTTGGCGAGGTTCGTCGTCCACGGTACGCGTCGTCTTTCAAAGCGTGACTTGAACTTGTGCTGGCGACCTCTTAGAATTCCCAAGTGATTTTTGTTATGATTTTTTTTTTTTTTTTAACTGATATTTATTTTTGAATCCTGCTGATGACGAGAAGCCCACCCGCTGCCCACCCCACCTCCACGCCGCTTGCGCAGACCAAACGTTGCCTTTTCTTTGTGTGTTTTGTTTGCTGCGACTCAGCGGCATTTTTAAAGTCTTAATGTGAGAAATAAAGCAAAGATTTTAAAGATGAAAGGTGTGACATCACTTTCTGTTTTTTTGTCACTTTTATGATGTCCGGTAGTCACACTGTTACTTTTATTTGTTCTCCCTAAAATAAAGTAAAAAAAAAAAAAAAAAAAGTTCAAATTGTATTATTTCTCTAGTTACCTTTTGGATGAAATTATATTTACCCTATTCATATTTATTGTTTTTTTTTTGTTAATTATCCTTTGGGTTCCTTGAAATTTCTTCCTCTTGATATTTGTAAATAATTTTTTCCCCCTCTGTTTAATTTTTTTTCCATTTTATTTTTATGTCAATTATTTTTCTGGCCATTGACTGTTCTGTTATTTATACTAAAATTTCAATTATTTGTTCATTTTTTTGGGGTCCCTCCTTTATTCCCCCCCGACCCTACATAATTTTAAAAATATTTTTAGTACCATATTTACCATTTATTTTTTGTTGTATTTATCCAAGTGAATATTGCAGATTGAAACGTAAATGTCTCATTGAAAATGTTCACCATACTTAATTTATTACCGCATACAAAAGTACCAAAAATCGGTACCGCTGAGTGCCGGTCGGTATCCATTAACGGGTACCAGGAATTGGTACCATAATGGTCCAAATGTGAAAGGTAACCCTTTCACTTATCACAATTTATGTTTCAGCATTTCAGTGTCAAAAGATTAACAAATATACTGTATTTGTACAAAATGGCCGCCTCGTTCGAGGGTCTGCCTCACAGTTCTGAGGACTGGGGTTCAAATCCCTGACTCGCCTGTGTGGACTTTGCGTGTTGTCCCTGTGCCCGCGTGCGTTTCCTGCCACATTCTTTCATCGGAGACTCAAAATTGTCCGTAGGTGCGATTGTGACTGCAACGGTTGTTTGTTTATACGTGCCTTGCGATTGGCTGGTGACCAGTTCAGGTTAGAGCTTGGGATAGCCTCCGGCGCTCTCGTGACCCTTGTGAGGATAGGTGGCTCAGAACATGGATGGATGGTACAAAATAATTAATTGGAAATATATACACATTATGACATGACATTAGCTTCCACACACTGCATTGCTAACATTATGCACATAATACAACGGCTGTACCAATAACTATGTCCATCCATCCATTTTTTTTGCCGCTTATCCTCACGAGGGTATCCCAGCAGTCAATGGGCAGACGGCAGGGTACACTCTGAACTGGTTGCCAACCTAATCGCAGGGCACATGGAGACAAACAGTCGCACTCGCAATCACACCTCGGGCCAATTTTGAGTATGTTGAATGTTTTGGGGATGCGGGAGGAAACCGGTGTGCCCCGAGGAATTGAACCCGGGAACTCCGAACTGCGAGGCCGACGCTTTCCAACCCAACAACTATGTCGCGCACAGTCACTCGTCCATGTTCTTCCCGTCCTTCCCGAACCTCCACCACACGACGGTGAGCCCGACGGCCGCCAGCAGGACCAGGCAGCTGGTGATCAAGTACGCGATGGGGAGGAACCGGTTGGGACCGCCGAACCAGTTCAGCGTGGTCAGGATTACCTGTTTCCTGCCTCGGAAGTACTGGACGGGGAAGTCTGGGAGTGGGGGGGGGGGGAGTCCGGAGTCAAGGTAAGCTAATAGATGTGAACTGCGATATAGCTACGGATTACTGTTGTAGCAGTGAAAAAACTGTACCATCATTCTTGATCCCTGGGGTATTGTGATATTATTTGGAGCAGTATAAAATATTGGAAAAAGGATCTTCTTGAAGAAGGATACTGTAGGTTATCTCCACGCTGTAGTTGCCCTTGGGGAGGCCGCTTTGGAAGGGTTTGTCGGCGCGGTGCAAAACGCCGTAGAGCTTCTTGAAATCGGGGAAGGCGGCCTCCCGCATCCACACGATGAGGTCCTCGTTGATGAAGCCGTTGTTGACGTCGTCGCGCGTGTCCAGCTCGTACACGGGCTTGCGCCAGTAGGGCGGCGGCGCCGTGCCTGGCGTGGCGCAGCGCGCCGGTTAGCCGCCGTCCGCGGTTCAAATTACGCAAAATATGATTGAAAATTGTTTTCTTAACAACCTTGGAAGACGGCAGCCAGGCTCAGGTTGCCGGTCGGCGGGTTGCGGTACTTGATGTTTTTGTCCGTGTACCAGCTGATGCCCTTGCGTAATAGAGGAACGGCGTACTCGGAGCTACCGGAACCGAGATACTGGAATTTAAAGGAATCTGCGAGGGAACAAAAGACGAGTCGCGTAGTGACAGTCACATTTTTGGAAAATCATCAGAGCAGAAGGTGCAACGAGCCACGTGCTGCTTCACCAAGACGTGTAGCATACTAAGCAAAGGCCGAACAAAAACAACCCTGATCCGCGCTAGCTAGCTCAGGCGCAGAAAGGAGTTCAGAACATCCGAGAGACGAATAATCACGAGCGGGACACCGGCGGTTTACTGAGGTGCGCGTTTACCGTTAAAAATGCTGTTTGCAACAGCGCCGCAGGGAGCGATCGGCAGTCCTTTGTCGTTGGTGGCGAAGGGCTTGCAGTACGAACTGGGTTTCTGCGCCAGTGCAGCGAAGACGGATCAGTTGACACGTGTGCTTTATTGAATACGAGGCACAATATTGCAAGAGGAACAAGCACCTTTAAGTTGGACTTCCTGCCGACCATCTGCGCGTCGTCACGGGAGTCCATGTACCTGCGCAGGTTCTGGTGGAAGTTCTGGAGGCCGTAGTAGAAGAAGACGTCGCCCTGGGACAGCAGAAGAGAAGTTGTGGGCCATTTGCGCAGAATAAAAATCAATGTCAAGGAATTCAGACAAATTGTAGAAGCGAAGGGGACGACGTCACATTGGGGCGGGGGGAGCAAAACCACGTTCAGGATCACGAAGTGCATTTCAGGACTTTCAACAAAACAGAACTTTTGAATATGCCGTGAAAAGAGAAAAACAAAACCGAACAACTCCATGACTCCACCTGATTGCGCCAAAGTAGGGTACTACTTTAGCCTGAGCACAAAAACAGCAACTACATCAACAAATACCGTAATTTCCGGCCTATAAGTCACAACTCCCCCCCCCCCCCACACACACGCTTTCAACCCTGCGGTTTATGCGGTGATGCAGCTAATTTGCGCAGTTTTTTCTAACGGCCGCAAGGAGGCACTCAAGCAGAAAAGGTAAGAGTGAGACCTGTGGAATATATGTGCCGAGGAAGTGACTTTTACCGGACCTGTTAGCGCTGCGCTAGCACGTTACTGTGATTTTTACTGGTATGTTTTGTTGCGTGGCGGCGTTAGCGTTAGCACAGCGGCGTGAGTGTGGCCACGCTAGCGTTAGCACGGCGGCACTAGTGTTAAACTCTCTGTGTATCGTCTTTCTTTGTAAATATCTCGTATTTCAATGTGGGCACTTGCGGTTTTTACACAGCTGCGGCGTATGTTTGTACCAAATGGTATTTCCTTTACAAATGGGTGAAGCTTACAACCAGGTGCCCTCTGTAGGCCGGGAATTACGGTACATGAAATCACGTAAATCCAAAACACAAATATTCTACAGTAATTCTCTGTATTAATACTGTACAGGGACCTACAAACAATTGAAGGCAGGCAAGGGATTTTCTTTTTTAATCAGGCAATTGCTGGTAGGGCTCGCCCCCACCTTCCTATCAGTCTCTCGATGGCCATTCTAGTTAATGTTTCATGTTGTACATCAACAAAGTACAACAAACGAGATAAAGAATGTGAGCTGAAGACAGAAGGAGACGACTCCCGCGGTACCTTCAAGGTTTTGTCCAAGGTAAAGCGCAGTTTGCAAGTGCAGGTCAACGCCGCGTTGCTGGCGTTCTTGCGCATGTCGTGACAAAGAGCACAAGTTCCGTTGTCGGTGTAGTCCACCTAAGACGACAGGGAATGTTCAAGAATAGAACTCTAGAACGCTTTGTTCACAAGATAAACTTTGACCTCCTCTTTCCTCTTTCTTTTTTTAAAACAGCCCACCAAGACCAGTTTTCCCTCCGAATGTCCCACAGTTGTGTTCCAAGAAAGTGAGTGTTTGACAGACTCACCCGGACTTCCCGTACGCTCTGTACGGTGAGCAGAAGCCAAATTCCCAGCAGCAGGCATATGACGGCCATGAAGTAGAAAAAAGGCAGCACCGTGTTTGCGGTCAGCATGGGCGACCAGGCGGGCAGACGCTGCTGCTTGAAGGCCGAGTTGTCGGGCCGCCGGGCCAGGGGTCCGCTCCTGGCTTTGGCCATGGCGGCTCAGCTCGCTTCCTGTTTCTATTCCTGTGCTGTCGCTACGTAAAAACGCGCACACGTGACGGGCCTCTTGAGTTCTGTTATTAATTAACGACAATAAACCGCCTCTTCCTGTTTTCTGTCGCTGGCCTTTTTACTTCGGTATCGGACAACACAGACAAAAGTTATGAAGTTATGGGAAAGGGTCATGGAGGCTAGACTCAGGACAGAAGTATTTGCGAGGAACAGTATGCTTTCATGTCTAGAAAAAGTACAACAGATGCATAATTTGCCCCGAGAATACTACTTGGAAAGTACAGAGAAGGTCAGATGGAGATAAATCGTGTCTTTGTGGATCTAGAGAAAGCTCATGTCAGAGTACCGAGAGAGGAACTGTGGTACTGCATGCGGAAGTCTGGTGTGGCGGAGAAATATGTCAGCATAGTACAGGAAATAAATGAGGGGAGCAGAACAGTGGTGAGGTGCGCCGTAGGTGAGACAGAAGAATTTGAAGTGGAGGTGGGACTGCATCAGGGATCCGCTCTGAGCCCCTTCATGTTTGCTGTGGTAATGAAGAGGTACGTTCAGCTGAACCTGGGAGGTGCACGGGCCTTCTGACCCTAAGGACTTTCACCCGGACCGAGTTAACTCTCCCATCCTTTCAGATTTAGTAATAACCCATTATCTTGTTCACTTCGCTAATTTAAAGCAAATTCCAATTTAGATCTGTCCAATTTATAAAAATTTGCATGCCAACCCCCTTCCATTTTAATACCAATTAGTTCCAACAAACCTACAAACTTAAATAAATGCCAATTAAGAACATTGATGGCGAGTAATCCTTACTGCACAACGTTTCAGCATAAATGAGCCTTCCTCAGGCGCAGCTCACTCTAAGTCAATTGTCAGTCGTTTGTTGGGTCCTGTTGGACGTCATCAGCCTTAAATGTCGATGTTTATCAGTTCAAATATATTTCAGATTCAATTCTTAGGGTTAGGGTTTGGGTAAGGAATAGGGATCACATAAGGAAAAAGGTAAGTGGGGTTAGGGTTGGGTAAGGGACAGGGATCGGATAGGGAAAAAGGTAAGTGGATTTAGGGTTAGGATAGGGGTAAGGGAAAGTGACACTTTCAATTTTAACACACCAATTAATTCTAATTTCTGTTTTTGTAGGTTATGTCGCAGCACATCAGCCATCAATAAATAAATAAAATGAACAGCCTCGAGTCCCTTCATGTTTGCTGAGGTAATGGATAGGCGGACAGGTGAGGTTAGACTGGAATCCCCTTGGACCATGACGTTCGCAGTGGATATTGTGATATGCAGTGAAAGAAGGGAGCAGGTGGAGGAACAATTAGAAAAATGGAGCCATGCACCGGAAAGGAGAGGAATGAGGATTAGCCCAAGTAAAACAGAATATATCTGCGAGAATGAGACGGGTGGAGGGGGAAGGGTGAGGCTCCAGGGACCTAACCCTAACCCTAATCCTATAGCGAGGGTAGATGACTTCAAATACTTGGGGGGGGGGGGGGGTCAACAATCCAGGCCAATGGTGAGTGTGGTAAGGAAGTGAAGTAACGGGTCCAAGCGGGGTGGAACAGTTGGCGGAAGGTGTCTGGTGTTCTACGTGACAGAAGACTCTCCGCCAGGATGAAGGGCAAAGTTTATAAGACAGTGGTGAGGCCGGCCATGATGGACGGATGAGAGACGGTGGCGCTGAAGAGACAACAGGAAGCAGAACCTGAGGTTCTCGCTTGGATAGGATTAGAAAAAAGCTCATTCGAGGGAGGGACAGCCAAAGGTTAGAGAGAGCAGACTTCGATAGTTTGGACGTGTCCAGAGGCGAGAGAGAGAGAGAGTATATTTGGTAGAAGGGTGCCGAGGATGGAGCTGTCAGGGAAGACATGATGGCAGTTGGCGTTAGAGAGGAGGATGCACAAGATAGACTTGGATGGAAAAAGATGACACGGTGTGGCAACCCTGTACAGGACAAGCCCAAAGGAAAAGAAGAAGAAGACTGAACAAACCAGACAGTACATTTGTAATTAATTTCATTCCTCAAAAGGCATTATTAGGCAGCTTTATTTGGAATAAGGTGCCTATCTGTGCAATTGAAAGTTGAAGATCTGTTGGGGTGACGCACTTGGAACAAAATCAATGTTCTCTGCAGGAGAGGCCAAAATCGTGGGGGAGAAACTTTGTCATCGCTTCCATTTGACACGCAATTATTTATTGACGAGGTCTTGCCAAGACATTGTGTTTGAACAAACATGGCACATTTCGAAGCGCCCTCTGACGAAAGGAAAAAGCCGAGGCCCCACGGCAAAGCTTTGAAGGCGGAAGCTCGTCGTCAGCGCAGACGCCGAGTCGACAAATGCGGGTTAAAACAGTCCGATTTTGACTTGATCTGCTTTGCATCGGTCCAGGATCCAGCTCTCGAACATCTTAATAAAATCCAGTTTGATCTGAAACAAAATATAAAGACTGGTAAATAAATAAGATAGAACGGTTCCAACGTACAAATTGCAAAGAGCTGAAAAAAGAAAAATGGCTGGATTGTCATGCTCCATTATCCCGCTTTTGTGAATTCCAACTATTTAGTAATTTTATTTTTTAATCACTAATATTCAACGTAATAGAACAATCATTTACACAAAAGTTCTCAAATCTTTAGTGGTGAATCCTCATCTCGAAAAATTCAGAGCCGCGCGTGCCGTGCAGTGAGATTTTTTCCCCAACAGGGGGCGGTAACCAACCTCAGGGATGTCCATCATCCTCCTGCACTTCTGGTCTCTCCAGTTCCAGTCCAGAACCAGAAAGCGCAATGCTTGCAAGTTTAATCCATCTTGCGAGAGAGAAAATACTGTACATTACTTTTTTTTTTTTTTTTAAACTGTTGAAAAGCAGGATGCATTCACTTACCTCCGTGAATTAGAGCGCCGATCCTAGCTGGTGTGCCCACTCCGATGTGAACGACTCCCTTCTGCAGCAGCTTCACCTGCTCCTCAATCTTCCCGTGACCCCAGAACGCAGAAGTACATAAAAGTTCAAAGTTCAAAAAGCTCACAGTGGGGAAACCTCAGGCCCGTGGGCCAGATTTGGTCCACCACTGCATTTGAAATTTCGTGCAATTCTAAACAACGAACATGAGAGATGCATTTATTCAAGTGAAAAAACAAACAAAAAACAACATTCAACCCATAAATGTTGTCTCCTGATATGAAAGTGGTTCCCCACGCGTGTTCTAGAACATTCACTTGCACTCAAATGATGGGCAGTCTTTGTACAACCTTTATGTGTTTTGCAAAAAGCTTTACAGCCTTGGCTTCGCCCTTGAATGTTGTCAGTTGTCTGTGAAAGAAATAAAAATACATAAAAGGGTACTTTGGGCTTATCATTCTTCTGATTTCGTTTCAAACCTGAAAATCCTGACCTGATGAGATCGATGGCTCGGAGGGCAGAACTGCAGACGATGAGCAGGACCACCGAACGTTTTTCCGTGTGTTGTTTCTGAATCTTTGCCCACTTGGGACAAACTGACAGAAAACGAAAGAATCAAAGAGAAATCAATTGACGGCATTGCATTTGTAGTTTTCATAACAGGATTATGAGTAAAACAGTGAATAGAAATATAGGCCTGTCATAAATATTGAAAGACTGTATGTAATTCAGCCTCCCTGAATTTTAAAAAAATGCTAACATCAGTGGTTCTCTTTTTTTATTTGAGGTGGTGTCACGTGGGCGGTGGCATCGTTAGCAGGGGCGGCCAAACCTCCGTCTCCCCAACCACTTCATCCAGCTCTTCTCGGGGGATGCGGAGGCATTCCCAGGCCAGCAGAGAGAAGTAGTCTCTCCAGCGTGTCCTGGGTCGTCCCCGGGGTCTCCTTCTGGTAGGACGTACCTGGAACACCTCACCATGAAGGCATCCAGGAGGCATTTGAATCAGATGCCCCAGCCACCTCACCTGTGCAGCGGCCCTACTCTCTTCTCACCTCAATCAACGGGAGAGTTCGGACACTTCAAACTCAGTTTGGGCACTCGTATCCAGGTCTTGTTCTTTCAGTCATGGGCCACAGCTCGTGACAATCGGTGAGGGTAGGAATGTGGATCGTCCGGTAAATTGAGAGCTACTCCTTTTGACTTAGCTCCTTCTTTACCACAACGGACCGATAGAAAGTCCGGATCACTGCAGATGCTGCACTGCTCTGCGTGATGATCTCCCGGTCCATTATTCCCTCACTCGTGAACAAGACCCAAAGATACTTGAACTCCTTCACCTAGGGCAAGATCTTATCCCTGATCTGGAAAGGGTACACCACCCTTTGTCTTCTCATCCCAGCCTCTTCACAAATAGGCAAGGGATTCATTGGCTGTCCAGTGCACCCCCACGTACTCACGGTTTGGCACCTGCAGAATCACCTATATGCAGATTTTTTTCCCCCCCGTTGTGTTTTCTTCTGTCGGAACCAATCCTGGAAACCAGAATTTAAGAATTTTGGTGGCGTAATTATTTCCCTCCCATTCCTCAACTCTCGTGCAATTACAATGGGCGTCAATTATCTGAGGATTTTTGTTATTCGCAGTCCAGCCTGGTCTTCGTTCCCACGAACAGCTGTTGTCAACTCTACCTAGTGTGGCACTTAATAGAGGCAAACATCTGCCAAGACGATTAAAAATAACAAAACAAAAACCAAACAACAAAACAAAACCGTTAAGCAAAGTCTGTTAGTTATCAAGCTAATTCCTGCTTGACAGAGGATAACTGACAATGCTTTTCATGATGTTCAACAACTCGATTGATGCCGCAGTGAGTCTGACGGTGAAAATAAATTCACATCTCCACTTTTCACATCCTCGGCCATGTGCTGCACCCCACTCGAAGGTTTTGCACGAATTGGTTTTGCATCTGCTGCAAAATGCTACTGGCAGAGTTCCTGAAATTGCAGCTGTCCCAGAATTGGTCGTTAGTGCATTGACACGAGCGTTCACAAAATGACAAAGAATTGACTGCAGATGAATTAGAAAGTGGAGGTTTCCTGAAATTGTAAACAAGTTCCCTACGCAGGAAGCGGCGTACCGCGTGACGGTTCCCTTTCAAGTGGACGTTTTCGTGCCACAATTTTGTACGTGTACGTATGCTTTAATGTATAACACTAAGTTTAATATCATTTGAATAGCCATCTGTTTTCCAAGCCGCTTATCCACACAAGGGTCGCAGGAGAGCTGGAGCATATGCCAGCTATCTTCAGGGGAAAGGTGGACTACAGCCTGAACTGGTCGCAAGTCAGTCACTGAGAAGGAACTAAAACCATGCATCCAGTCAGCCATTTTCTACCACTTTTCCAGTCCGGGTCGCGGGTGAAGTAGCTTCAGCAGGGATACACAGACTTCCCTTTCCCCAGCCACTTCTTCCAACTCTTCCGGAGGGACCTCAAGGCGTTCCCAAGCCAGCCGAGAGACATAGCCTCTCCGGCGTGTCCTGGGTCATCCTCAGGGTCTCTTTCCAGGGGTGGCATGCCCAGAAGACCTCACCAGGGAGGCGTCCTAGAGGCCCCTCCCTGATGACCGAGCTTCTCACCCTGTCTCTAAGGGAAAGCCTGGACACCCTGCGGAGGAATCTCATTTTGGTTGCTTGTATCGGGATCTTGTTCTTTCGGTCACAACCCAGAGCCCATAGGTGAGGGTAGGAACGTAGAACGATCGGTAAATTGAGAGCTTCGCCTTTCGACATACTCCCACTTCACCACACCGGACCGATACAAATTCCGCATCACTGCAGACGCTGCACCAATCCGTATGTCGATTCTTCCCTCAGTCGTGAACAAGACCCCAAGATTCTTGAACTCCTCCACTTGGAGCAGGATCTTATCCCCAACGCGGAGAGGGCACGGCACCCTTTTCCGACTGAGGACCATGGCCTCAGATTTGGAGGTGCTGATTCTCATCCCAGCCGCTTCATACTCGGGTGTGAACTGCTCCAGTGAGAGTTGGAGATCACGGCTTGATGAAGCCAACAGAACTACATCATCTGCAAAGAGCAGAGATGCCCATGTTGTCGGGTGAGCATACCACTACACGCCATCAGTGACACTTATCATTTCAATAATTAATGCTTTTAATTCAAATTCTCACCCATAATCGATGTCGCCACACTCTGGCATGTTTTGGAAATGACGTGAGCAAGAGAATGTGGAAAAAAATGTCACGACTCTTACTGTGCTTGAGATAGGACGAGAGGCTGTGCGTCAGGTCGTTGCAGGCCACAAAACTCGAATCTGCAAAAATGAGTCCAGAAACGTCAGACGGCGCAAAAATCGACGTTTGAATGTAGATTTGCAAAGACTGACCGTGCAGTTTGAGCTCCTCCTGCTCGATCACGGAGCGCTTGTCTGAAAAGTACTGTGCCAGGGAGTTCTGAAGGTCTGCGGGACAGCCTGGTTTTGGGTCAGAGGCAGCCAGCACATCTGTAATGGTCTTTTTCTTCCTCTGGAAATACAGTTTAAATATGACAAACCGCTGAGGGTGGAAATGAGCCACATTGGTTTGGCGTACCTTTCTCTTTTTGGGTGATGTTGTTGATGTTTCCGTCTCCCTCCGCTGTTTCGGAATTTTTGACACCTGAGACGACACAGGTGTGATGCACTTTACGGTCAATTTGTCACATTTTCCTTACATAGCTGACTCAACCGAAGAGGGGATAGGGCATCTATCGAAGAGGCTTTTATACGCAGCCAGGCTGCGAACCGTCTGTTGATTGGTCGACACACATTTACGGCTGCAGCTATCAAATATGTTAGTGTTCCAGTACCCTACGAAAACTTTTCAATAATCGAGTGTTTGGAATTTTCTCTTTTAAATTTATACTGTGTTTTTAAAAGTGTTGCTTGGTGCAAGAGTAATTATGAACACAATATAAGCCATTTCTACGAAGGCCCTAAAGGGAATGAGTAATTTTCTCATTACAATGAGTAACTAAATCATCACAATGAGAAACATTTTTTTTTTCCCAATGTCCCTCTAGGGGCTGCGTACATTTCACTTAATTGGCGAATATTTATTTATTTTTGATAATTAACTTTTTTCTTCAATTCATATTCAGCGTAGCTTTGAATGACGTGAAAAAAAAAATCGTAATTGTTGGCCGACGACGGCTGCAGGCGACGGAATGCCACGGAACACGCACGGCCGAGCTTTTAGTGAACTTGATGTACCAAATAAGTCCTCAAACGTGTAAACAAGCACGCCACTTCTAAAGCTCGCGTCTCCACGGGCTCCAAAGAGATGAAATGTAACCACACGAACCAAAAGGAATGTCATTAGGTGCACAACGGATAAAGAAATGAGGATTGGTGAGGAGCCAAAAAGTCACAACAAAAGCCAGTCAACCGAGGCGTGACAAATGAGGACAATTTAAACTTATAAAGTCACTAAATAGGCACCCACAATCACTGCAGTGTTGTTGTACAAATCCAAATATGCAGGCGTTGACGTTTCGTGCTCGCCTCATTTATCATCCTCTCTGATGACATTGTTTGGAAACTATAATCGTGTGTTTTCCCGATTTTGCCCCTTCTTGAATCAAATACGCCTGGCCACCTGGCATTGATGACATTAGCACGTTGTTGTCGTGCATTTGCTCTGTTGAGCTTAGCAATGAATTCTTTCCTGCCATTAACAGCCAGCTACTGTGTGTGTGCGTGTGTGTGTGTGTGTGTATATATATATATATATATATATGTATGTATGTATCAAGAGTATCAACAGAGAGCGTGAATGAGGAGCTTTTGATGTACTCGAAATACTTGACTATTTTTGCAGCCTTAGACACATTCGTAACTCATAATTCATTTTTGTCAATAACGTCGTGTTGAAAACAGAGCTGCAGCGGTACCTCGTTTTCTGAATGAAAATTTCAAGATTTTTTTGCTTCCGTTTTCGAACGAAATTGGTACTCGAACGTCCCGACCAGGTGAACCACGATGATTTGTTATTGTGAATTCGAACGCACCCCTGAAAAAAAAAAATGGAAAAGGCGTAACGCGTGCGACGCAACCAGTTGACCCACACACACGAAGCTCTTTTTTCTTCTTCTTCATCTTCTTCTAACCCTTTTGCATTGCTTTTTTCTTTTGTTCCATTAACCCTACCTCTAGTTGCAAGTAAAAATTTTTGTACATGTTACTTTCTGTGCAAATAAAAAAAAAAAGTTTTTGTTTTTTTTTCCCCCCTCATTATTGCTGGTTTAAAAAGTTATTCTGCACTTTTGTGACTAAAAAATGGTTGACAAGGCTGGGGGCCGAGTCGCTACAGATACGGCAATGCACTCCCAGCCTAGCATATTCTACGACTAAAGCATACATTTTAAGCAAACAAATAAATATATTTCTTAAACGATATAATTGTGTAAAGTATTGAAGCTATACGTGTATTTCTACAATGCAGTTTATTATCAGGAAAAGCTAAAAAAAAAAACAACAACAATTTTTTAGGCTTGGAACGCATTATTTCATTTTCCATTAATTGTAATGGGAAAACGCGCCTTGGATTTCGGACATTTCACTTCTCGACCGGCCTTCGGGAACAGATCACACTACCGTAATGGTTCCCTTGATAGGTTCCGAAGATTGATGCACACGAGGCCCGGCAAGCACATGTCCTCCGGCCAAGTCTATTCCAATTTCCACTTGCAGCAGAGCTGTTAGATCAGGTGTTCATTCTCATTGGTGGAAAACTTTTTTTTTTTTTTTTTGGCACACCTCTCGTAATGTGCTAGCATCGGCTTATAATTTGTGCACAAGGACCCAGGCGGCGTGAGTCGTCGAAGTCTGAGGCTCGCTGGAGTTCCCGGGGTGTGGTGTTTTCGCCGAGATGTGTGAGTACCATGGAAATCCATTTGGAAAATATGACACACTTCTCATGTGAAATTTGGCAATATCAAAGGTTGCTACGGCTATGTTGTGGCACCACTTGGATTTTTCTTAGGATTGTTAAAGAAAAAAAAAAAAATCCTTTTTGAAGGTTGGTGTTTTTTGAGGACACAGTACGGGGGGTGGGTGGGGGTAATTTGGTTTAGGAACAGTGCGAAATAAACATTTCGTGAAACAGCAGAAAAATATGTCGTTACAAAGCACAGGCAACAACGGTCAGCGGCTGCCTTTCTGTTTTTCATTTGATCATTTACTTACATGTGGCCTCGAATGGTGTTTTGCGTGCAAATATTTACAGTATGTGCAAACTCCTCCTACTAATAGAGGACAAAAAAAATTTCCAAGCTTGCACCAAGCATCCAAAACTTTTTGGGCTGCGATACCTTTTCAGTCGTTTTCTTTTTCTTTGGCGTCGCAATTTTTTCGGTGAGCGTCTTCCTCTTCTCTGCTTTCTTTTGTACGCTCGGGGTTTCTTCTATCTGTTTGGTCTTGCTTTTCTTCTTTTCATCCTCCACGTCAGAAGCATCTATAATGTATATATATACATATTTATGAAAAGCAAAACATATTGCGGGTGAAATTAAAATGTGGATCAAAGTCATATCCAATAACGTAGATAAGATACATCCATATTATTCTTGTAAAGGTTGGTTCTTCTCAAAGAGATTGAAGACAAAAGAACAATTTGAGGGAACAAAAAAGTTAAGACAAAACGAATTCACGTCACACCCGAGCACAACGATAAAAAAATAAAATAAAAACATAGAAATCCATGTCTCCTTATTAAAAGTCAGAAAATGTGAATTTGTACAACACAATGTTAAATGAGAACGGCAACCACCAGGGTCATTTTTGTGATGTTTTACTTTTTCCACATAAACTTTGTAACAATAGCAATAATATTCTAGAGCGAAACCTCCAAGATTAAATGCCCTTGAAATTATAGGATCTGGATTTCAATAAAATATTTTTCAAAAGGGCCAAAACGATGCTGTATTTTATTGCTAGAACTGTGGATTAACCCCACGAAAAGCAAGGCTTTGCAATCACAAATTATTAACGCTTCAAAGACTGACTCAGTTACAAAATTTTTAAAGAAATGTATTAGCACTGACAAATCCAAGAATGCACTGGAAGACATCACTCATAATTGAGAATTATTGTCTCTGGCACAATTCATGCTTTGGATCCCTTTGGATTGTGTAGTTGTACCTAAAGTTGTCGCTGACGACCGTATACAAACCATCAGCGCACATCTGACTCCCATCTTTGTCCGCTTATTTCTCCAATTGCCCCCTGATGGATTCGTACCATCTCATCCATCATCATCATCATCATCCCCGCCTGCTTGTGTTTTTCTTCGTCGGGCTCATTACTGTCAAGGGCCCGGAGTAGAAAATGACAAAGGATGAGCGTGAGATCGGAGTTCCCGATGCTTGTTTTCTGTTGAAATGCGGTTCCGCCCCCGTTTTCCACTCACGTCACGAGTGTCGTAAAGTGCACTCTTATCAGCTGAACCCCCCCCCCCCACCCCATTGATGGAGCAAGCCAACAACCGCCCTCGCTATGTTGAGGTTGAGGTGAGGACAACCGGGATGCGAGAATGACCACCAATAAAACCGCACAAGTACCGCCACGGTCCACAAATGCCTTGTAAGTAAAACTTTTTCCTTGATAGCACTCAATTGTTAATATTAATTTTATTCTTCGATCTTTAAGGACATTTTGCGTGCCTTTGTTATCACTGCTGTGCAAGGTCATTGTTGTAAAATAAATTCTAAAGAGTTCAAATTCTGCGTTTGACACAGAAAGGCAATCGCCGACGGTAGTCCGAACACTTTTGACATTGAAGAATTTTTATTTTTTTTTTAGAGTAAATGGTGAGTTTGTTTATAAAACAAAAAATAAAACCACATTTCTATTAAAAAAATTTGAAATTACAACTATTTTTTAAAATCCATATTTGCACTATAAACAAGTGTGGGCATTTGACAAAAATTCTGTTGATCAATTAGGTAAAATTAAAAATCAATGGTTTAAAAAATATTTTTTTCCCCCTAAATATTAATTAGGGATTGAATTTGAAATGTCCTTTACTGGCGGACAAATGCCTTGTAAGTAAAATTTTTCCCTGATAGCACTGAATTGTTAATATTAATTTTATTCTTCGATCTTTAAGGACATTTTGCGTGCCTTTGTTATCACTGCTGTGCAAGGTCATTTTTGTAAATTAAGTTCGAAAGAGTTCAAATTCTGCGCTTGACACAAAGGCAATCGGTGATGGTAGTCCAATCACTTTTGATAATGAAGAATTCTTTTTTTTTTTTTTTTTTTAGAGCAAATGTTGATTTCGTTTATAAAACAAAAAATAAAACCACATTTCTGTTAAATAATTTTTGAAATTACAGCTATTTTTTTAAATCCATATTGGCACTATAAACAGGTGTGGGGATTTGACAAAATTTCTGTTGATCAATTAGGTAAAATTAGAAATGAAGGATTTAAAAAAATAGATTTTTTCTTAAATATTAATTGGGGATTGAATTTGAAATGTATTTTACTGACGGTGGCGGAAATGATTGATCTATCATTATTATTCATAAAAACAATAATTACGTATGGGCATTTGTGTACATTTCCCTTATCGACTAAGAGAGAAATGAATTCAAGAATAATAATCACTGGGTTTTGGAAGTTTGACTACAAATGTCCTTGATTAACTTACACGGAAAATACATTTCTTGCAATGACAACTTGTTGAACAATATACTACTTGAAAGGATCATAAATAATTGGCGAATGCGCAAATGTGGTCATCTACGAGAAACCAATTGAGTTTCTAGGACATCAGTTACAAAGGAAACCGTTTCACACGTAGACAACCAGTCGTGAAAATGTAAGAATTACAAGACGCCGAGTCTCCGGACAAGACCCCCACCCTACGAGCCAAAGAGTCAGATAACAGCAAATCAATCGGAGTTAATGGCAGGATAGAAAATGGCTCTTGCGGCGTCATTTTCAGCCGGTCCATCAAGAGAGGGTGACTGGTTCTAATGGGCACTCAACAATTCCGAACGGATACAATGACAGTCAATCGACTGGCTCCAGGAAATTTGTTTTTTTTGGGGGTGGGATTCCAGACAAATTGCTTTCAGCTCAAAAGTGGTGTCAGTGTACCTCTGCAATTAGTGATGATTACGTGGGGTCGTGACCTTAGATTAGCAGGTTGTACGCGGAATCAGCATACACTTAATCATTGCTGATGCTACAGATAAGGTCACTCGGCTGTTTGCACTGAGCGGTCCGCATTTGTACCGTTTACGTCAGGACTGTGCTAAAAGTGAGCAGCTGTCATGGCGACCACCACAACATCATCCCTCTAGGGGGGCTCTGGGGGAAAGCACGGAGAAATCTACAAACACAGATGGTTCCCGATGACAGATTTAAAATGGCATGTCGCCTCTGTCGCCACGGTTTTTGGACATATGGAAGGGATCGGATGGTCTATGAGCGGACGCTTCAAGTTAATAAATGGAGGCTTTGGAGTAGACGATTCGCCATCAATAGTTAAGAACTGGTCTTCTGTGGCTACTGCTGCTTGTCGTGTGAGATGATTCATGAAGTGGCTTTAAACAAAAAGTACAAATCATATATATATATATATATATATATATATATATATATATTTTTTTTTTTTAATGTGAAAAAAGAACGGTGCCATATTGCGCTGAGGCCGGGACAGACTTTTGAAACCGTTTTTGTACACAGCGATTAAGTTCCATTTCTGATTCTCTGGTGGTCGTGTTTGCCATCACTGAGGTGGCACCGCAGAAAGCCAAAAAGCAAAAACACACTCTTGAAATTCAATTGTTCAATGGGCCAAAGATATGTGGAAATTCTGAGGATATCTTCAATTATGCCCCTCCCCCCACAAAATTCAAAATTTTATGACATTAAGCTAGTTTGACTTTTGGCCATTTCAAGCCATGTTTCCGCCGAGCAGTTCGTTTCGTTCCGTTCGATTCGGGTTAACATTCAGTCTCGACAAAGCACTGACAAGTGTCGTACAATCAATGAAGAGCAGTGTGTATCGGCCCACCCAAGAGAAGATTGAAAATATTTACACAAAATTTAGTCTACCTCATGAAACGCATGCTAAAAGTGGAATGCGACATGTTGGCTAATCAGGGACCTCGACAAAAGAAATGCCTAAAATCACATTCCACACTGAAATGAATGACTCAGTCGAAACAAGTCTTCATTATGTTATTTTCGGATTTCATATTTTTGCGTTTGATTTTTTTCCCCAGCAACCGCACTTGACATCATAAGGATCAATTTGATGAGATGCCTTCCGTTTGAGTTCATTCATGGCTTTTCATCTTGTTAAGATCATCTTTTATTTGGACACGCTACAGCCGCTGAACCCTGAAGTGACAGCAATCACATTATGAATAACGATGATGCAATAATTGTGGAATCTGCCATTGTGGTGTGCGTATGTAGAAAAACAAAATAGCAAACAGTAGAATTTCACAACCGTTTGTCAAAAAAAAAAAAAAGACTCATATTAAGGGGAAGTGAAGGGGGGAAAGAAAAAATTCTCTGAGGACCGTTTACATCACAGCCCAAAAATGTCGAGCATATTTATTACATTATGGAACCGCCATCATTGTTTGGCTTTCCAGCTTGATGGTTGCCATGTGATTTATGGAACTGGGCAAATACATTAATGAAAGAAGACCAAAAAATCCCCATAAATAACATTTGGAAAAATCCAAATTAGTTGTAAAATATAAACGTTCAGATTTACTTCTAATTATTGTGACACACACAAACAAAACAATAAAAATGCATCACAACAAGCAAGCGTGGGATTGCACTCTTCTCTTATTGGTCACCAAAATACGTAGAGGATGAAATTATGGTGCATGGACTATTGGTAGAAAAAGCGCCAAACAAAACTAATTAGTGATCTGGACAAAGTAACGTGATACAGGAGGATATATATATATATATATATATATATTTTTTTTTTAATGGGGGATCTTCAGCAAATTAATTTCATTTACAGAGTAAAAAGAGATGAGCAGGTATACTGACGACACATCAACTGCTTATTAATTTACACTGCAGCAACGTGACGATTTCTCAAAAATGAAGCTGTTGATTGGTTCTGGAGAAAATGAGGATTTTGTGTTCTGGGGAAAAACTTAGTGGAATGTTTTTGTGTAATAATACAAAATCTGGTTTAAAAAAAAAAAAAGAAGAAGAAGAAAATCCTCAAATTAGAGAAAAATCAGTATAACTTCATTATTTCTCAGCATACCTCCTCGACCCTTTCTTTTCGCCTCCCACTTGGGAAAACTGCTCCAATTGGATTTAGTAAAAAAAAAAGATAGATATTTTTTGTATAATTTGTGTTGGTTTTCAGAGGGGTTTCAAGTACTCATTCCATTTTCTTTAGAAAATTTTACAAAGATGGGATCCAATCGTCACGGCGCTAGTACTGCCTGTACCTATGCGACTATTATCCTGCTCAAGGGCACCAGTCGTTTGTTAGTTGTTTGATGTTATTCGTCTTTTCTAGACAACTAAGAATAGTGCATATCCTATCGATTGGTTGGCCCTGTATTAGTTTATTGGTTCTTCAGAGTTTAATTACTAAACAAACCGGATTAAGGGTTGGGTTGGACCGAGGTTGAGTGAATTTGAACTTGAAGTCCGGAGTGGATAAACTCAACCACAACAGTGGCGGTACTAGTGAAGTTGATTTGTTTGGCAGCTGTTCTCGATTACCAAACATTGACAATTGCTAATGGATTGACGTTGGATTGAGCCTGATCGCTTTCTCCACACAACACGACCGAACCAGTTTTAAAACAAAACAAACCGCTCAGGTGCCAACTTATTCGTTTGGTCCACAAAACAAGTCTAATTACTGGCTTTACATTTACACCTCAAACCATTACATGGATCCAGTTGAACCAAAGTTCAGGTTTTCTCCAAGTAATCATTTTCTGTCTTGGTCCAGAGGTCATATGCTTGGAACTGTATGTCGTCAAGCACGTCATGGCCAGAACTGACATAGCTTCTCTTGAATCCTTTTTCAATGTATTATCTGTATGTAAATCAATAACACAGTCTCTAATGATTAATCCAAAAGGCTTGGTGATTCTGTTTTTGAAATCAGGTTTTTGGACCCGAGTTACAGTAAATGATAAAAAGCAAAATCTACAGCAGATGTCTCTATCCTGTTTTAGTCATTCATTCTCTCTTCTGTTCCTCCTAGAAACGCGTCCTGCCCGTGAAAGTAGTCTGCGGCCTCAATGGAATCAACCGTAAACCGAGAAACACGACTTGCAGTCTTGCATCCACCGATTCCCAAGAGCTCCGAGCACTGCAAGAGCTTCATTCCGATGAATCACGGGAAAGACGAGCGATGCAAGTCCGAGAGGCGACGCGGGAGAGAAGACCTTTCCCGCGATGACATGTTGTTCCTGCTCAGCGTTCTGGAGGGAGAACTTCAGGTGGGACAAACTATTTTTGGATGTCGTCAGATGTACGTGACTCACTCTTGAGCCCCATAAAGCTCTCCGGAAAAAAAGTGCAAACTCATTATTGTGCCGTTCGTCACGCTAGGCAAGAGATGAAGTTATTGCAGTGCTGAAATCAGAGAGGACCGACTCGGCCCTACTGAAGGCCCACTATGGTTTTATTGGACCGCAGGGGGCGCTACGTTCCCTGCGTGGAGACTCGCTGCAGTCCCGAAAACAGGACCGCCTACAGGATGTGTGCAAAACAGCTACTGCCGAGGTACCAATAATAACAAACCAGACACCGTAGGGAGTCGGTAATCAAATTTAATGAGGTGAACATAGCGCCATCTGACAAAAGCGGATTAATTACTGCTGCTTCACTGCACGTTGAGTAATTTTGTGCTGCTGGAGAAGCAATTATTCCGCAATGATTTTGCAACCCCCTTGGATTGTTTTGGTTTCATTTGATTGAGAGCACTTTGCAAGTTATCGTCGGGAAAGAAAAAAATAAATCCTTACATTTACCCAATTTTTTCTTGAATTTTATTCAATTTCTCACGCGTTAATTGTATTGTGCTCTGCTTAATTGTTTTTGCAGCTTATTAACGTTGTCCGGTCCCAGAAAAGGTCAAACAAGTGGATGCAGCAACAGCTTCTCGAGGTATCAAACGCTTACGGGGATCTTGTTCACAGAAGTGAGGAGCAGCTTAGAAGCCACCAGAATGTCGCTGAAAAGAACAAGCTCCTTGTCGCACTACTGGAGGAGGACCGAGAGAGGTTAGTCAGTGCATCACGTCACTAAATGGTTCCTTAAAACGGGATTACGTAAAACAAATGAATTCCTATAACTCTTTGTGGATCACGGTCCAACCCATTAAATTTAGGTACCATTTTTTTCCAGTCAGAAATACGGCTGGATATAATTATGGATTTATCATCAAGAATTTCATTGTGTCGAATTGATGGGAAATTCATCGCAAAATGAAGAAATTGAGGCAAAATGGAGTGCGCCGTTTTGTTGCAATTAACAATTGCTGCTGCGGTTTACAGCCTCAATTTTCAAATCTATGTACCGCGGCCCAGAACCTGCCCAGCAGGAGGGTCCAATCTGGCCGTGGTGTCTAGAGAACACATTCATTGCTATTTTTCAGTAAAAGTCACATTACTGTTGTGCAAACATTGATGTAAACTCAAATGATTATTACTGCTTAACATGTGTTTTATAAAGTGCAAATGTATAGATCCATTTTGCTCTGTGAGTTGTACGTGGCAATGAAAAACATGCATAACTGCTGAAATTCTGATGACTTTTTGTTGAGAATTTTTAGATGGCCCATATAATTTGCAACAAAGGTTGCCACAAGATAATACAGAAACACATAAATGTCCAGATCCAGAAAGTACTTGCATTTGCACTAAAACAGTTGGGACTAGTCATTAGCCACGAATATACTGGTCCCACCCACTGGAGAATAAATCGGACCGGAGAGAACGTGGCCCGCCAACTAAAATGGGTTTGACAACTCTGTTCTAAACAACAACAGTTCTACAGCCAAGCAAATCATGGCCAAAGCGCAAAACTGGCAAAGAATTCAGTATATACAAAAGACGAGTCTCCCGCCAGGTTAAAATAATATTTACACAACAAATGATGACTTTGTTGCTTTTCTACAAAGGAAATGTAGTCCCTACCGCTAACAAACAGATGGACATTAAAATATGACATGCCATTTTCCCCCCAAAACTTAACAGTTGGACAAGCTGTCTCCAAACAACTCACATTTTCGTTACAGATGGTCACGACAACATGGCCCATAAAAAAAAAAAAAAAGAAAAACAGTGTAGTAAGATTTTTGTGCAGTACTGTATACCATGAGGAAAAACAACTTCAGACTGAAACCCAAATTCAAGTGTCTTCCTTGCATTCAAACGATAAGACTTGAGTGAAAATCCATTCTGTCCCTCTTGGTATGAAAGCTGTACAGTGATTTAAGTGTTTTACAAAAAAAACATCTGGACGTTCTAACGTAAATTACACATGAAGCCTTTTAAGACCATGTTCATCTGTGATACTCATTCAAAGTTCCTCCGCTTGGACAGTCCAGAGCAGCCCTGACTTGATTTGACCCTTGAGTTCTTCTTGCGCTTGTAAACACAAACATGCAATTACACGTTCCATGCACTTTTGGTACCCTTGGTCAGTCAGTACCACCTCTTTAGCAAATGGGTTCAAGATTGACGGTGGCCAGAACATTTCCCTTTCCAAATAGTGACTACATTCAGATGTGGCCTGTGGGTATGGCTAGGTCTGTTGGCTAGGGCTAGGTCGGTGGGTATGGCTAGGTCTGGTGCAGCTATGCTATTTGAGGCCCATGCTGACTCTAGTACCGCCAGAGTCCAGTCTGTAATCTAATTATGGAGTTTTTGGAAAACTAGCCTGCATTTGTTGGTAAGAGTGAAAAAAAACTTGACGCGATCTGCCACAGGAGTAAGTTGCAATTTTAGACCAAAAATAATTACGACACATAAAACGCTTTGCTTAGTGTAAGTCTGTATAAATACAAAGCGGTCTGGATGCTCTACACAAACACAAATCTGTGACTTTTCATTGCATTGGCCAATATGATGAATAATACAGCGAAACATAATGGCCCTGAGGTTTTACAACTTGGAACTTGCATGAACTCACACAAGACTTCAGTCAGTTGATTGTGATTTTTCTTTTGTAATTCTTGTCCCCCCCCCACCCGAAAAGATCCAACCATAGAAAGATAACAATGATAGCAAAGGAGATCATTATTATAACAACAACCATGAAGACAGAAACTGGTCTCACTGTCACAGAGTGACAAGTCGTAGACAGCTCTCGGTCCCGGCTACCCAGTACAGGATGGCAACTGAACAATAAGCTAATAATCGTATTTAAAACGAAACCACACTTTGACAAACCTAGAGCAAGTCCCACATGCCAATCACAACCATATCCAGCGGACCTTATCCTAGTGGATGGATCTTCACCACACAAATGACATACGAGTAGTTCCAGAACCTAGGTCGGATGTTTGTGTATGACTACTTCAGTGATCATTAAACACCCTTCTATGTATCAGAAAATACATTGTCACATAATTCCTACAACAAAGTGAGATCCCCAGTGTCTATTTCGTTGCTTTCCATGATTGGACAAGTCTCATCCAAATATGTACAGTATCATAGATTAAATCAAAAAAGGAAAATGGGCGATCAGTTAATAATGCCAGATGTTTAGAATTGACCAGAACATCCAAAGTCCAACAAATCTGAATTACAGCTGCGCACAATCCTTGGTAAAATAATGCAGAGAAACCCTGTGGAGGAGCCGCTGTCTTTGATTCATTTTCACAAGTTCTTATTCTTTCAAAGTTTGCTTGCTGAACTGATTTAAACGCCACACATCGAACCCTTCAAAAACCTTTCAATCTGCTTGTGTTTGTTTTCAAAGAGCTTCCTCCAAATAAAGAGATTCATCATAGCTTTTGTCCCCTCCCTCCCATTCCGATCTTCCACCAGCACCCATGTGCAAAACAGATGACCTCCTATGCTAGATTCAAACTATACCGTGAATTCCAGTCATGGCGTATCATCTCTTAAGGCTTCTTTATACTTGAGCGTGCGGCAACGGCACTGACGTCACCGGGCCTCTCCCCTTTGCCTTCATACTTTGAGCATAACCCAGTTTTGAAAATGTGCTGCAGTTCTTCTCCAAGTCAGAAGCGTCGCTCGAGCTGGTACTGGCGAGAATGCCACCAGGTGGAGTTTCCCGAGCAAATTTTGGTCATTTTAGAAACAGTTTTTGCTTTCCTTTCCCTAACAAGGAACAAAGCAACCACAGTGACGACCGTTGGAAGAAATAGACCGAAACGACCAGATAATATGTTTAATTATGCTGCAAAATCGATCAAGAAGGCGGCGGCATAGGTGGTTAGTGGAGTCAGTAGCAACGGCGAGTACGTCATCACAGCATGTGACTAAAATGGCGACAAACACGAGGGATGAGCACCACACCTTTCCCCGGACAGCAACTTTTTTTGACGTAAGGGCGGCAGGCTACGCATAAGATACGCAGAGGTGCTGCGCAGGGCAACGGGTAGGTCACGTGATGCGATGCGGGCGCAGTCGGCCGTGGGAGTAAAAACAGGCCTTTGCGCGCCGCTAAAACTCTCATGTGTACAACGCAATGAAACAACGTTGTCGTTCCTGCCTCTTTTTGTCATCAGATTACGCGCGTTCCCTACGGTCACGGTCAGTCGTTGCGCGACGCCATCCTCGACAGACACTCGTGAATGTGCGACTCACAAAGGCCGTGCGTGCCACCGACAGTCCTCTTCAGTTCATCAACTGTAAACTTTAGCCTTCCCTTATTGAAAGCCATCTTTACAAACTCATGTCCCTGAAGAAAAAACATCTTAATCCCTATCTGTTAGGGACACATCCGTGTCTCTCTCTCTTTACTCAACTGGAATGAGTACCACTGCGTTCATTTTAAGGAAGCCTTTAATTGTACAAATACTTCTGCAAGGAACGCTGATGTCATTTGATTGTGATGATGGATGAATGGTTTAGCACCGCTGTTTGCGGTGGAGAGTGGAGAGCAAATATTGAAAACAAACACGACTTATAATTGCCTATATTAATAGTTCAATTAAAATTAACCAGTAAAATAAATGGCTTACAGATGTTTTGATTTAAAAAAAAAATTCAAAGGAAGTCTGCATGTACATGCACACGTTGGTGAAAACTCTCCACATCTTCCAAACAAGCCAGGCTAAACGTGGCTCCTCACAGGCATAAAACGCTGTCGAGATGGATCACTCGGACATACTTCCTCGACTTCAATTCCTAATTTGAAACAGCTTTGGTGCTATTTTTTGGCGTCTGTGAGAAAGCACCAGAAACGCTAATAGGTGAGTTTTCAGCCAATCGCTGCTGCTTCGTGCCAGCCGCATTTCTCCAAGATCATTCTGTCTACGTACTTTGTGAGTCATGCGATTTCTTTCTCATGGGCTGGTTTGTACAAAGGATAAACCCTGCTTTTATTTTGAATGCTACAGTATTGGAGAGAGATTTTAATCACTTAAAAAAAAAAAAATCTATTTTCCTGGAGGATTTAATTGCTTTTTGTTCTGCTTTCAATTCAAGGATACACAGCACATAAGTTTGGCTGTGCCTCATTTGTGAGAGGCAGACGCTCAAAAACGTTTTTTAAAGTAAAATTACACCCCTGGTTGAAAATAGGACGTTGGTTCGTCCTCATACGTGGGGCCGTATTACATATCATTCCACGCTTGAAGGCTTTCTTGGAAAGGCCTTTGCGGGATGGGCTCATGCTTGTAATTGAGGACGAGCGCTGCAGATGTCAGCTCCGCGATGGGAATGAGGACTTTGTGAACTCAAACAGTGAGGGTTGTGGGCGTATGGATAGGAATGTGGAGGTCTCTTTACTTTTCACAACGAGAGCAATGATTAAACTCCAGCATTTGGGGGGTGGCGAGGCAGAAAAATCGAAATAGTGTATACGCTTGTGGGTGTAGCATAACTTCCAATCCCTTTTTTTAGAGAGCAAACTAGTTCGGCGTGAAACAGGAGCACCTCTACTGGTCACAGCCATGTAGCACACACCATTTTGTCTTAATTGCGAGCTGCTTAGATAATGGATGCTTCAAAAAGCAATTAAATCAACAATTAAACTCTGTCTTGTAAAACTCTTCCAAGAAACACACCTGGTATTTCTGTGAAGGCATAAAGCCCAACGACAGTAAAGTTTTATTTTGGACGTTAAACGTGCCAGCTAGCTAAGTCAACTGTGGGCTGGACTCACCATGTTTATTATTTGTAACTGGTGAGAATGGATTTTACTCACAGATGAGTAATCGGCATTATCACTCCTTTGGGACGTAAATACCGACACCTTTTATGACGTGGTATAATGTATATGTCCGTTAGTTAACGTGTGTAAATGGAAATTGTTCCAGAGTTTGTTTATCTGTTACTATTTGGTAGTTCCTGGTGATTGAGCAAAACCAAAATGTTCCCTTTCTGGTCGCCTTCAGACGTGACTTATACAGGAAATGATGAAAGCACCGCTGTTTATCGTCAATTCCCCTCGCGCCCGTACAGAAAGACGCGCGTCGACTGCTCGACGAACAACAGGACGGCGGTGACGCCGCCGAGCGAAACGACGGTTAAACATTTTACAAATTTCATCCACTGAAAAACTACGACTGCATGAAAGAGAAATGTATTAAAGGGGATTTGGGTGAGGAAGAGAGAGAAAAGCAGGAAAACATATGGATGTCATTCTGAACCAATGAAGTGATGATGTCATCTCACAGTCAGGTTATCAGGCCCCGAGCAAAAAAAGGCAACGGCGCGCGCACACGCCAAAAAAAAAAAAAAAAAAAAATTAAAAAATAGCGCTCCTTCTTGAAACATATGTGAGAAACACACTTAGATGAACTCCAGCTCTTTGGACATGCCAACACATTCTGTCCTTCCCATTAGCCTCTTTGGCATGGCTGCACAATGAGCTCATCTGGAATGGGCTCAACTCCAGTAAAAACACACTAACCACAACGCACATAACACACACACACCTACACACGGTCGTATTTCCATCACTTCAGAGTACATTACAAAGGTTCTTGAAAACTTTTTAACCCTATAGCGACTACACGCCGCGGCGACAAATCTCAATCTTACAATTCCAGTTGTCGAGATCAAAATGATGGCTTGCGGTGTTCAACCAGATTTATGGTCCTGAAGCATAAAAAAAAAAAAACTGACACACACACACACACACAGCAGTCTAGGCTACAACCATATAAGGATTGGCCGATGATGTAATGGGTGCCGCTGGCTGCGAGAGAGAGCGAGTCCGTGCGCAGAGCACTTCTCATAATGTTTGGTTTTCCGCATGGAATGTCCACATCACTGGGATCTCCGGGAAGGAAGAGGTGAAAGAGTCGAGAGGCCAAATAATCTCTGAGGATTTGGAAGGGAAAGGACACGGGACGGCAGGTAGGACGGTTCGAGAGACGCGACTTGAAGAGTTTGTGCTTGTGTTACGCTTTAAAAAGTTCGATTGTCACTACAAACCCAGCCGTAGCAGACGGAACAGACTTCAGAATCGGTTGCTTGGCACCAAAAGAACACAATTATTTATAAATGAAAAGAGAGATTATCGAAGATACAGTGTGAAAGTTTTACAACTAAACAGTCTTGAGGAAGAACAATCAATAAAATATGAAAGCATTAAAGTGAAACAAATCCGACCTTCACCCACTGCCTACATAAGAATAATATACGTTGTGCAGAAGCAGAACAATAGATCTTCCCTGGATCAGGCTCGTTAAAAGTCGTAGCCGGTCCGTAATCGCGCGTGACTCGACCAAAATGCATGTCTTTGGGAACTCTTCGCAGTGTATTTTTGCAGCATAGAAAGGGGAAACGATGGGATGTGGTGTTCAGGGTACTGGAAGGCAAAGACAATTCCCAATTAAATGCTGTACACCAAGGCAAAGGACCTTCTGGCACACTTGTGAAAACATCCTAAATATAAGAATATAGACTTTATAGGTCGATGCATAGAGAACAAAATGTTCTAAGTTCTTGAGTCAGGAAAGGAAACTGATTCAGTTCTCAACATTTAAATAAATGTTTATGTTGGCAATAAACCACAAAGGGGAAATCATTTGTGTTTATCAACCGTGGCCAAAAAGTGAGCAACTTTAAACATTACCTCATGTCCTTGGTGAATGAAATACAACGTTACCCCGTACGACCATTCAAAGGCATTTTTGGGACATAACTAATGCTCTCTTCCCCCCCACCCCCCCTCCCCAACTCCCCACAGACTGAAGCTTCTAATTGTTAAAGAAAGACAGTACCAGGAGTTAAAGGAAGCTATCAGCAAAAGAGACATATCGCTTCTTAAAGAGGAGCTGAACCGGCTGAAAGCATTTGCACTGCTGCTTGTAACGGAGCATCAGCGTTTCAAGGAACTGTTGAAGGAGCACAGGCGTCATGTCAAAGAACTGAGCGCCGTCGCTAAAGGTCTTGGACAGGAGGTCAGCGTGGCAAGAGAGAGGTGCCCCAATTCGATGCATCCTGAAGTGGAGCGGCACAATTCAGCTGACAACATCCACCGCTCCCGTCACGTCATGACAGCTCAACTCGCCGACGGGTCTGCTCAAAATCAGCCGGTTAGACAGCAGCACTCGAGCGTCGGTCGCCGTACCGACACCCTGGAAGAATCGGGAAGTTACGCAAGGGAGACGGACAAAGAACTGCGGGAGCCCGGCGATCGAGAATCTAGACAGCAACGCTCGCTGTCAGAAGTGGAGGTACTGAGGAGAAGGGTGGTGGAGATGGAAGGAAAAGACGAAGAACTCATCCGCATGAGGGACCAGTGCCGGGATCTGGACTGCAGACTGGTGAGGGAGACGAAAAATTGCTCGAGCCTGAAGGTTGAAGTGAATAGGCTCAACGGGAGAATTAGTGAATTAGACCGCATTGAGGAGACCTTGGGAAAAAGCAAACAGGAGTGCTGTAATCTGCGGGATAGCTTAGCAAAAGAGAGAGATGTCAGCAAGACTCTCTCGGGTGAGGTGGACTCCCTGAAGGTCAAAGTGAGGGAGCTGGAAGCGAGTGGGGGCCAACTTGAAAAGAGCGAGGCGGCGATCAGGCATGACCTGTCCACTCTCAGGTCTCTGACGGCGGCCTTGGCGGAGGACAGAAAGACCATGTCAGAGAGACTTCAGGAGGCAGAGGAAAAGCTCAGTGGGTGGGGGAGAAAAAACTCCACAGGGAGTTCAAGAGAAGAGGCACAGATTTCAAAGTCAGATGTGGAAGACAAGATAACAGCCATTACAAAGGCGAGGAGCGAGTTACAAGCCAGGCTCGCAGTGGAGCAGCAGAGAAACGCGGAGCTCGAGACCAAAATGGTCATTATGAGAAAAAGGTTACAGGTTTTGGAGAACCGGAGAGAAAAGGAGGAGAAGTACATGCAAGGCTCCAACAGCACCAGCCCTCGGTGCCAAACGGAAGAGAACAAAGCCAAACAACTCACGTGGGAGCTGGAAAGGCTGCAAAAAAGACTACAGGACAAGGAGATGATGGAGAAAGAACTGATGAAAGTCGAGGATGACTATGAGTCCCTGGAAAAGAGATTTAAAGAGGAGCAGATTAAATCCAAGTCTCTATCCAAAGAACTTGAGGTGGCCAAAAAGGAGCTCTCTGGATACAAGCAGGCAGAAAAGCAGGACGTCAACCAAGAACATCTCCTCCTTTGTCGTCTCCAGAAGGAGCAGGTCAAGTCCAGGCTGCTCGGGAGGGAGGTCAGTGCCCTAAAAGAGCAACTCCAGCAGCTGATGGGCACAGAGGAATCCATCAGCAAGGTCCAGACAGATCACTCTGCACTGCAGGGGAAGTTGACGCAACAGGAAGCGAGGAACCGGGAACTCGCCCGAGAGATGAGGTACCTGAGCAGCGAACTCGACAGGTACAGACGCTTAAAGAATCTCACGCCAGCCGATAATGAAGAGCATTATCGCCCCAACAAAGAGGTCCAAACCGAGGTAGCGACTAGCTCGCCTCCCGACTGCCAATTGCCTTCTATAATAAACGAAACTTTTGGCAAGAAACACGACGAGGAGGATCCAAACCACAACGTCGAAGTCATAGACAGCCGGGCCTCAACTAATGTCTGCAACCTTAACAGTTTGAACAGTGCCAACAACATCGTGAGCCAAAACAGAGGCCTCGGAACCAACGGCGTAAATGTGCACCAAGCGGCTAACGGGGACGTCATGATGCTAACACACACGCCAGGGCAGCCGCTGCAAATCAAGGTCACGCCTCATCACATTCTCAACACGGCCACCCTCGAGATCAGCAGCCCGACGCCGGATGCCTCCGCATCCTTCACCAGCACAGCCTTCATCCCGTCTGGTGGGAACACGCCAAACCAAAGAATCACAATCATCCAGAATAAGACGCCACCCTCAAGTCCTGACCGTACCATCTCCCTGCTTCACGGGACGCCCTCCTCTCGAATCATGAGTCCCAATTCATCCCGATCCGTCACGCCCGACCTGCCGATCCAGATCCTGACGGTCAGGACTTGTTCGCCGGAGCCGACCGACATCGAGAGCCCGTC
This sequence comes from Syngnathoides biaculeatus, assembly GCF_019802595.1. NCBI lineage: Eukaryota > Metazoa > Chordata > Actinopteri > Syngnathiformes > Syngnathidae > Syngnathoides > Syngnathoides biaculeatus. Next base: position 26,407,890 of record NC_084653.1, on the reverse strand, counting down.
CCCCTTCTGCAAAACTCTGGAGCAGCAGAACAGTTGGCAGCACGTGTGCTCCAGCAGCCCAGACTCCAGCCCGAGCATCATCACCACAGAGGACAACAAGATCCACATCCACCTCGGGAGCCCGTATCTACCGTCTCACGGCATGACGCCGCCTGTCGGGCCGTATTACCTCCGACATGAGCAGAGGACTCAAGTGCTCGCCAACGGCTGCCACGTTAAAGGCGTCGGCAAGATCACCAGTAGTATTACCATATCTCCTACCGCTTCTCCCGCCTCCCACTCCCCTATGTAGCAGCATATATGTATGTCTCTTACATAATGTATCATGCTTCGGTCCCCTTGGACTATGCAATTAAATCAATACATGTTTTTTTTTTTTTTTTATAATGGCACACCATATTTTGATAAACTACAAGTGACATGTAGCTAGCATTTCTTTCCTATATAATTGTGCGGCTGTTTCTACCGCCTGTATGAGAACGACGTGAAACTTCAATACAGTGGATTTTATGTGAATGTGTGGACATTCTTTTTGCTTGATTGTCGGAATATGGTGGGACAAAAATGGTTTCTTATTTGGTGAAGTTTACATTTATTTTTTTTTTTTAAATAAATGGGCAAGAACGACAGTTGCTCAAAATGACCAACTAGTAGTAATCAAGATGCTTGAGACTGATATGGACTCTTCCTGTCAGTTGCTTAGTAAAAAGCATTGTTGTCAAAAACCCATCCATCCGTCCATCCATTATCTAAGCCGCTTATCCTCAAAAGGGCCACAGAAGTGCTGGAGCCTATCCCAGATACCTTCGGGCAGGGCACACAGAAACAAACAAACGGTCACACTCATAATCACACCTAAGGGCAATTTAGAATGTCCAATGAATGCAAATTTTTTGGGATATTGGAGGAAACCAGCAAACTCCACAGAGGCGGGGCCGGCATTCGAACCCTGGTACTCAGAACTGTGAGACAGACAGAAAATAAATTTGGCACTTCAGAAAAATCTATACAGGTGCGGCTCAATAAAGTAAAATAATGTATTGTGAGCAACCCAAAATTCAGGAAAATTTAAACCACTACCCTGGTAAAAAATATTTACACATTGCACTACTGAAAATTATTCTCCTATGATTAATGACTATGCAATAAATTAGTCAAAAATTTTTAATTGATCTAAAATAAATTACATTCTATGATATTCAAATTTATGGACAAATACAGCCACTATCAAGTTTTTTGTGGTTACAAGTTAATTTAAATTATGAAGTGTAGAATTGATGGAAGTTATAAATAAATAATCATAAAAAGATTTATTACAACAAAGGTTGAAACACCATGACTGTTGACAAACGTAATTACATTATATTTTTTAAAATGCTAAATTTAAGAGTACTTTGCGCATTTTGAAATTAGATTTAAATGTTACGTGAGCGTGTTCTTCTACGCTGCTTATGTTTAAAAAAAAAAAATTAAAAAAAACACCGGAGTGCGCGGCTGCCCTCTGTCGGTCAAAAGCCTGATGTGCACTTGGCAAGCAACACGCTTGAAGATCCCACCGGCGTTCCAACACACGACTGACAAGAAATGAACAATTTTACGGATAATTCTCCGTTTGGGGTGGCGGGGGTGTTAATCATGTGCTTACATATCGTGGGTAAATTAAAATCTGTGACCTCATTTAACTTTTAAAAAACACACGTGACATGGGATGCACACGTGTGTTTACGTCTCTCGGATATTTTTTTTTACCACCCTCAAGTAAGTAAACACTTGGGTCACCTCCAAGGAATTTTAAAAAGAGGATCTGCACCCAAGTATGACTCTGTTGTAATAATCTTGTAATGTGTAAATATTCACGAGGTCTCCTACTACCAGTGTGGAATGGCTAAAGCTAACTTACAGTAACAGCATCAAGCCTCCTCGCGTAAACTAGATGCGTGGCGACAATGGTACTAAAACCGTGTAGGCGCACAGGTTCTAGCCAAATAAAACAACACATTACGTTGTATACCACTTTTTTTTTTTTTTTTAAAGTATAATTTACCGGATTTCACGTCCTGTAGCCACCACTCGTCACCCAAATCGTCCCCCATTTTCCCCGACAAAGATTTGCAATGCTTAGCCAATCAAATGAGCCCCTGAGAGGGTGCGTTCAAGAGCATCACGTTCATTACCGTGTCGGTTTACAAACGATAACGGCACAGCAAAAGCAGCGTTTTGGGCGATTTTGGGATTATGTCCGCAAGAGCGGAGGACGTATCCGATTAAGATGCATCATTTGAATTTCAAGACACTCGGGTTGCGTCCTATTTTTCAAAGTGTTTCGTTCAGTGCAGCTAAATTCAAGACACCTCTGAGAGACTCCGCCAACGTTTTCATGTGGTAATTCGGCTTCAATTTCCGGTCAGGGCAAAACATTGCTTTTTCACGTGAAAGTTTTCATACTTTGATATCCATATGGTTAATTATTGTTGCGCGGTTTGCTGTCAAAACCATGCGGGCGGTCGCAAAGAAGTAACTTTTCACTGGCAAGTGTTTGAGTTTAACCTTCAAAATAAATTCTTAAAATTATGAATGTGGAAAATATATTCTTAAAATATTATGAATGTCTGTACTCTTAAATATTCCTGGGCGTGCTGCAAATGTTTAGATTGTATTCATGTCCCTATGGATTCAAAACATCCCAAGTATATAGATTTATCGCATCGTCTCCCATAATAAAAGTGTGTGAATGGATGTTTCCAATGACGTCACCGCCACCCGTAGACCAATCGAATAAATTAACGATAGAAAAAAACTTCACGCTTCACCTATCACCTGTGTTCTCTGACCTCTATGACACACAAGATGGCGTAATTGTAAATATGTCCGTTATTTTTCCCTGCTTTTTGACCTGACCGGAAGTCAGAACCTGTTGCCCATGGCGGAACCACTGCATGGAATGTTCGCAGTCGAGTTTTTATTTACGTCATTACCACAACAAGACTTTTTTTTTTTAAAATATTTTTTCTTTAAACGTACCGCACGTTTCGTACGAGAGGATCTGAAATAGCTCGATGATGCTCAGCGTTATTTTAATGATTAGAACGCTTTATTTGATTATTGTCTTCATTTTCTGAGGCTAATTTTGTTCATAATAAGGCCTAATTTTTCTAAAAAAAAAAAACAAAAAAAACAAAAAAACTGCATTGACGTGTGAATGTAACAATTTGGACTCTGTCACGTACGTTGCATTGGGAGATTTTCCAAGTTTGTGATGAGTGAAGGATGCTGAGGACGTTTGGAACAGTGCCGTTTTCCTGCAGCTGTTGGAAGAGAGCAGGGACAGGTCCTCTGACAGTCGTTGCTGAATGCATTTTTTTGTTTAATTTACACTACATTTTTTGGCATACCAATGCGATTTTTGATTAAAGCACCCTTCGTCCTCCTCCCCCCAAAAAGCCTAATTATGATAACAGATGCAGAACAGCTATGATGTGTGTTATCCTTGCAATTTGTAGCGAGAGACAGGGGGGGGGGGGGGAATGAATCAAGAACAAAGCAAGGATAAAATATGTAAAAATACATGAAATTGATTGCTGAAGTGCATTGGCCGATGATTCTTTCTGGCAACACGGGATGACACTACGAGTCAAACCTGGAAAGGAAAGTCCGGAAAAGATGGACCGGACGGTTGCTGACCATGAGTGGTTATCGTGTCTGCCTCAGATTTCTGCGTGGATATCGCCCACATTTTGAAATTATGCATTTTTGCTTTGTTAAAGACTTACCAACAGGCACGGAAAACTTAAAAGATGGAGGGGTCGTGGGGTGGGGTGGGGCTAGATCATAATTTCCCATCAGCGTTACCGGGGGCCACATGCGTTCCTTACCAGATTTATGACAAAAATGACATTTTAAATACACACAAAATATGTGCATATGTCATTTTTTAAACAGATATACATAAAACGGAATATATACATATAATACGGAAGCATATTGCTATCACGTTACAACATGATGTGCTCTACATTATAACATGTTCTACGTTATAACATGATATGCTCTACGCGATAACATGATTTCATCTACGTGATAAAATGATATGCACAATGTTATAGTGTGATATAATCTACGTTAATTTGTCATGTCATAAATGATAACGTTCTCACATCCACATCTAAAATATCTATTGTTCAACAGCAAAGTTGGGAAGCGTATTGCTGCCACCCCCCCTCGAAAAAAGGGTCGCTGTCACGTTACAACATGATGTGCTCTACGTTCTAAGATGTTCTACGTTATAACATGATATAATCTATGTCACAGGTGTCAAACTCAAGGCCCGGGGGCCATGTCCGGCCCGCCGCATGATTTTATGTGGCCCGCAAAGCCAAATCTAATTTGTCAATTTGCGTGGTTCTTGTGAAAATCTGCACCAAAATCTCAAATTGTCATATACCGTTAATGATAACGTTGAGATATTAGGATTACAAGCATTTTTTTTGCTTTACCAAACGTGAAAAAATAGTTGGAAAACTCATTACCCTTTATTTTTGATCGCAAAAATAGTTCAGGAGGTGATGTAAATGTGATGAGGCGATTCAATTTTTTTTAGGGTTTCAGAGTCATAATGGCCCTCTGAGGGAAACCATAACTGTAAGGTTTCCCTCGACAAAAATTTGTTTGACACCCCTGCTCTACGTCATAACATGATATGCTCTACGTTATAACATGATTTTCTCTACTTTATAACGCGATTGGTTTCATGTTATAATGTAGATTCGTTTCACCTTATAGCGTAGAAAATACTAAATAAATTAATTTCACTCGTCTTCACCCCTCCCCCAAAAAAACGTTATTACTTCCGGTTCGGGTGGGCGGCCGCAATATGCTTCCATAAGACACAGCTGGAAGCTGACTTTCATTTAGTGTACCACAAAATATGGATTTAGTGAGCTTTTTACAGAGTTGTGGTGTACCCTAAGATTTCCTCTTACTCATACGAGCAAGAATATGTAATTTTATTCATAGCATCCTATAGTTTTGTGGTCTTTTATGCTAGCTAGCTAGCTAGCTAGCTAGCTAACACATGACTGTCCCTTGACAGTTGTGAAAAATTTTCCCGTTTTTCGACACCTTTTTATCCCTGCACGACCACCGTCTCTCATCATCAAATTTGTTTTTGTCTCCCCTTCCGCGCTGCTCTATAAAAAAGACAAAAAATCCGTAGAGAAAGCAAAAAATGGCTCACTGAGCTGAGGACGCACGACATTTGCAGCTACTCACCGTCCGCCCGAGCGGACCAGCCGCACCAGATCATGCACGTACCGGTAATGCCGTCTACAAAAAAAAATAAAAAAATGATGAGATAAAATGTTATTAATTCCCGAGAGGACATTTGAGCAAGCGGAGCGCCTCTGCATCCAACGAGCGTTGCGATAATCTCATTTACGTTCATAACAGGAGTAAAAAACATAAAGAGCGCGGCTGCCAGAGATGTGAATTAAGCATACTTAGTCTGCGAAAGGGGGAGGAAAAAAAAAGTCGTGATAATAGAATATAAATTATTCTTATTGGCCGACAGATGTTTAGTTGCGCTTCTAATTGCACGCTGCAGCATCGCATTTAATGTGTTTATTTTCTTGTAAGCAGCTGTTGCTCCACGCCCACATCGCAAAGACATATTTTTAGATGGCACTTTCGCGTTTGTGGTAATAAAAATATAAAAAAAAAAAAAATAAAAATATTAAAAAAAGACTGAAAGTGAGGAAGAACAGGATGCATTTTAAAAAGCTACCAAAATATAAATTTACACTCCGGGCCAGATTAATGAGAAAATATGACACAAGAATCCGTCCATTTTCTGAGCCGCTTATCCTCACGGGGTACGACGATCCAACAGATGCTCATTATAACGGCGGGGGTGATTTATTATTATATTTATTTATTGTACCCCAAATAGGAAGTAGTATTAATAATGCATTACATCGTACATTGAGTGAAAAGGGAGTTTCAGACTAAATGAGAAAAACTTTTTGGGAAAATGGCGAGAACCGAAGAAGACTGGCGTGACCGCATGGGAGTAACGTGATCGCTAATTGTTGTTACAGATGCCGTAGCTGCATAACGGAAGATCCATCCATCCGCTTATCCTCACGAGGGTCGCGGGGAGTGCCGGAGCCTATCCCAGCTGTCAACGGGCAGGAGGCGGGGTACGCACCCTAAACTGGTCGCCAGCCAATCGCAGGGCACATCGAGACAAAACAGCTGCACTCGCAATCACACCTACGGGCAATTTAGAGTGTCCAATTCATGTTGCATGTTTTGGGGATGTGGGAGGAAACCGGAGTGCCCGGAGAAAATCCACGCAGGCACGGGGGAGAACATGCAAACTCCACACAAGCGGGGCCGGGATCGAACCAGGGTCCCTCAGAACTGTGAGGCCAACGCTTTAGCAGCTGCTCCACCGTGCTGCCCGTTGTTATTATTATTTACTTTTTGAACTGATTTGTTTCTCAAACTCCTGTTCCACTGAATAATTTAACAGCGGCCACTTTTATGCCCCCTTTTGTCTCGTTTTTTGCAATTTCACCTGCATATTTTCGACACATTGAAGCAGATTACAGGGCAATTATTTATATATATATATAAAATATAATATACATATATTATGATGATTTCTCACCATGGGTGGGGGGTATCAAACGAGCTGCAAATCGGCCGTAAGATGTGCAATAACTTGTGTATGACTTCTAACCGCTGACACGGGGGCATGAAAACTCCACAAAAGGCGGGTCTGGGATCGAACCCGGGACCTCAGAACTGTGAGGCCAACGCTTTACCAGCTACCCCAACATGCCCCCCACAACAGATGATCTTCTCAAAAATTGTTACCAATCTCCATGTCAATAAATCGCAGAGATTTCACTTTGGTAGGTGCTGCTGTTTTGGCGAGCGAAAGATGTTCAACGGCCTCAGCAGTTTTATCTCCTCGCCACCGTCTTGAGCAACATCCAAATACACGATGCACGTCGTTATGTACGGTTTGAATGTTATTATTTGAATATATTATATTATTATATCTGGAAATAAAAATGATTTAAATAACATCATTCCATCCATCATTCAATCAAAAAAAAAAGTTTATTTTTGAGTTTGATAAAAGTACAAAAAGAGTTAAAATAAAAATAAAAATGGATAAAACAGTTTGATAAAACTCACACCTAATTTCAAAAACGTTTTTTTTTTTTCAATATTAAAGAGAAATGTATTGAAAATATAAGTTCGATACAACTGAACTTTACTTCGGCTGTGATTCTTTCGCGTACCACCAGCCGTCCTCGTACCACACTTTGAAAACCGCCCCTAAGAGACAACTGGAGACCAACGAAATGAATAAATACAGTACTTAGGTTCAACGTTTCAGGCGTTTTTTTTTAGTTTTCGGGTGTTTTGCGAAGTGCAAGTTAGGCCGCATCGTCTGCTGTCGTGGGTCAAAGGTTGCTCCACCGCATAGCGACAACCTTTTAAATTCCTCTTTCATCCTCAGAAGGGAAAACATTAAATTGGAGGTGCAGTGACATTAACGGCCCTTCCCCTGAAGAGATTATTTTTGTGCCTGGTTAAATAATAATTGCTTTTTATACTCTTTAAGCTTTAAATTATACATCGGGAGACTGTGACGTCCCCGCTCGCACGGTGACCTTGTCCTCAAAAAATAAAAGCAAACATATCCCAAATTTGATGATTAAAATGCAATTGAAATTGAAAAAAAAAAAAAAGAACAAGTCAAAATGGATATATAAAATTGCGGCTGTCGTGTCGGCTCGCCGAAATGAGAGCAGATGGGTGGCCCGAGCTCGTCGGCGGATTGGAATAAACAGGAAGTGACCTTGAGCTTTTCCAAAGCTCACCCCCGGCATAAGTTTTGCGCGTCTCCGCAACTTGACGGTATTCATGAGCATCTGGCCCGGCCTGACCTGCGCGGAGATTCGCCGCATTTCAAACACTCGGCAAATATTTGTTTCTTCTTTGTGCTTCCTCCGCTGCAGCTTTGTTTTGTTCTTGTTCTTCTCTCGTGCTGACGTTCATTTGAGATCCAAGTACACGCACACGCACGAAAAAAAAAAAAAAAAACAACAACACGTTACTGTATACCTATGTGTATAAATATGTCAGGTATGGAGTGAGAGATCTTAACAGCTGATGGACAAAACATGAGGCACAAAATGTAGTATGATGATATTCAAAAGGATGACACGGTGGATCAGATGGTTAAAGTGTTGGCCACGCGGTTCTGAGGTCCCGGGTTCAATCCTGGACCCACTTGTGTGGAGTTTGCATGTTCTCCCCGTGCCTGCGTGGGTTTTCTCCGGGAACTCCAATTTCCACCCAGATCCCCAAAACATGCAACATTAATTGGACACTAAATTGCCCATAGGTGTCATTATGAATGCGGCTGTTTGTCTCCATGTGCCATGCGATTGGCTGCCGAGCAGTTCAGTTCAGGGGCCGCCTCCTGCCCGTTGACAGCTGGGTGAGGTTCCAGCACTCCCCACGACCCTCGTGAGGATAAGCGGCTCAGAAAATGAACGGGTGGAGGGATTTTCAAAAGGAAGAGCCGCAGACAGGCTGTCCCAGAAGTCAGACCCCAAAAAGTCTTGCTCCGGGAAAATTGTCGATGCAGAAAAATGATTGAAGTTATCAAGGTAAAAAAAAAAAGTAAAAGCAATCTCAATCGTCACAAAACACTGCAATTAGTCAGTCCCACCCCACCAAAACAAAACCAACCCAAATTCTTGTTTTTATGATATGTTAACGGTTTCTATTTTCAATGAACAGTATTGTACTACATGGGCGGTACGGTGGTTCAGCTGGAACACTCTAGCTGCACAGTTCTGAGGTCCCGGGTTCAATCCCGGACCCGCTTGTGCGGAATTTGCATGTTCTCCCCCCGTGCCTGCGTGGGTTTCCTCCCACACCCCAAAAACATGCAACATTAATTTGACACTCTAAATTGCGCATAGGTGCGATTGTGAGTGCGACTGGTGATTGTCTCGATGTGCCCTGCGATTGACCGGCGACCAGTCCAGCGTGTACCCTGTCTCCTGCCTGTTGACAGCTGCGATAGGCTCCGGCACTCCCCGCGACCCTCGTGAGGATAAGCGGCTAGGAAAATGGAGGGATGTACAATATGAAAACACATAATAATAACATAAAGGCAGCAATGTGCCGGGTACTGTGTGGGGTTTAATTAATAAACAGCATGTACACAAGTAGATTGCATCATTTAATTATAGGGTTTTTTTTTTTTTTTTTTTAAATGATATGATATCGAGTTGCATCCATACAGGATGAGCGGTACCTCAAGGTTCTGTAGACATGCCGGCGGGGCGGGAGGGTGTGGGGTCAAGAGGTAAGCCAGAAGGCATCCGAGGTGCAGCCATTGTTACGCCGTAGGCCCCACTTAATGTCAACCCCGCCAAGTGTCGCGGCGCACGGGTCAGGCTGCGCCTGACGGACGCTTGAAGGCCACGCCGCAATGACAGCGTCGAAGGTGAGAGCCCCCGTGTCCAAACGGGGGTCCTCAAATGATGCGCTGGCGCTTCAAAAACCGAGTTACCTCAGACTGAAGCCGCATCTCAATTTGTGACGGCGACCCTGAACAAGGAAGAGTTTGCGGCTGCTCTTTTTTTTCCTTCTTCTTCTTCTTTTTTCCCCCCTTCCTCAACTTCCTGCTGATGCGAGCGTCTCGAAGCCGAGAAAACGGCTTAAGTGGCTTTAAAAGCAATGCATTCGGAATAACTTGGGATAACGGCGGCGGCGGCTCGGGATAACATAGGATGCAACTCGGTTTGAATACAGACGAGCGCTGAGCGACAAACAACACATAGTGATGCGGTTAACGTGGCACCGCAAGTAAAGATGAGGAATCGGACTGCCAATCGGAGGCGGGAGGATAAAGTGAACAATTGATCGAGCTCTCACTTACTTACTCGCTCAGTCTGCAAAGGACAATAAAACATTTTAAAAGAACACAAAAGAATTTCCGGCCTATAAACCGCGACTATTTTCACACGCTTTCAACCCTGCGGTTCATGCGGTGATGCGGCTGATTTGTGCATTTTTTATAACGTCCGCAAGGGGGCGCTCGAGCGGAAAAGGGAAGCGTGAGACCGAATATACACATATATGCCAGGGAAGTGACTTTTACCGGTCTGGCCCTCTTAGCATTGCGCTAGCATGTTACTGCCGTGTCTCAGTGATTTTTACCAGCGTGTTTTTTTTTTAGCATTAGCGTTATTGCTAGCGCGACGCTACGATTAGCGCGGCGGTGCTAGCGTTAAACTCTCTGTATACCGTCTTTCTTTGTAAATATGTCATATTTCAATGTGGGCACTTGCGGCTTTTACACAGCTGCGGCGTATGTATGTACCAAATGGTATTTCCTTTACAAATGTACCAGGTGAGGTTCATAACCAGGTGCGCTCTGTAGGCCGGGAATTACGGTAGATCAACAAAAAGTTAGCAAATTGCATAAAACGGTGACGTGGCAACCCAATCGAACAGCTTTTCGAATATGTTATGCTGGTCATGTTTTCTTAAAAAAAAAGAAAATGCAAACAGCAAATAACGCAAACGTACCAAAGTGAAGCAAACTGTTTTTTAACCGGCCCTGTTAGCGGGGCGCTAGCGTTAAACTCGATGTGTACCGTCTTTCTTTGTAAATATCTCGTGTTTCAATGGGGGCACTCAAGCGGAACAGTTAAGAGTGAGACCGGTGGAATATATGTGCCGAGGAAGTGACTTTTACCGGACCTGTTAGCGCTGTGCTAGCATGTTACTGCCGCGTCTGAGGGATTTTTACCGGCCCTGTCAGCGTGGCGCTAGTGTTAGCACAGCGGCATTAGTGTGGCCACGCTAGCGTTAGCACGGTGGCGCTAGCGTTAAACTCTCTGTGTACCGTCTTTCTTTGCAAATATCTCGTATTTCAACGTGGGCACTTGCGGCTTTTACACGTCTGCGGCCTCCGTGTGTACCAAGTGGTATTTCCGTCACAAATGTACTCGGTGAGGCTTATAACCAGGTGCGCTCTGTAGGCCGGGAACGACGGTTAGTTGTTTTGCAACACATCTGTTGCCAGGCAACAGGCAGAAATCGCATCCCCGAGAGTTCATGACATGTTCTGCTGTTGAATCAATACTTCTCAATCATGCAACGAGTTACTGCATATTTCATTTATTTGAAGCTGTTTTGCGAGCCGGTTGAGGCGAAAGTGGCAATGCGTGCCCTCCATCATTATGCACAAAAACAGGTGGAAATTTGTTGCTAACGTGCACAAGTGTCGAACGTAAAAAGTATTCCGACTTGTGGAAAACTACATGCTGACTGGTCTCTACATGACGCTCGCACTTGAATACACAAACATGATGCGGGGCTACTAAACCGCAGAAAAAAGAGATTTTCGCTTGTATTCATGCCGACAACTAACGAATAAAATCTAATGAACTATTTGGGATTCATGCGAAACCATGCAGAATAACCATCCATCCATAATCCGAGCCGCTTATCCTCACAGGGGTGACGGGAGAGCCGGGGCCTATCTCAGCGAGCTTCGGGCAAAAGGCGGTCTACACCCTGAACCGGTCGCCAGTCGGCCGCAGATATCGACACCATCACTGAGCGGGAATCGATCCCGCGCCGCCAGCGCAAAAGTCAGGCGTGTGTAACACTACACCATCGGTGACTCGCCATCATGCAAAATATTGCAACATAATTCAGTGCTCGAATGTTTTTTTTTTTCTTTGTTGTATTTTCTCTAAATTGCAGTGACCGGGAGTCGCTTTCTTCGCAGTCCGAAATGTTTAGCGTCGTCGTTTTCAAAGACCTCGGTACGAGTCGGCGTCTCGTGCGGTCAGTCTGAATTTTCCCCGAGCTGAGGAGTCCGAACGCCTCAAAGGTCGGCGGCCATCCGACGTCGTGTTGTGCTGTTGAATTTATGCAGAGCAAATGGATCAAGCTATGCTACGTAGCAGCCGTTGAGATGGACATAATCATAGATTACTCTATATGATTTTCAAGAATGGATTTTCATATCTTGAGGTGTTTGAGGCAATGCTCTCGCTTTACTCTTATCTCGACTCTTTGTCATCCAAAGAAACCCCCCCACACCCATGCTAAGGCACAAAAAAAACATTCCTGTATTATCCTCCGTATGGAAACACGTTCGGAGAAAGATTCTATCGAGCTATTTAAAATCCAGTTCAAAAGAATATTAAACGCTGCATCAATTCACGGCTCATATTCATGCGGCCGGCGGCGGCGGTGATTACGCAGCTCTCACCGGACAATTAATTAGGTACACGTTAACGCTGTTGTGGCATCTTATGATGGTGAACGAGGTGCCCAAAATATTAGAAACAGCTCTTGGGCAATCATAAACATGCAGTACACATTAATTAACATTAACTGGAGACTCTAAATTGCCCCTAGGTGTGATTGTGTGATTGTCTCCATGTGCCCTGTGATTGGCTGGCGACCATTTCAGGGTGTACCCCGCCTCCTGCCCTTTGACAGCTGGGATAGGCTCCAGCACTCACCCCGCGACCCTCGTGAGGATAAGCGGCAAAGAAGATGGATGGATGGTTGTCCCATGGTGCTTCCTGCGGTTGAGTAAATAAATACCTCCATGGCCGCTATACGGAGAAATAATGTACTTATTTGTGCATCAGTGAACAGAAGTGCGATATCAACTGCCACAAATGAAATGAAATGAAATTGCTAAAATGCGACTTTACTTGCCCTTTTCAATCAAAACTGAGCATTTTTTTGTGCAAAAAAAAAAAAAAAAATCCATCCAGGCATTTTCTTAGCCGCGTATGCTCACAAGGGTTGCGGGAGTGCTGGAGCCTCTCCCAGCTGTCAACAGGCAAGAGGCGGGGTGCACCCTGAACTGGTTGCCAGGCAACCGCAAGGTACGTTGAGACAGTCGCACCCCCAATCACACCTTGGGGCAATTCAGAGGCGCCAATTAATGTTGTGTGTTTTTGGGATGTGACAGGAAACCCAAGCAGGCACGGGGGGAGAACGTGCAAACTCCGCACAGGGATCGAACCCGGGTCCTCAGAACTGCGAGGCCAACGCTTTCCGGCTTCTCCACCATGCCGCCTGCGGTCAAATCGTTTTCTGAATTCGGCTCCCCGTGAGGTGTGCCCAATGAAGCGTCCAGCGCGTGCGTCGCCCACTTTGGCCTTTTCCTCACTGATTTGAGTCATTGTTGTTTTTAAAAAACTCGCGACGGTTTCCGCTGCGCCCTTTCAAAGTTGCCTCGCGATCCCCGAAGACGGAAAACACGGCGGCCCCGTCCTGACACAGACTCCGAGTCTCAGAAGGCCGTCCGGCAGTCGACCGGCCCGTTGATGACAAACTCAGCAGTTGCTGTAAAGCGGCCGCGGGCGTCATCATCTATTCATTTCCTCCCGCATTTGCATAACAATGTCGGCCGGGCGTCTCCGCTTGATAACTTTGCCCCGCAGTCGGTGGGCCGCGGCTGTGTGATATCTGCGTTGGTGTGCAGCTGCGAGTGCGCGTCGCGGTTCAAGATGATTTATTTCCCCCGACGCCGCATGTGCAACGCGGCGTAACGGCCGCGCTCCCGTTGCTCCGATAGCGGCAGATAAACGCGGCCCAGACAATCACAATCTTCGATGCGAGTTACCCGCGATTTACTGAAGCCAAGATAGGACACATATGGGATGCGGGCCACATACAGCCCCAAAATCCCCCATCCGGGCCCCGACTGTGTGGAGTTTCCATGTTCTCTCCGCGCTTGTGTGGCTTTTCTCCAGGCACCCCAGTTTCCTCCCACATCGCAAAAACATGCAACGTCAATTGGACTCTCAGGTGTGATTGTGAGTGCGATTGTTTGTCTCTATGTGCCCTGCGATTGGCTTGGCAACCAGTTCAGAGTGTACCCGCCTCCTGACCATTGACAGCTTGGATTGACTCCGGCACTCCCTGTGACCCTCGTGAGGATAGGCGACATAGAAAACGGATGGATTTCATGAGTCACTTATGGCGTAGTAGTACAAATACCTGACTTTGGTGCGGGCAGCGTGGGATCCATTCCACATTTGGACACTAACGCGTCATTGGCATTTGCCAGTTCGTTGCAGTGCGTTACTGCATTGTGGAATACTCTGCTACTGTGCATAAGTCGCAGGTTTTGTGGACGGCATCCACTTGTCACAGCGTATCAGTGCCCCCATAGTCTTGCTACGTTTTGTTCACGTGTCGAGTGTTCCCTCATAGTCATCGGACCTTGCCTTATGTTTTTGGATCTTCCCTATTGCCTCGCGTTTTTGTGCTTCTGCCCGTTTTAGACTGCTCATCGCCTAATATCATGTCCTCGTCCCGGAGTCCCGCATTTGGGTCCGCCCCCCGTGTCGCTTGCTCATGACATCTTAAAGGTTAAAGGCTGTTTATCACTTCTGAGAGTTTAACTTGAACTAATGCATTTTTAAAAGTGCTGCACGCGTACATCCCAGATTTCATCAACTAAATGCCACGTCTAAATTAGTTACTAGGTGCATCATCTAAAAAAGAAAAATAAACTCACCTCACACAATTAAAGCTTCCTAATAGCTTCCTCTTTTCTGTCTGTAAAAAATAAAAAATAAAATGCAAAAATGTGTACTCCCTCTATTAATCTCACTTCATAGATTCCATATTTGTTGTAACTGCAATGATGTCAGTCAGCAAAACGGCAACACACGTCAACAGTCCAGAGTAAATACAGGTAAAAAAAAATTGAGAAAATATATCTGAAAACATCCTACAATGATAATAATAATAATAATAAAGACATAAGCTATGATATTCCACAGATAGCTGCAAGGACATGAATATTCTCCACTGCCGTCCAGGTCAGAAATGCGACGGCGGCGTTCAAATCTCCAAATCCAATCGTTTGATAGAAGGACATCTTTTTCTATCGCTCTTTAATGACCAATAATGATAAAAGATGCGGCTGTTAATCCTCTTAGGGCTTTCCTCTTTACTCACTGAGTGCACTGAGACATCTTTGCGGGAATGATAAGATGGCAGCAGAACGAGGAGCGAGATTGAGTTTGACTCGGAGCAAAGCAGTAAAGAGGCTCAAGGGGGGGGGGGGGGGGGCGTCTCAGAGGTCATGAATAAAAGAGCAAAAAGGGAACAATTTGGGGCATTTAAAAAAAAAAAAAGCGGCAACAGAATGTCACATTTTGGATGTGACGACGACGGAAGGCCAGATTTCATTTTGGAGCCTTTTCACCGCACAATTTGCAACCACCTGCGTGGTTTTCGGCAGGCGGGGTCGCAGGTTCGATGACAAGACACAGTTCAAGTGTCTGCGAAGGGAAAATAAATCCCTTCCGCATTTGACACAGCACAGAAAAGGGTGTTGTGGACAAGCCTGCCAAATGGGAACGATAATAATTCAAAATGCTGAAAAATCAACGGCGTGGCAACCTGAACTCACTGAAACCGGGGCCTGTTAAACCTTTTACGGTCGGTCATGTACCAATAAACCAGTGCTTCTAAAATAGTGCCCCCCCCCCATGTGACCCTGGGGGAACATGCATTTTTTTTTTTTTTTTGCAGTTCCAGAATGAGGTGTAATTGCACATCCACTACAGTAGTGGGCAGTAGCGCTCTCGATGTCAGAGTGTGCGCAGGGATTATTAGCTGTAGCTATTAGCTTTAGCTTTTTTTTTTTTTTAATTGCAACGGCCAGTCAACGAACCCACAAGAGACAACGATTTTTTTAAAAATATGGTTGAAAAGAAAGTGAGTGAGAGACGAAGACAATGAGATAAAAGAAAGTTAACACGAAGAAATATGACGAAGCGTACGTAGCGCACGGCTTCAACGTACAGTGGAAGACGAGCAAAGATGGCGGCGTCTATAATTATTTTTAAAAATGTTGGCAGGGGACGTCATAAATCCAAATAAATGAATGCGCCATTTAAAGACATTACACCACAGACGTGCTGATAAAACGCTGGATTTTTTTTTTCAGCGAAAACGTGCCGAATATTGGCAACAATCATCCCGCTCTGTGAAAAATACTTCAGTAAACCAAAACAGTGCTCGCTCCTGTTTGGATCATATAACGTAGCGTACCAAATTGCTTGGTTGTTTTATTCATTTTTGTTTTGCATCATATAAGGTAGCTTACCAAATTGCTTGGTTGTTTTATTCATTTTTGTTTTGTAAGTTGAAGTGTTTTTATATATTGTGGACCTGCGTTAGTGTTGCTGAACTGAAAGTTATTGATTTTATGTAAATTTCAGTGATGAGAATTTTGCGCGGATTCGCGGAATTCCAATTTTTTTTCATCTGAAAATGTCATTTTTGTGAAACGTGTAAATCCGTTGAGAATTATTATTATTATTATTATTTTAGGGGGGCGGGGCAAGGCTGTAATCAAGACCGGCCGCCAGCATCTAACGGCAACCCTCATCATGAAATTAATCACAGCTGTGATAGCGGAAAACGGCATTGCTATCTGTTTGCATTAAAATTGGTGTTCATAATAATGACAAGATACCGATTTCCGGCAGCATTTTGTCGGTATTTTCACTCTGATGTTAACATTGCATAGAGAAGCATTATATTTACTACGGCTAAGTTATGACTGATAGACATACGTGCGCATATGTCATCGAGCGATATTCCGTTGGGAGCAAAAAATATCCAGGAGCATATCCAAACCAGCGAACACTAAGGTAAGTTGGACGTAAATTTCTCAAATATTATATCATTGACAGTTGTTATCTGTTTCACTGGCCGTTACTTGTGTACTTATTAATGAAGTTTAACTTTTAAGTGCAGTAGCCTATTTGATGTGAATTTCACTATCTACATTTTTGTCTGAACTTTGGCAAAAATTATTTTGGTTGTTTGTGCTCATATTTTGAAGTTTACAAAATGTTATGATTGCCCTGTATTTACATTGTTAGAAATAACCAGAGGTCACTATTTAACAGTGTGTTTTAAAAAAAATAATATATATATATATATACATACACACACACATATGATTAAAAAAAATTCGTGGCTAATGCAAACATTTTCAGTGTTTTTCCAAATTGGTCATCGTCATCCCTGAATTTTATGATTCACTATCAAATGGTGTGATAAGTCGGTAAAAAATGTTTACAGTTTAAAGAATGATATATTTTTTTATTTCAGGCATATAAATGTGCTTAATCTTTTCAGTTACAAACAAAAAATTTTTTATGAAGTTATTCTTTTTAAGTTGAACTATATTTCTAATTTATTTTTTTTCTTTAATGTTAATTAGGATACAATGTTAAGCAGACCTGTACTTTTTAACAATTTACAGACAAATGATATTTATAGTCGTGGGGTGTGCGAATTGTTTTCGTCTTGCTGGGCGGCGGCGTAATAGACAATAATTGAGAAGCACTGCACTAAACCACTTTGGAATAATGGATGCTCCTTTGTCAAGCAAATTTCTCACGGCTGCACATAACTACGTGTTTAAGCCGTGAAAAGTGCTCGGCTTAAAGCTTCCGGTTGCTGCAATTTTCAGTGGGACCCCACGTTGTGACAATGAGGCGCTTTAAAGCATCCATTTCATTCATTCAAAGGAAATGTGTATTTTGGGGGCACTAGACATAACTCATGCTGAGGGATAAATACGTCGACTGTGACCAATTTTAATCGCATCCAAAGAAAGGTGGTGAATATCTGTTGAATGCTTCAGTATGAATACAACTGAGTACTACTTAGTTTTAGTATTTTCTGCAATTATCTTCAAAAACGTGTTTTGAAGCAAATCTCAAAATTCACTTTGCTGGCTCTTGAAGTTGATTCTATTGGCTGAATAATTTTTATTTTTTTTTTTGGTGGAAATTGGTTTTGTAGTTGATAAGCAAGACAATAGTTCTTGTCATTTTATGCTTGGTGGTGTTAAAACCTGGCGGTTCACCAAGTACAAAAGTATGCGACAAAATATCTTTTGGCAGTAATAAATTGCACGCCCACAATGAAAACAATTTTGAATTTGAAAAACAGTAAACACTCTTCAGCATTTGCGGATTCACCAACTTCCTGATTATTATATATATTTTTAATTATAGGGAAACCATGTTGCATTATTTGCCTGACTTAAAAAAAAAAAAAATACATAAAATCACGTTTGCTTTTTTTGCGTTTTGGCCAAAAGTACTACATTGGCTCCGAGAAACTATGTTGACGTAGGTTGAGGAGCTTCATCTAGTCAACAGTAGTGCTTTGCTGTAGCATTCTTTTGGATGACGTCACTGTGATTTGATGTGCGTATGCCATCGCACTCGCAAATCTGCACAGTCGAGCACGAATAATCACGCGTGTAGAATTTGTTACGCGTAGAAGTACATAGATATTGAAAAACGTGGCTTATTTTTTTGTAGTCTTGACCAATGTTCCCTCTAAGCTGCGCCACCGATCCAGCGCAGTGAACCACAGCCTGACGTCACTGCTCAGCTTACTTCTACTTCCTAGTTTACCTGACACCGCCCCCCTCCGCTCTTAAAGGGGTACGCTCATAATTACAAACAGAACACACACCTGCAACTTTATATTTGCGGGCATGACTGGTGGACCACACCCGTAACTTTATATCTGCGGGCATGACTGACCACACTCCGTACGTTTTTCAAATTTGAGTGACTGACGTCAATTACTTGCGGATTTTGGCTATTTAGGGCCTGGCTCTTTCTTTTTTTTTTTTTTTGCCCCCAGCGAGTAGCGTTTGCCAGGCGTCGTTCGCGGGGGCTCAGTCGCAACTACTCCGAAGGTAGCGGGACACGATTAATAATGAGAGACATGCTGCATTTTTTTTCACAATTGTAATTACTGTTGTTAGGTCTGACGTAAAATGGCCTGACGTAGTTCCTCGTTGGGGGAAATTCGCGTGGCACAAATGAGCTATTAGCCTCACGCTTGTAATTTCGTGCTGGCACGCGATGTTATCGGCGAGTCTCTGCTTTCCTGGGACGTCGACGTTACCCGTCATGTGCTCGATAATCGTCCGACAGGGTTTTGGTTGACGTCCGACAACCGGCACCCGTCTGGCACTCCCGTCACGCTCTCCACGAACGACGTGATGCGGATATCAAAGAATCTCTTTAAACGGCTGTAAATCGTTTCCCGATCTCGGTGACGACGGGACCCTTTTTGTGTGCGCGCGCGTGTTTTTGAAGAAGTTGTTTCGCAGGCAGATTTGTCTTGTCACCGCTCGGGGAGGCTTCGCTTATTAGCATTTTACAATCAGCGGTGAGCAGCTGTTTCCATTGATAACAAATGGACGTAATTGCATCAAGATCGGCGAGGCTAAACCATGTTGACATGCATGCAATCATCTGTTTTCTCTTTACCTGCATTCCGCCTCTAGCATTGAGCTAGCAGGATGCAGTAATGTGTTTTGTCTCTCCCCCCCCCCCCCCCCCAATCCCAATTTAATGTCGGAAGTGTTCTCGCTCGCTCCAGCTGATGGGAAGAGAGTTTTTACAAGTGGCTACACAAAAGATTTTATTATTGGGCGCCCGTTCCGCTGTCAGCGCTGATAAGAACGAGGGGGGGGGGGAAGCACGCCGCCAGCAGAATCGCACGGCAAATAAGTTCTACATCCACCCGGCGGAGTCCAAATAATTGAGATTCAAGCCCCTTCCCCCACGCACGCACGCACGCACGCACACAACAGCGGCCGTTATGCAATGCTGTCACGACAAATCTTTTGATGTACTTTTAGACTTCGTACAAAGTCGGTAATTGCTTGCGATGGCCTCTGGTGACACGAGACAATGTCCAAAAGTCACCAAACATTCAACTCTTTGGGGTATTGTAATCCCTCGTTTATCGGGGGGTTAGGCGCAAGACCCACGCCCGCAATAAGAGAAACCTGTGAAGTAGAACCCCCACCCCTCTTTTTTTTTTTTTTTCTTCTGGTTATACATATTTTAAACCTATATAAAGATCACCACATTCCTCTTTTAACCTCTTATAAAACCTTAATTAAAGATACAAATACTTGTAGACATTCTACATTTTATTACTGTTTGTCTTTTTTTGTTTTACAGTTTTATCATTTTGGGCATCGACAATTTGAATTTATCAAGAAAAAAAATACACTCAATATCTCCCACTATGCTGAATTATGCATTAAACATAAAAATGACAGTTATGTATTCGCGTATAACACTGGAGAGGGCTTTATTTTTGAGCGGTTATCAATTCAAGACTTTTTTTTTTTTTTTGTAGCGGTATAGACGTCCATGTGAATAAAATTGAAACAGAAGAGGGGAAAAACCGAAGTGTCCCTTCTACCGCCCGTCATCTTGCAGGTTGTTCTTTTGACCTCGGCCATTCGTGAATTGGGATGTTTTTCGCCGGACGTTCATGACATCGAGCTGACACTGCAGCACATTTTCTTTCCGGCGCACATTCGAGACAGGTTCAGAAGACGACGTCTTTTCTTTACACGCTTCACATTTGCAACATCCAGCTGATGCCGCGTTTCTTGCCAAAAAGCTCCAGCTCCGCCCCCCCCCTCTCCAAATGATATTTTCCCAGAATCTTTGTGGCTGGTCATCGTTCCTTTTTGGCAAACTCGTTTTTCCACGTTATTAAATCCGGCACAGGGTGTCTGGAATCTGTGCACGTTACTAATGAAGTCCCAAAACTTTAAGGCTATTCTGTAGGGAAATGTGTTGACAGACGCAGATTGTGGCAACCGCCAACTGATTCCCCCCCCAACCATCATCCCGATATGCTTCATTGCATCTTGGATCCTTCTTTGGCTTCACTCCGCGAGCCAAGCTTATTTGTAGATTTTAAATAAGTGACTCGCTGCGCTGTATGAAACCTAAAATTCATATTAGAGGAATCAGTAGTACATGCATCATCATTTTCATCACCGTCGTCCTAATGGGAAGGCCAGTGAGGGTGATTGCACATCCCTGCCAGCAGATGGCGCTCAGGTCCTCTCGGGCTCGTGTGAAGAGGACGTGCATACGCAGTGATTTTTATTTTAAGACCGATTTGCGTCTTCACTGGTCACTTGCGCAAATCAAGAGATTCCCCCTCATCTTTGAAGGTCAGAGAAGGACAAGAAGCGCGTGCGCCCACTTGGCAGCTTTGGACGCTGCCACAGTGGCACTTGTGTTGGCCTCTTGAAGCGGCATCGCTTCGCCTTCACTCAGGCCCCAATCTTCATTTGCCCCAGTGCCCCCCCCCCCCTCCATTATTTTACCCGTCGGTCCTCTTTGGCCCCCTTAGCATCTGCGCCCCCTCCGTGCTCGCCATATGCCCCCCCGTGCCCTTCGGCCGGAACCAATAATTTATTAATCTCAAAATGCATGAATTATCAATTCTCTTATTTTCCATCCAATTCTACTCTTGACCTGTTTCCGCCCCCCCCCTTTTTTTTTCCCCAATCCTGCCATCACGCAGATGGCCCGTGGAGAACTTTTCAACTAAATCATGTACTTTGCCGTTATGAAAGTATTTGACCATTTATGAGTATATTTGTCAGAATACAATAAGAAAACTTGCACGAAATGAAGCAAGAGTGCCCTGTACACATTTATGAGAGCTGATGAAGAGCCCATCCGGCATCGTGAAATGCTTCGAAGCTGACTTTCAAATTCAATTCCATTCGTTTGAACATTTTAAACGGGGAATTAGCAGTTATACACTGAATTATCCATTTCTGCAAACCTATTTAAGCCATCAGAAACTCTTATGTAATTTTTTTTTTTAAATATTTGTGATTTTGGTTTTCTACAAGGCAGTACAATGGAAAATACACAAACAAGAATCAGATTTAATGGCAAATTATGTAACAACACACAAGGAATTTCACTGACAAGAACTAACAACAACAAGACATTAAGTTCATAGGAACTATTCCTTATACGAGTCGCGATTAGGAGTCCGTCAACGCCCCACATTAAATTAAGTTTATACGGAGTGTCCTTACCCTTTCGACCAGTGTAATGACAATTGCGTAAACGGTTGGCATCATCGTTATTTTAACGTGGAAAAAAGAGCTTCAATTTACCTGTTTGTTAACCATTTAACTGTTACACCAACCTATCAAATGTTTTAATCTCCAGGGCTGTTCAGAATCCGCTTTATTGGCCAAGTGTGTAAAAACACACGAGGACTTTTTCTCTGGCAGTCGGTGCTGCTCTGATATGACATTCAGAACAAGGAACAACATAGCAACAAGAACAAGAAGAGACATTTCTGTTTATAGGAACTATTCCTTATAAGACGTGCAAGGACCAGCAAGATGGGAGTGAGTGTCCTAAAACGGCACAAGGCAGAAAATTAGTCGGTCTGCTGATCAAGAATTTAATGACTTAATTGCCCGAGGGGGAAAAAAACAGTTCGAATGCCTGCTACTTTTGATTTTCATCAATCTGTAGCGTTTTCCCGACGGAAGGAGCTGGAAGAGCTACGAGCCAGGATGCGGAGGGTCCGAAAGGATTCTGCCCTGATCTGGAGCTAGTTCACCTTGCGTGGGTAGCATGGTGCCGACAATCCGTTTGTTCGTATTTAAGGCAGGAAAAAAAAAAAAAAAAAATCATTAAATGTTGCATCAACAAGGCATTTAGAAGTTTGCAATAATTCCAAGAATCCTTTTGTGGTCTTAGGCAAGCAAAAACTTGTCAACGAGTTTCCGTCTTGTCTTTTATGGGCTGTTCTGTTGCGACTGTAGTCACAAATGAGCCTGACGAAGTGTGTGACAATTTGAACTAGAAAGGTCGTCAGTGTACTTGGTATCAAATTTGCGTGGAAAATGAAGCCTCCCTTTATCGTGGGGGGGGGGGCTTGAAACGGGCCCCTGAAAGAGTGCAGGTAGGTTCTTTGAGCTTTGACTGTCATACGCAAAGGCAGACTGTCCCTTGAATCAGCCAAAGACGAAGTTCATGTGGCGAGACAAACGCAAGTCACGTCTGCTTATGTCCCCCGTACCGGCTCGCGCGTCGTACCTCGCAAAAGGGCACGCGAGCTGCGGAACAAGCGCACAACCGCCGTTTTTCTTGCTAGGACGACGCGCCGTCGCTGGAGTTTAGTCGGACGATGAACGACAGATGAGGCAGTCAAGTCATGTAAGTTCGTCCTTGCCAATACACCAACACGTTTGTGTCACTTCAAGCAGTGGTCTGAATAATAATTATTCTAATAATTTTTGCTTTGTGTTGCTAGCCAAGATTCAAGTTACAAGTGAGCTTCGGTTAAGCCGCCATTTGAGTAGAGCAACAGTTGCTGATGTCATTTTAGCTGTTGGGAAACATCTGGAAATGCATTTATTATTTTATTTTTTTTTTGCTTTAGATTGTAGTCTCACAGGAGAACCCCTTGAAGTAAACCCTCCTCGCAGTGCAGCTCTTTTCAAAAGACTTGTACCATCCCTTGCATTATAGCCTCCTTCAAACAGGGACAAAATATTCTTATTGATGTGTGTTATTTCATTTCCACTGATGCATTTTTGGTTTGGTGACATGCTAACAGGACCTCTTGGAAATGGTAGAGGCTTTATTTATTCATTTTTTTTTTTTCCTGAATTCACAGGTTTGAAAATGCGTTGCGTCCCCGTCCGACACCGTTTCGACCTGAACTTGCTGGCAACGCCGTTGTTCGCCACCTTTGCGTCATACCTTATCCCATCGACATGCACACATCAATCGGCGTGAAAGCAACTTTGCTAACCAGCGCTTATAATGCGGCGAATATGCTCGCAGTTTGGGCTTCTCTTGGGGATGGGGAGCGGCCCCCTCAAAGTGTGCTATCACGTAGCCCTGAGTGATGCTGCAGGCCGCATCGTGGATGAGCTTATTTTAAAGTTCAAAGCCGGGGAACGCGACCGCAAAACGAGCCGAGCGGGACGACGACGGCGGCGGCGGCGGCGGCGACAGGCCCCGCGCTTATCGGGGACGACAAGCGGAACACCGCAATCACTCGCCCGTCTCGCAAGTGGACGGGGAGGAGGCGGACAATTCAAGTGTTTCCCGGTCCTTCCGTACCTCGAAGACACTTTAAAGGGCTCGGCAGTCACAAACTGGGGGGGGGGATTTCACGTCTGAAGTATTCATACAGCTCGCAAAAAAAAAACAAAAACAATCCCAATTGACCGGTGGGTCAAGAAAGAAGCGAGGGTGACAACATTGTCTTATACCGATAAATTAAAGGTGTGTCCGTTTTTCAAATGTTGCTTTTCATGGGATGGGCGATCTTTTCGAATTGTACCAACCTCTGACGCATTTGATCAAACTACTGCAAAATCATCTTTTTCCTCAAACTCATCATCGGAGTCTGTGCTTTAGTACGCCGCATTTCAATTTGTCATAACAGTCAACTCACAGCTAAAATGGAGATTTATCCACAAAAAAAGTCAAAATTTTTGAACATCTCACGATAAAAAAACACGCCTGCAGAAATAACACCTGCCGCTTTTATTGCTGCACTGCAGCTGCGCCTTTTACTTTGCGCTTGTAAATAAATGAATAAATTAATACCTCCCATCGCTCAAATTGATTGGAGCGTTTATTGAAAGTGGCTCCTTTTTTATTTATTTTTTTATTTTTTGGTCCCGCTTCATGCAGTTGAAAAGATGTAATTTCCCCCACCTCTCCATCGCGGAACAACATAATTACACATCAGAGTGATTAGTAAGCTGAATGAATGCAGCCATTCATTTGTTTTTCTTCAGGAAGCAGAAAAGGGAGGGTTTTAAGTGCCGCGCGATAGATGACGCTAACGGCTAACATGTCGCAAATGGGTCCGGAATTGACTGATGATGATGATGATGATGAAGTGCGCAACTAATGCTTTTTCCAAATCGATTGCAGATATAATGTGGAAATAACATGTTTTCAGAACATAACATTGATCGTAAATGTATGCGTTACATGTACAAAACAGAAAAGTGCTATCTTGTAGTTGGATTGGCTACCCGTAAAACATGCCTATGGAAGTAAATATGTGCCACCGGGATTTGAATTAAAAATGCCACTGAAATTTTTACGTTGGAGAATTCACATTCTTAATAGCTGTGTTTCAGTTTAACTTTTCAATGTTAACAAATTTGCTATGATAAAAAAAAAAATATATATATATAAGAAATCAACCTTTAAAATTCAAACGCAATATTTTCAGCTTCCTGAGATTCAATTGGATATTGCGTTTGATTTTGAAAAATTTTTTTTTTTTTTTTTTTTTTTTTTTTTAATGTCGAATTCATTAACATTAAGTGAAACTGAAATACAGATATTGAAAATAAGATCAGTTTTGAAATACCAATGCAAATTTTCCGTCATCAAATTTTCAGTGGCATTTTTAATTCAAATCCTGGTGGCACATATTTAATTCCATACGCGCGGGATCGGCCCCTGGCCACTGGTGGTGTCGATGGGTGCCTCGCGATTGACCGGCGACCAGTTCAGGGTGCAGTCTACGTTTTGCCCGAAGATAACTGTGATAGCCTCCGGCCCTTGCGTGACCCTTGTGAGGATAAGCAGCTCAGAAAATGGATGGATGGACTCCTGAGTAAGTAGCGGAGAAACTAGTTTGTAGCCTTTTCAAACTTCTTTCTGGACTATGAATTTTTGACCTCTCCCTTCTTTTCCAGCGGCTTCTGAGGCAATAAGTAATCCAGAATATACAATGAAATAAAAGACAAACTACCAAATTTCTCTCTTATATCTCATCCGGACTGTTGTGTTCAAAAGAAACATTTTTGAAACCACAGGCCCGCATTGCTTGAATGTCACCTATTTGTGATTAGTCTCTCTTTACACGTCGCGTGCGAGGCTGTGAAATTGCCTCGGAGGGATTTATTATCATTTTCGACGATGTCTCAGCGAGCAGGGATTTCGTCACTTTTTCCGAACACTGCAGGAAACCGCGTCGGCCTGCCAAAACGTGCAGTGTGTACTTTTTCATCATTGAGTGGTTTGGTGATGGTGAGCAGGTGAAAATGCTAATTTTGATCTGACATTAAAAGCAGCAATGTACTTGTGGATTAGTATTTTCATTAATTAACGTCTTTTTGTGTGAATGGTATTTGTTTGCTTCCTCAACAATACAACAACCAGTCTGTTTTCCAGAAAAATCACTTTCTTTTAAGCGTGAGATATTATTTTAATCAGTCTTGTGTGTTAGTTAGCA
Source organism: Syngnathoides biaculeatus (assembly GCF_019802595.1). NCBI lineage: Eukaryota > Metazoa > Chordata > Actinopteri > Syngnathiformes > Syngnathidae > Syngnathoides > Syngnathoides biaculeatus. Next base: position 26,381,682 of record NC_084653.1, on the reverse strand, counting down.
GAATAATGCAAAACGTATGCAATGGACGTGACACTTTGCCGAGGGAAGCACAAATGCCGAAACGATCGATATATCATTCTCCATGAACCAGGAAGTAGCGATTAGAGCCAACGTGGTGTCCGAGGCATTATTTTATTTGCAACCTCCATTTGCATTCTTCTTCTTTGGCAACGCTCGTCCTTTGTTTTCCGCGATGCGGCGTAACATCGGCGATGGCACACTCGGTTGCTGTAACAGGATGAAGTGTCATTGAAATGCTGACGGCACCGCGGAAATTCATCACTGTGACGGAGCTCGCCGACGGCTTGGAAACAAATTCAGCCTGACTTAACGAATATGCCTTTTCTTCAGCACGTTTGTTTAGAGACATCTGATAACGCCACGTCGTCTTTCCTTTTCCGGGTTCATTGGGCTTTTTGCCTGCTAGATTGTCCAAATGGGCCTTTTGCGGTTCGTTTCTTGGTCGCCCTTCCAGCCAACCTTCTTTTAGATTCTTGTGACCGATTTGAGAAGAGAGACCCATTTTTGGAGACTTAACAAACTAATCAGCTGATTCTGAAAATCGGCTCCAGGTAACCTTTGGAAATGTTTAGATGAAAATATCGTAGTTGATTGCATTTTTGAAAAGGTCCACTTGGAGACGTTTACTGCTCAAATGGGCCTGCAAAACTTATTGTAATTTAAATGCCATACCGGGACTACATATTTAGAAGTTCTAAATAGTTTCTTCTGTCTTATTTAAACAGTCACGTCAAAATGTCTCAAATATAAAAACTGAACTCGTTTGATGCTATAAAGTTCAGCGCTACTTCCTGTATGTCTGTTTGAAATTACCGTAATTTCCGGCCTCGGGATCACACCCGATTATAAGCCTAACCCAGTACATTTGTAAAGGAAATACCATTTTCACCTGTGTAAAAGCTGCAAGTGCCCACGTTGAAACGCGAGATATTTACAAAGACAAGAGTTTTCAAAATTTTAATGCTTTAGCTTAGCTTAACGTACTAACAACACAGTAGCTCGAACATACTGGTTTAAAAAAAAAAAAAAAAAAAAAACCCAAAACATACTGCTAAAAAAAACAGCTGTGGAAGCTACACAGTAGCACAGCACGAACAGGGCCGGTTCAAAAAAAAAAAAAACATACCTAAATCACCGAGACGCGGCAGCAACACGCTAGGGCGGCGCTAAAGCTAGTGCAGCGCTAAGAGGGCTGGTTTAAAAATAAAAAAAAACATACCGGTAAAAGTCACTTCCTTGGGACATATATACCGCCAGTCTCACTCTTACCTTTTCTGCTCGAGTGCCCCCTTGAGGCCGTTAGGGGGGGAAAAAAAATGCACAAATTAGCCGCAGGGTTGAAAGCGGCGGGGGGGGGGGGAGTTTTCTTTACCTTTTTTTTTTTTTTTTTTTTTTTTTTTTCCCCCAAAAGTGAATATCATTTGTCAAGCATAGACTTCCATGCATCGGATCTCATTTGTGCACTGTACGCGTACCTCATAAAATGCTGAGTGTTGGGATTTTTGTTCGACAGTTTTCCAGTATCAGTAAAGAAGTACTGCATCTTTACGCCACCATCATCACTTTGAACTTGACTGTACTGCTGACCGGGCACTTGCGAAGGATCATTAACTCCCTAATGTCAATGAAGAAAATATGTTGGGTCGCTATTAGCGTGTCGCATTAAGCCTGCCAACTTTTCACCTAGTGGAGTGTTATTATTTTTCTCATCGCTATATGCCATGTTCGCAACTCCCTTTAGCTAATGTAAGAAGGATGGTAAAACAAATCTTACTCATCGTCTTGGCCAAAACACTGACGCCTGTATTGCCTCCAGGTCGGCGATATAAGAAGAAAACTGTTCTGTTACTTTCTCTGGTTAGGAAAAGGATTTTTTTTTTTCTTTTTTTAAATCGTCTGATTACCAAATTTGCGCAACTGGGCGAAACGGCAGCAATTTTCTATGTTTTGCCGTCAAACATACTTCCCCACCCCAGAAGCTAGTTTCACTTCAAAAGAAGAAATTTGGTAGGTGTGATTGTCATGAATTGATTGACAAAAAAAGTCTCAAGAAGCCCTGCTGGAGAATCGACGGGAAGCCATTTTGATTTGAAGCGGCCCTTCTATTTTTTTTTTTTTTTTTTTTTTTTTTTTTTAGCTCCTTATTTTAGCGATTTTGGTCAAAAGCCTACCAAATTTCAAGCACACATACTGTACTTTATGGGTCCACATTGCTTCTGGACTCGGGGGGGACATAGTGGCAAAAACTTAAGTGCCCCGCCCCAGAAATCTCTCTTCAGCGTGTAAAATTTGCCTCGAGTTGATCCACAAGAAAAGCCTGAAGAAGGCATGCTTGCTTGAAGAGACCCTGGAAGTCGGCCATTTTGGTTTCAAACTGTAATATTGAAACATTTTGGCCGTTTCTTCAGATCTTTCAAAAATAGCCTTGCTTTAGTTATTTATTTCGAAGCCAATTCCACTTTGCAAAACTTGTCTACCATGAGTAGATGCAAAGTTTCACGAAAACACACAGTAAGTGCAGCATGTTGGGTTGAAGTGGCCCGTCTATGTTGGCCATTTCCAAGAATCCGCCAGAAAAGAACTTGTCCCGGATCTCTAAATAGCTGCCTCCTGCTGGTGTACACACTATAACTGATACTACAATTTCCTTCCAACTCACATCCAGGCCACTGTTTGGCGCACCTCTCAACTTTTGTGCACATAATCAAAAAAAAAAAAAAAGCTGGTCCACGTCTTTTCTCACAAATCAAACCTTCTCATTGTGTCCTTTCAGACACAGCGCAGATGTCTCCAGAGCCACTTTGCGGGATGGAGGCCGCGTCCATTACATCCCGGCCGCTCTCGCCTGTCACGTCGGCCGCATTTCTCATTGTGCGAGACGACGACCGTGAGGGCAACGGGCAGAACAGCCGTCACCTTAATGTCTCCCTGCCTGATCATGAAACGCTCACAAAGATCCGCCGGCTCGCCCGCAAGTAGGCCAATCTCCGCTTCGCACACGCGACAAAAGTGTCACAGCACCAACAATATGGGAGTTCACTGCACACACGTGAATTCTGTAATCAAACGACTATTCGGTGCGCTGTGCTGAAGCTCGTGGGGCAGTTCCCCGCTTGCCCCAAGTGCAGAATCAGCCCTGCAGCCTACGTACGTTTTGGCAGTTTTGCAGTTTTTAAAAGGTCACGAGGGGTTACGGTTCGGGTTTCACCCTCACCACCAAATCCCTGACCAATTATGTTAGCATAGTTTAGCTGGTTGACTCAATTGATCAAGCGTCAGAGCAACGTCATTGCAGGTGTCGGAAAGTGGAACAGATCGATGAAGAAAACATCCGAGGGACTCCAGTTAAATAAAGTGACGGCAATTCTGGAGCGCGTTCAAATCATTGTGGACTTCGCCGGTTCACGACGCATTCGTCAACGAGTTGCTCCCCCGCGCTGTTTATCCGACACATGCGCAAATGCAGAGATTGGACGTGACTGTGACGGAGGGAGAAACGGGGCAATTTGGATCCTCATTAAATTTTCAAAAGTCCTGATGGTCCTCACAAAATTGAACCAACTGTTCCAAAGCAACCTTCATTTTATGCTACAGTAACCGCAAATTAGCTTCACAAAAGTGTTTTAATCACACACACTGAAGAGTTAATTTGCTGTGTGCTAATTTTGCACACTCGCCTCTTAGATGAGCATCAGTCACGGTGCACGATGGCTCGACTGATCGGCGCCCGCTCGCCCTCTCTTTTCCGGCCCCGTTGCGATTCAGATCGCCTCCACTAGTACACCGGTCAGCGTCAAACACTTGGAAAAATCCATCCATCCATTTTCGTGTGTATATGTGTGTGTGTGTGTGTATGTATGTATATATATGTGTGTGCGCGCGCGCAATTAATTCAGGGAGTACCTTGCCTCCTGCCTGATGACAGCTGGGGATAGGCTTCAGCACTCCTGTGGCTCAGAAGGAAGAATGGATAATTAATATACACAGTATGTGTATTATATATTAATACATGTGTGTGGTCATTTAGTTTACACGTTTGTTTTTTTTTTCAATTACCATATTTTCCGCACTATAAGGCGCACTAAAAGGCCTTTTAATTTTCTCAAAAGCTGATAGTGCGCCTTTATATATGGATCAATATTGAGCCTTTAGCGCAGCCCATCTAATGGATGCATAAAGTAACCCCGGCCTCTACTGAAGCGTCTATTCTGTGCGCCTTATATATGGAAAAAAAGTATTAAAATAGGCCAGTCGTTGAAGGTGCGCCTTATAGTGCGGAAAATACGGTACTTTTGTGCAGGTATTCTTGCTTCTTCCCTTTCCATTTGAATTGTGATCATGATCTCGTTTTGCATTTTCTAAACTTTTGTCATTCGGATCTCTCTGTGCTCAGATTCACAAACTTCCCCCCTCCTCACAAAAGCTCCCTGGCAATCGGCCGACGTGCATATAAATCCTGTAAGTCATCTTGACATTTTAGCCCATTGAGTTTAAAAATAGTTGGCGTTGATGACGTGCCAGGCGAGCAGCCACTGAATGGAGCGGACGGCTGGCCGGACTATAGTGAAACCTCCTTTTTATTTATTTCATCCTTGAGTCGTTCCGAGTGGCCATTTGTCAGCGCGGGCGCGAATGTCGCTTCTCTCCGTCCTCTGCCAGCGTTCAGCGTTAATGAACACCGCAACCTCACATTGTCATGATAATCAGCGCTTATTTGGCAGTGGAACGCTATCATTACGGCCCTCTTCAACAACCGCCAAAATACACTGTACTCCCCTTTTGAATCATAGGTTACCTTCCTTATTACGTTTGACAGTTATCTTGGGCTGTCACCTCCATTCGTCGTCTCTCTCTCTCCATTTCTGAAAGAAACTCATTGAAAAGCTGATTGCGCGGTGCCATAGGCGGGGGGAGGGGCATTCAGCGGCACGTCACCTGCATGGAAATTACCTTTCCGCGTCCTCCGTCATTGTCCCAGTGGAGATGTTAATTGGCTTCGCGCCGGCAATCGGAAGGGGTCATCTGCGGGAGTCGTCGACTAAATGTTGCGGCCTTATCGCCAAAATGATGATGGCCGGTGACTTTCATTATTTTTTTTAATCCGTCATGAATTCCAAACACGCTTGTTAGCATTTTGAAAGCTTGATCCGTGTTAACATGAAGTGCAAAAGTAGTCCCGCGCAATAAAAAGTGAAAGGTAGGAAGACTGTGGTCTGCGTAGCAACACACGAGATTTCCGACAAGTTTGCAACATGCACATTTTAAACGTTTCAATCAATGCAATCGGAAGGGGTCATCTGCGGGAGTCGTCGACTAAATGTTGTGGCCTGTTCGCCAAAATGATGATGGCCGGTGACTTTCATTATTTTTTTTAATCCGTCATGAATTCCAAACACGCTTGTTAGCATTTTGAAAGCTTGATCTGTGTTAACATGAAGTGCAAAAGTAGTCCCGCGCAACAAAAAGTTAAAGAGCAGAAAGGTAGGAAGACTGGTCTGCGTAGCAACACACGAGATTTCCTACAAGTTTGCAACATGCATATTTTAAACGGTTTTAAGCAAGTGGGGAGCATGCCTGCTTCAAAATTAATCCACATTTCCCCCGCCAGACTAACCAAAATTAATCCTGCCATGTGCACTAATACCATCCATGCGCAAAAACAAGACCTTTGTGCCGAGCGGCTGTAACTGTAAAAGCGCTCCCCGGAGCTCAGACCTCCAGCAAGGAAATTGCCTGGATTTTGGTCGACATAACACCGAGGATGGACACCATCCAGCCATTTTCTTTCGTACATGACTTCAATCCGGGCTAATGGATTCATCCAAGCTGACATCGGGCGAGGGATATAGTACACACTAGACCTGTCGCCACTCAGGTGTAGGGCACTTATACAGTGAGCATAAAAAGTTCAACTTTCTGGTTTCCAGGTTTTTGATATATTAAAAAAAAAAAAAAAAAAATAAATGAGACCCATGTAACTAATTTCAAATCGTTTTTCCATCATTAATATGACTTGTGTAGGGATTTGCGAGTTTGGACTCTACGCGTGTTCACGAGTCGAGGAAGATATGACCAATGATTAGAAATATCAGCAAATTGATTTATTACAAAGGATTGTGGAGTAGAGACGTCCGGGTCTTATCTAGGTATCTGCCGTACACAAGTCGTGTGTCTTTTGGCAGGATAGCCAAAGAAGAAGACAAAAGCTGCCCAGTAACACACGTTTTTTTATATGTATGGGTGCATGGTAGAAGCGCAGTCAGATCCTGGGCCGGGATGGTAACTTTCCGCTCCTTATCTGGTGTCGCAACGCCTGGGATAGGAGGATGGTGCCAGACGGTTTTCTGCGTACAAAGATCAAGGACAACCACCGGCTCCACAAAACATCATTGTCTGATTAGCAAATGGGCAACACTTTATCAGTTGATTAAATGTGTGAGGTCATATTTAAGCAAATAATGAAAGTGAAATAAAAGTAAAATAGTCTTCACTTGTACAACTCAACTCGTTTCTGTGCAAAACAGGCTAAATTGTAATGCTAGTGTCATTGCATTTCCTTTTTTATTTGTAGTTGTTTTTTTTTTTATCGAGTAGCTAACTTGCATTTGCGAGATGTCATGTGGTTGTGTGAAAGCACTTGCGCGTGGATGGCTAACAAGCCCTTGCTGGCTTCTGTGTAAAAGGCAAAGAGGGGATAAAATGCTCCGATGCGCCAACTGAGCGGGGTGAAAGTAATGCCTCTTGCCCCCCCGCGACAAAATATTTCAGATGTCAGCGTTGGCGCTTCAACAACATATTGCACTTACTTGGAGACGCGGCACATATGTTCCCTGAGGCGGGATGAACGGCTACGCCTGGAAGGATGCGGGGAGCGTTTGGGGGGGGGGGGGGGGGAGAGAAATGAGTGTCTCCATCTGTCTGTGGGGGACTGAGAGTGCGATGGGGGTGAGCGTGTGGGGGGGGGGGGGGACTCACAGTGTGGCACAAGGGTAGAGATCCCACAACTTCCTGGCCTGAAAGTACGAAATCTGTTTGCGGACATGGAAGAGACATGATTTAAACATCACGATGAGTGTGTCCATGTCACCGAGTGAAGTTTGACTCAGAGGGACTGACCATGTCTCCGGCAGACAGATGCCATCTGCTCGGAAGGGGGCTCGTGGATGGATTGAGTGCCGTCACCTCACCCTCTGTGTGTGTGACGCCCCCCCCCCCCCCCCCCTCCCAGAGGCGGTTTCTGCTACCGGTTTTGCGGTTGGGGGGTGGGCTGATTGAGATTCTTTTATCAGTGGGCCAAAATCAAGCTAAGACTGATCATTGCTGTTTTGGGCAAGGATCCAAATCAATATTCCATTAATGCCAGAGCTGCTAGGTCGGGGATGTATCCCCGCTAATGCGTCCTTGCTCTAACTACAGGCAAGAGTTTTATAGCGCACATATGAGACTTCTCTGAAGGTCATTGAGGCGACGCAGCAGTTTTGTTTGGGTAAGACTAGAACTTGGATTGTGAATGAAAAGAGTAATGCATGGTAGATGTATTGATCATCAGAAGGACGGACAGATGGAGGGATTGAAGCGAGGATGGCCTGCCAGGTTAACGGATAGATACAGTCGATAAATAGATGAATGATGTAGGGACAGAAGACCGTTAGGGAGACTTACAGTTGCTTGATGGACGGACACGGGCAGTGGACAGACGGATGACATTGAAGGGAATCAAAACAATATCTCGTTTTGCTAGTTATGTTAAGCAAATGGCTGATTGATATCACCATGCCAGGGAAAATACTACAGTATTCTCATTCCTCCTGCTCACTCCATTCTAAGGTCATTGAATCGATCGCAACCAGACTGTTCCGGTTGACGTCGCCGTCAACGTTTGCTAAAGGATGAATAGAACGGTGCATGCTGGAGACTTTACAGTACGCAGCTGTCCAACTCGTCTTAAACTTTGCTGCTAGGTCAAGCAAACAAACAACGAGGCAAGCGTACATTTATCGAGTGAGAGAGGAAGTGAAGATGAGGGACAGATAAGGTATCGCAGCGGCTTCCTTGATGACTCGGGGAATGATGGCGTTGTCGCCGCCTTCCTTTTGAATCACAGGTTACACGCCGGCGCGCCTGTTGCACGCGATCCCTCGGCCCCACCCGCGACACTACTCATCAGCGTCAGGCGTCTGTCCTCACGTTGGCGACGTGAACAACTTTTACTGGGATGTAGATGCCATGCAGCTGCACCGGCACGCGGCTATTAATAGCCCGAATGCTCCGGCACGCTGTAATTGGGTTGTGCCAATTACAAATGCGCAATGTGGAGACGGTGACTGCCCCCCCCCCCCACCCCCCGACTTCAATGTCATCGCTATCTTTTAATGGGGTTACCATATTTTGGTGGAGTTAAACTAAGAGAGTTGGATTTTATGTGGACTGGCCATTGGTTGAGCGAAAAGTCCCCTGAGTGACCAGCCAAATCACATGTGAACAATGATGAAAACCAAATCCTCTGAGTGACATCTCAACCAATCAATGGTGCACTATATCAGAATTGACAGGCAAGACCACCCAAGGATTGCTCGGACGATGACTACAAATCTTTCCACTGAGTGGCATAAAGGCCACTTAGTGCTACCCTGTATAATGATTAGCCTGTAAAACTGTCAAATGATTGCTTAAACAGTGGCTAAAAATCTGTCCGGCAAGTGAGGTGACAACCAATCCGAGGCACACTGGATAATGACCGACCATGTAAGGTCGCTTATTGATTGTGTGACCAGTTGCTATAAAGGCAGCTGGGGGGTTACCAAAGAAGTCCAGTCTTGAGCTATCAGTTATGCATTTCGGCAGTTCCGTCAGCATTCGACGATTTTTCCACTGTTCTTTGTTGGGACTGGCAATTGTTAGCTTGTTTGTTTTAGCCTTGTCATTTCTCGCTTCGTTGTTTGCTCCCTTGGCTAGGACGTCGCCGATCTACGTGTGCCGAGTTCTAGATTTGCGATCTCGTCTCCGAAAAGAGAGTGAACTTTGTCGGCTCTGCCTCGTCAGATGTTCATCTGTGTATGTGTAGAGTCAAACACTTTTGGATCACACAGATCTGCAGGGAGTCGCTGCTTTGACAAGCTGTGGGTCATACAGTATGCAAAAAAAAATCCAGGAACTGTCAAAAATCCTTACACGCGTAGTATCGCGTGCAATTCATCTGGAAAACGAGAACAGGCAAAAAGGTCATCTGTGTGGAAAAATAGAAAAGAGGACTGAAGAAAATTTCGAGTGAGGACAAGCTGAAGCTAATTTGGCGAAAGGAACAACTAACGTCTACCTCTGATGTATTGATAGGCTAATTACCAAAATGTTGGCTAGATTTATAGTATAATGATTTCGACTCCCCCCCCGCCCCCCCAATTATTGACCTTTATTTACTCGTTAGCATGATACAGTTTTTTTTGCGTGGATGGTAAGATGCTATGAAATGGGCTAGCAATTTTCATTCTTGAGGAGGACCCTTTCATTCAAATCTTGTGCGCTACCAGAGAGCCATTTTCAACATCTGCAGCTAATTATTGGTCCTTTTGGGCAAACAACATAATCAATACTCGTTGCGATCGATTATGAAGCAAGGGAGCTTGTCTGTGCCCTCGTGCTATTCTGCTTGTTCCTGGGACGCTTCAGCACTTTTCAGCATTCGTATACTCTATACACAGGTTGCTTGTCTCCGACGCAATGAGCGCAACATTAGCAAACGCTAATGGGCGCCGCAATATGTTCGCCGACAAATTAGCGCCTCGAAGACAACTGCGGCGTTATTATTTTGAAGCGTCCACCGCATGTTCATTAATCTTCATTTGTGTTTGATAAGTGTGGCAATCGAATGAAATCATATCTCTCTTGGGGGGAGCGATCCCAACAGCAATTTGAAAAGGACTTTTGATTCATTTTGCGTGATTAACGGCTAAATATAACGTCAGACTCTCTCAACGCCATTAGCTGCGCGACAACGGTGAAGATCTCGCGGTGGATGAAATGCAGCAGCTGCCAGCGCAATCAAGAAATTTAAATAACGAAAGGACAACACTACGCAGTGTGGCTGTCGTTGGATCATGCGAACGTGCCAAATCTATTGTGCTGCCTGCGCGACGCCAGCTCTGGCCTGCTAATTAGAAGGTATGCGCTCAGGGCTCATCTCCGTGGCTTTAGATCACCATAATTGGCCCTGATCTCCTTTTAAGACTTCAAAACTCATTCCCCCTTGTAATTACCCGCACATCTGCCTATGACATCACTGCGCCCCGCTCTGTTTCGCATTAACGCTCCCTTTACGGCATTATTATGGGAATTTTTGCCACGGCACCGCAATGCAAATAGTGCTTAGGGGCATTGATTTGCTCAACTGGAGATGACGGGAAACATCTGCTTATCCGTTGGGGGGGGGGGGGGTCTTTTTGAAATATTTAAATATAGTAGGGATGTACTGTATTCCAATTATTGCTGGACAGTAAAACAGAATAATGAAGACTTGGATTGGAGACAAGATATTGTGGAGTGCTGAATTCCCATCATCATTTTAGCAAAATTGTTAATATTGTGCTGGAAACTGTTTGCAACATGCGGCAAAACCATTACCAGCTGCTGTTCTGGTCAGCAACAGAGTTCGACGGCAATTCAGGAATGAGTGCAACCAACCTTTTTCTAAAGTTTGAATTTTCATGTCATATTTTTACTTTGGTGCGTGATTTACAGGGGAAGAGGCTACCTCAAAATTATGCAAAAAAAAAAAAAGTATGATCCATTTTCTGTTGCTATTTCCTAAAAACTGATTTATATAAAAAAAAAAAAGTGTACAGGGAATTTGCCTCTTAATGAACACACACAGGTTTGCCATTCTAACATTTCTCCTCCTGTTTTTGGAATAATTCACTTTTTTTCTTTTTCCCATTTGGGTTCCTCCAGAATAATAATAAAAAAAGAAAACCTTCCAACGTCTAGTAATCCTGTATCAACCAGGGTCCATTAAATCAAGCCCAGGTCGAAGCAGTTCTTTGCCGTTGACTAGTTAATGACCGGTCAAAGGTGACGGACGGGACGTGAATATTCAACAGGGGCGACTTTTATCGGTAAGCAGCCTTGGTGGAACAAAAGACTTCAATCAAATGAAGTTCCCTGATGAACGAGCCGAGCGTCGTTACGAGGCTAGTAATGAGACATCCATTTATAGACCCAACAATGTTCTCTCCCGTCCTCATAATAGCCACCGGGTCAGGAAGTGAGAGGCGCTTTGCTTGAAAATGACACAAGTGTGTCACTCGGACGTACTGAGAGGAATACGCGGCGCGTCACCCAGCCCGTCATGTTCACTAATGCGCCGACTTTGGGCCTGAAATGAGGGCAGTTCTGTACGGTGGCACGTTTTTCTCAATTGAAGAAGTTGTAAGTTAAGTTGCTTACCTATCCTCGCTCATGTTCGTGTACGTTTCAATGATGTTTTGTATATTCTCGTCATTATATGTGGCCTAAACGTGGTTTACTTTGTTCATTAGGAGTATTATGATTGCATTCTCCCCTCTTCGAGCCGTCACCCCACCGAAAGAACAAGATCTCGGATACGGGCGGCTGAAATGAGGTTCCTACACAGGGTGTCCGGACTCTCACTTAGAAATCGGGTGAAAAGCTCGGTCTCCGGGAGAGGCTCGGTGTCGAGCCACTGCTCCTCTTGACAGGAGCCAGATGAGGTGGCTGGGGCATCTGATTCGGATGCCTCCAGAACTCCTCCCTGGTGGCGTGTTCCGGGCATGTCACACTGGAGGGAACCCCATGGGACGACCCAGGACACGCTGGAGAGACTCAGTCTCTCGGCTGGCCTGGGAACACCTCGGGATCCCTCCGGAAGAGCTGGAAGAAGTGGCTGGGGAAAGGGAAGTCTGGGTATCCCTGCTGAAGCAGTAGAAAATGAATGGATGGATGATTTTGTATTTTCAATCCAGTGAATTTTTTTGTTATTTGTACAATATAAAATGGACTTTGTCTTGGTAAATTAGGTACTGTATACAGTTCTAGAGGTCTGCTGAAGATTTTTGTGAAGACTGGAACAAGTTGGTCCACGCAGACTTTGGGGCAGGAAGGGGACACAAGGTCTGGTTGTTGTTTGAAAATGCGTCTCTCCTCCTGTCGGTGGATGGTCATCGCAGAAGTCAGAGGTCTTGAAGTGGTCGTTTCCTTGTGTCCTCGTGTCCTTTTCAAATCTGCAGTAAAAGCTGGTCCGATCGTTGGCTATTGTTCTCCACTTGGGGGGAACATCGCTTGTAATTGGTTAATGATTGCAATGCATGCCAGACTGACTTGGAGTCGTTAGCGCTAAACTGTTTTTCCGTCTTTGCTGCATAATCCCTCTTTGCGGCGCTAATTTCTTTCGTCAGCTGGTTTCGAGTGCGATTGTACAGGTCTCTCTCCCCGCTACGAGACGCGATTTCTTTCCCTGGCGAATTTGCTTAAGTTTGGATAGTGAACCACGGCTTTTTGTTCTTGACTGTGCGAAATGACTTTGTTGGTACACGCAGCGATTCACAGTAACTGACTTACTGTACGATGTGTCCGTGTAGTCGTCCCGGCTGCTAGCTAAATTTTCAAAGACGCTCCAGTCTGCGCAGTCAAAACAGCTTTGACGTTGTAGTTTTGGCTCTTTGGTACTTTGGATCACTTTTTTTTTTTTTTTTTTATCGACCATTTAAAAACTTGCCTGTCGATTTAAGCAGTGATCGGGGAAGCATAGGGCAACGCGGCAATGGCACGGTATGCTTTATTTACTGTAGTGTAGCAGTCGTCTAAAATGTTATTTTCGATGTGCTGCTCGTAATTAGACTTCCTGATTGAGTTTAGTCTTCAAGAATAATAACGGGTGAGTTTTTTTTTTTCTCAAGTTCGTTTTCTTGTTCGGCGAGCGTTAGTGGTGCTGCATTCATGTTATGTACACAAAGATGGCCTCCATCTTACCCACGACCCCAATTAGGACAAGCGCTTAAGAAAATGGATGACTGGAAGTACGCGACGTCACATCTTCCAAAGATTTTGTGTAGTTTTATCGTTGAATTGAGGTGAAAAATTTGTGTTACTGCTACAGCACATGTAGATGTAGCTACACAATAAGATTCTTCTTTTAACAACTTCATAGAATTTTGAGAAGTTCCAAAAAAAAGCTGGGAGGATAGCTTTGCGACCGGTCCAGCAATAACGTTTGCTGGAACTTTTCCGCCGGAGAGACTCGCCATTTCCATAACCTTTGCTTAATCACCCGACTGCCTTCTTCCATTCAGACGGGCCTTTTCTACTTCACCTCGCGCTCAATACACCTCCGCACTGGCCAGGAATCTCATTCATCAATGCCACTCCACGCTGGATATTACTGACCCTCGAAGCGGGTATTATCTCTCCTGGCTTTTATAAAAGACTCGCCGACGTAAGGGAGCCATTTTCACAGCTGATTAGGGCTTTTGTTTTGCCTACTTTCGCTCGGGATGTAAATTGAGTGGACCTACAAGAACTTTTGGCCTATTCTTCCCACAGAAACTCACGTTTGCTGTGACCTTTCGTGACTGTCAGTCTGCCGCTAATTAATGACACTTAAAAGAACAAAAAAAACCCAAAACAAACAAAACCCAAATGTGTCGTTTCCAATGCAATGAAGCGGAGAAAAACTTAACTTGAAAGTGAAACCTCCAGTGGCTGTGCCACGACTCCCCTGCGGGGGCGCGCCAGAAACAGTTGTATAAAAAAAAATTAGGTAAGATGCTAAGACATCGTGAATATGTGAAATGCAAATATATGTGTGTGTTGGAAAATTGTTTTAGTGGGGCTTTTACGGAAGTAGATTACAGTTTGTGAGGTGTATATGATATTTTTAAATCAGTGGTTTGAGTCCCTCATTCGTGGCACATTCTAGGATATATATATTTTTTTGTGTGTAATATAATTCTTTTTAAATACCAGTGTTGGAGTCTGTCAGAGAGGATTATCTCAGTGGAATTTTTTTTTTTTTTTTGTAATTATCTTGGAAAATAAAAATGAAGGGGCATCGTGGGACTTTTTGATTCAAGTGAATTCAAATTAAAAAGTTAGAAATGGTGTTAATGTGGGACAATGTAGTGTTGTTTGAATAGTGATATAAAAGAAATAT